>NC_090651.1:290579768-290934268 GCF_040937935.1 Hyperolius riggenbachi
GAGAGGGTTCGTCTCGTATTTCCATAGAGTCTTGTATTTTTTTTAAATAGTTCCCCAAATGAGGTCTTGCAAATTATGTGGTGTTGTTTTTTTGTATCTAAAATATTTGTTAGATTAGTTTTGGGATTTGAAATGATTATGTTTAATCCAACTTTTGTCTGTACCTGGGGAAAGTTCGGGTTATTTGCTGAGCGGCAGTGGTGTTCCATTATGGGTAAGCGTGTTTATGAGCATTGAGAATGCTTCTAGAGTATCCTTTATTATTGGGTGCTGACAGTCATGTGTAAGGGTTCTAATGGTAGAAGAATGCCACGAAAGAGCCTGTTCCATATCAACAGAAACCCTTTCCATAGTTACCCAGATTTTTTTATTTTGGTATTTTCCTGCCCGCTGAGACTTCTGACGAACTGTATACTATCATAATAATAGTAAAGATTGGAGACTTCAAGTCCCCACTTATTTTACTGCTCAATTAATTTTTGGGATGCACTTCTAGAATTGTTGCCTCTCCGTATGAATATTTGAAATTATCTATTGATCTGATGAAACCATTTTTTTTTGGGATTGCTGTAGGAACACATGTAGGAAGAATAATATTCTGGGTAATATTTTCATTTGGATTAATTTTACTCTCCCAATAATATTATAATTCTTTTTACTATAGGATGCCAGTTGGAGGTTAACACTTTGGGCCACATCTACAAAGTTGGTCTCGAACATTTCCTGCATGTTACTACACAATTTATTTCCAAGATGATCAATAAACTTGCTTTCCCATCTCAAATTACAGGCGTTTAGTACGAATTATTTTGTTTTTTTGTAGATCCTAAATCCAACAAAATAGACTTAGTATAGATTATTTGGAAATTCGACACTGAACTGAATTGCGTTAATATAATTCCCAATTTTTGTATCAAGCTTGCAGTTTCTGTGAATAGAAGCACAAATGTGGGAAAGAGGTGCCCTGATGTAGATAAAACTATTAAAAACAGATAAAATTAAGAAAATGAGTTGGCTTACCTCAGTAACGAGATCTTTGTGTAAACAAAGACATTTTATTAGCACAGGCAACGCGTTTCGTGGGTCTGAGCCTGCTTCATCAGGCCAATAACAGTGCCAAATAGAAAGAAACGGTCTGGCAATATCAGTTGCTACTAGGTAACTGGTATTGTTTAAAGGGAAATAAATATGGCAACCACCATATCTCTCAGTTCACTGTACTTTGATTGTCTTACTTTTCATATAATCATAGTGTTGGTAACATTCTGCAATGCATTTAGCATTTTATGAAATTCTTCTCGTATCTCCTGTAATTGCTAACTAACTGCTGAAGTGTTATTTTTGCATGGTTGAACTTGACAGGCGGATGTCTATTCTTCACCCAAATTGGCAGTAAAGCTATGTAACTATCTGCTTTAAAGTGAACCCGAGGTGAAAATAAACTGATGAGATAAACCATTGGACCTGTCCTCCTACTCCTAAAAAGAATTTTTTTTAGATATCCCATGGTTTTATTTTATATTTATATATTTTATATTTAAACATTTACAAAATGAATTTAATGTTTTGTTGTTGTCTCTGCTCAATGGCAGTCTGTTAAGAGTCCCAGAGTTAATACATGGACTATTGACCTTTTTTCTATCCCTCCCCTGCCTTCAGAAGTTGTATTCTGTCAGGAAAACGGTTATGGCTGTAATTTGCTTATCAGTGAGGTTTACTATATTCCCAACAAGGCACTGTCAAGACAGAAGCTGTCATTTGAATGCCTGAAAATGAACTCTTTCTGGCAGCAAAATAAAAAAAGATAAACAGCTTAGTTATTAATATGTTTTGCACTGTGCATATTCACGTTCATCTCATCATGTCAAATGTCAGCTGGGGTACAGGTTTATATTTTATACGATTCTGAAACTTATCTGAGATAATAAAAAATGGATAACTCAGGTAACAACTTAGTGTGTGCACATAGCTTTAGTGATCTGTCACACTACATGCTCACACATACATAGAGCTTATTGTCGCCAAAACATTCAGCTGTTACCATTTCTGGTGAAACTCTAGTATAACTACATGTGCCCCATGAACAATTGGGTCCAGATGTCTGTTGAGTTCGATCTTTATTTAACCACTATTACAGCTCTCACTGTGGGCTGCGTCAAGATACCTTCTCCCTCACTAATCTCCCCAGAACATGACTGGCTGCTCAACACAGAGCAGTGCAACTGATAACACTTTATTCAAAGCAAAAAGGAAAGGTAATTTCAGTCAACAATTAGCCTCTCCCTGTAAACAACTTACATCTAAAGATGCATAGTAGTTTGTTATTAGAAGCCCTTTTGACAATTTATTAGCTAGCTCAGTGATCTGCAAACTTGGCTCTCCAGCTGCTAAGGAACTACAAGTCCCACAATGCATTGTGGGAGTCTGACAGCCACAGTCATGATCCATAAAGGCAAATGCATTGTGGGACTTTTAGTTCCTTATCAGCTGGAAAGTCTGCAAATCACTGGGTTAGCTTAAAAGAAAAAGAGAAAGCTTTTGGCTAATCAGACTTCTTCAGACTTAAAGGGACTCCGAGCAGTGCATAAACTATGGAAAGATGCATACCATTTTGAGGCTCTCTTTCTCCTCTTTCCAACCATATATAAACCGCCGCCTCTACGCCTTTTAGTTTTCGCTATTTTCGCGATCAAAATGGCAGCCGAAAATAGTGAAAACTAAAAGGCGTAGGGCGCCCATTTATATATTGTTGGAAAGAGGAGAAAGAGAGCTTCAAAATGGTATGCATCTTTCCATAGTTACTGCACTGCTCGGAGTCCCTTTAAAGTGAACCTCTGGACTAAAAATCGACTCAGCAGCACTGAAAAGGCCTGGTGTTTCTTTAACAGTTTCACAGCATCAGAACTTTGTTTCTCTTATACAAGCCCCATTTTTAGCTGCACAGAAGAAAACTGCCCGGGCTTTTTTCCCCTGATGCTGTGCAAAGCATGATGGGATTTCTGATGTCGTTCTCGTTCTGCTGTTTTGGTGCAATTTTTTTTTTTTACATTTTGAATTTGACATTTGAAGCCTAGCACGTGCAGCTGGGAGGGGTGATCAGGACACAGGACAGTTGAAACTGTGTCTCCTGCTCCCTGTCACCTCCTTTCAACCAAAAAGATGACTGCCCCCATGACAAAGATGGCTGCCCCCATTGATCACAAACATTTGCCTGTTCTTTTAAAACAGGGTGGGTAAAAGATTATATTACCTATCTATTCTAATCTATTTTAATTAACATAACTAATGTAACTCGATGACAGTATGTTTGTTTAGGCTGAAGTTCCCCTTTAATTCCTGTATGCTGAAAATATGGTAGAGCAGACAGCTAATACATATAGCAACCAAAAGAAGTTTGGGTAAGCACCATCAGCAAATAGGAATACATAAAGCCCAGTCAATTGTGATGTATACTCATCGGAAAGTGTGCAGAAAGGACCAATATACAGTATACCACCAGTAAAGAAAAGAGCAAGTAGGTCCTATATAAACCTGCACCACTACAACCAATTCACAATGTATAAACATTATTGATACAAATTTAGGCAAGGTAAATATTAAAACATATAACAGGCAGGGACACATAATAATGAACCACAATGTGCAAAAAAATAATGATAATGATGCACAGCACAACTCCTAATAAATACTGCAAGCAATGCTGCAGAATATGAGTTTTTCATTTTTATCTTCTCAGATGAAAATCTAGAATAAGTGCAGGTGTCCCCCAATGCCACTGAGCTTCCATTTAGTTGCGTAATTGGGCGAAGCGCTCCAGGCACTTAACACTTTAAAGAGGCCGAAGCCTTAAAAAATCCTCTTTTTATTTGACATTTATGTTAAGAAGTATGAGCATAGCTAAAACGCTGCATTCCTGCGGCAGAACGATGTAATGAAACCCCCCAAATCCCTGAGAAAAATTCCACGACTTTCCAGGTTGTGGATTTTGCTACTGTGCAAAGCTCTGCTTCCAGCCGCGTCAATCTCTGTGGATCTCCAGCCCTCTCAGTGAAAGAAGACTGAGAGGGGCGGGATGAGGCGGAGATCCGCGGAGATTGACGCGACTGGAGGCAGAGCTACAGTGCAAAGCTCTGCCTCTCCCGGGCAGCAAAATCCACAACCTGGAAAGTCATTGAATTTTGCCCCAGGATTTGGGGGGTTTAATTACATCGTTCTGCCTCGGGAATGCAGCGTTTTAGCTATGCTCATACTGCTTAACATAAATGTCAAATAAAAAGAGGATTTTTTACGGCTTCAGCCTCTCTTTAACACTAAGTGGTTTTGGCTTTTCTATTTACACATCTTATTTTTTCCTTTTCATCACCGAATTGTCACATCTGTTCTCTGGCTGTCCTTCACCATCGATCAGCACTAGCTCCTTACTTCAACCAAGGCAGCAAAGGTTCATTATACACACTTTCTGCAGCATTGCTTGCAGTATTTATTAGGGGTTGAGTTATGCATCATTATTATTATTATTATCTTTTTGCATATTATGGTTCATTATTATGTGACCCTGGTTGTAGTGACAAAACATCCAAATAGAACATTAGTCAAAAGCTTACGCTGTCTAAGTTAGCCAATACATGGGATCATCCTGATTCAAAACTTTTTGCTTTTACTGATGGCTAACACGGTACAACACTCTACTGCTACAATTTATGGATAACTCAGAAAAGTTTCAGAAACAGTAATAACCGAGACTATAAAAAAAATAAATTGAGATTGTCCTGGTGATTTGTAGCTAGGATGTAAACGGCAAGAAATCATATCAGCATTATTATCCAGGTGACACAGCACTAACCTCCATGAGATCACTGTAGCAAAGTGCGTGATTTATTGACGGCATTTTACAAATAAAATCCACTGTATTTGTGTGGACAATTGAGTACATTGAGAACATTGAGCACATATATTTGTATACTGTTTTACTATAACTGAAACCATGCAACACACTATCAGCCTTTCCCACTGAATGCTGATGCCGCTGTGTAATTGATTTTCCCCAATGCAAATGCTATCCTTGCGCATTTTTCAGCAATTTTGTTTGCATTAAGGCTCCTTTCAGGCTAGAGGCTGAACTGAGAGATTGTTGGGCAGTACACCTTCCATGGATCCAGCTCGGGGTTTCCGTCCTGAGCTGTGGATTTCCAGCCCAAACCTGACTCGGGATTACCACTAAGGAGGCTAAAATGCAACAGAATGTCATGTCATGTAACACCATGTATGTTGGTGCTTGGCACACGGTGGCGTTACCCATAAGCAGAGAATCCAGACTCTATGGGGGCCAACTAGCTACCACCGATACTGAGTGCTAACAAGCACCTAGCCGGTGCAAGAGAGCTGCCCATATGAGAGATCCCTAAGTCAAAAGGAGTGCAAAGGAATTGCATATATGGCGCTATGCAATTTCCTGTAAATTTCTGTCAAATTCTGTTCATTTGTTTTTGCTAGTAAAAGCAAATCGAAAAAAAAGCAAATACAGTCACCTCAACAAATTCCCTACTAGCTGCCCGTTCCTTGCAAGTGAATGTGGTGCACATGCAGCCAGTGTGCATGATTATTTTCTCATGAATGGTCATCTGGAAATGGAGCTGATCAAAGAAAAAAACAAAAAACAAATCTGAGATTCCAGCAGAAAAACTGAGAAAAAAGTTTGAATAAAAGAATACGTTTAGGAACAAAGCTAACCTATACTACTGCTTTTATTATTTTGTATATCTGATGGTAAAACTCAGCAACAATGAAATATATACACAGTATTATTTTTGTGTTAAAGCGACTGTATACTTTATATTTTAACATAAAATGATTACATACGTTCTCACTGTAGGGATGTGTACATAGCATAATCAGTGACTCTTATATAATCTAATATGATCCAGGTAAATGCTGGGTACTAAAGATGGTGGTGGTGTAGCAACAGGGGATGCAGAGGTTGCAATCACACTGGACCAGAGGGGCCTGCATAGGGCCCTTCTTCAGTCACTGCATTAGCTCTTTATTGGTGCTGTAGTGGTAATGATTACCTCTGGTAGGTCCTTATTTAATTCACTTTTTCTCCTAGGTTTTCTCCTAGGTGACATTTCCACACCTTATCAATAAAATGCTTTTTAAACCACCAACAAGCAAGAAAATATCCAGAATAATTTAGACAGTTCTTTTCACATACTTCTTGGTACTTTCTCTTTACAGAGAGTGAATTGAATAAGGTCCTATGTGTTTGAATAGTGGAGAATAGTAGTAATCAATAACGTTTGTGGAGGGAATAGCACTTAGTGCTCAGACACACTATAAGCACTTTTCTGAGTGCTTTTTGACCTCCAGAGCTTTCCGAGAGCTTTTTAAAAATTGCTCCCATTGACTTACATTGAAATCACGCAATTTTAACGGGATCACGATTTTACTGCAATTTGACCGTGATTTTACCGCGATTTTAATTTAAGTAAATGAAAGCGATTTTTAAAAAGCTCTCAGAAATCTCTGGAGAGCAAAAACCACTCAGAAAAGCGCTTATAGTGTGTCTGAGCCCTTAAAGTGACTCTGAGGCAGATTTTTTAAAAAAAGAGAGATACTTACCTAAGGAGAGGAAAGTCTCTGGGTTCTATAGAGCTTTCCTGTTCTCCTCCTGGTGTCCTCGTTCCCCCACAGGCACCTCCCTTTGAATCTTCTGCGGCGAGAGACTTTGGCAGTCTTCGCAAGCACTCAAGCTTCCAAGAACCAGCGGTTTTGTACTGCGCATGCATGAGCATGCAGGAGAGGGCGCTCACGCATGCGCAGTATGGAAAGGCCTGTCTTTAGAAGCCCAAGTGCTTCCAAAGACTCCCGAAGCCAGCAGAACCGGGGAGAGAGCAGTCTACGACCAATCAGGGGAGCTTGCAGAGGAATGAGGACACCGGGAGGAGAATGGGAAGGCCCTATAGGACCCAGAGCCTTCCCTTTCCGTAGGTGAGTATCTGTTTTTTTTTTTTTTTTTTTTTTTTTTTAAAATCTGCTTCAGACTCTCTTTAATAGTAATTTACTGTTTACTTCTCTGAGGATGGCTGGTGTGGTTGAAATAAAAAAACACTTTTTTTAATTTTGATTTTAAAATACAAATTTACTTGTTTACTCAGCAGTTATTTTACTACAAGCTCAATGGCATCAACGCTTCTGCCACAAGAAATATCGGTGGAGTTGAATGAACCAGACGCCAACACCGATGCTAACAAACAGCCCAATAAAAGCACAGAAGACCCTCATCTGATCAGCACCACGACCGGCGGGATGGAGAACTCCTGCCACAGCTGCTTGCTGGGCTTCGGGATGGTGACCATTTTGATGGGGATATCAACCAGCTGTGTGTCCTATGTCAACCACTTGTCTGACACCACCCTCGCTGTTTTGGGACATTCAATTCTCTTGCTGGGCATTGCCTTCATTGTATTCAGCTGTGTCTGGAGGAACTACAGGAGGAAAAGGAAAGGAAAGATAATGGATGACATGGCAGAATTAGTTCATGAAGACAAACAGAAAAAAATAAGAATATAAGTTAATGTACATATGGCTGTATCACAATGTAATCTGTATAGTATAAAGCCCATATAAACTCCAACAGCAGAATTCCCCAGGATGTTAAGCATAGTAAAGCAAATCAGGGCCCCTGTTCACAGTGCTCAGTTGTGTTGCTGAATAATTCTGCAAGTCAACTCACTGCCTATACAAGTCTATGGGGCTGTTCACAGTACTGCATTGTAACTGATCGCATTATTCAAACTTGCTGCATGCAGGCTTTGTATTAAAATCTATGTCTAGTCTCCATTGCAGTTATTATAATGCGTGTTATGCAACTGACCAGTGTGAACCTAGCTTTACCTGGTAAATGCCCCTGATATGCCTTAAAGTGCACCCGAGGCAACATGTGACATGATGGGATAAACATGTGTATGTACAGTACAAAACATATCCACAATAACCAGGTTGTTTTATTTTGCTGTTGAAAGAGTTAACTTTTAGATATGGAAGTGACAGCTTCTGTCTTGTCGGTACCTCGTCGGTAATATAGTAGACCTCACTGATAAGCTAATTACAGCCATAAAAGTTTTCCCAGCAGAATACAACTTCTGAGAGCAGAGGGAGATAGAAAAAGGTCAATAGTTCATGTATTTTCATTTTGGGACACTTAATAGGCTGCCACTGAGCAGAGACAACAAAAAATTCTATCTACTTTGTAAATGTTTAACATAAAATAAAACCATGGAATATTAAAAAAATAATAACTTTTAGGAGTAGGAGGATAAATACAATTGTTTATCTCATCAATTTATTTTCACCTCAGGCTCACTTTAAAAATAATCAGATTGCATTCGGTGGAGGTGGCTGCGAAGTCTCGAGGCTGCAATAAGGGCTGTTTTTACTCTCGTTACAGCAGATAAGGTCCTAGTGATTTTGGGCCCTTACTGCAGAGGGTCCGCCATACATGTTATCATGTTAAGGATTACCATTATGTGTTTAATGCTGCATAGAATTTGCATTAAGCATACATGGAACCTGGAATTATTAGCATCTCATTAACCATTTCTAGTTCCGCAGCTAAAGTAGCTACTGGGCTTAATTGGCTCAGTATCAAGTCAGTGGAGTTTTGAATTAAAAGTCAGAACTGAAGCTCCTCTCTAAGGCACATAGGGCCTGATTCACAAAGGTCTGGTAAAATTGCTGTGCACAGGGAGCAGACAACAATTTTACCAGTACCAACACCGGTAAGCAGGATCCACCACAAGGCAACCTAAGCATGTTCCTGGGGCCCAGTAGGTGTCAGGGGGGCCATCTGCCACCTCCTATGACCCCTCTCCGCCTCAAATTACTAAAAGGACCATAAAGGGGAGCCATAGCTACTACCTTGCCTAGGGCCCCATTTCATCTTAATTCATCCCTGCCTGTAACACTATTACTGCAATCCGTGTTACCATGGTAACACACACTCTATTTCTACAGAATTTGGTCTGAGATAGCGCGGGTTACGCTTATAGTTGAAATCGCGCTGCTTCCCTGGTATTGGTACCATTGAACTAGGCCCCTAGTAACACAAAGCGCAAACCAAAATATGGAATTACTGCTTTTCCTGCAAGGGCTGCATACAGACATATTCAAACAACTGTATATAATTTTATAATTATTGCTAAATCTTGTCTATCTACCTGTATTTGTTTTCTTGCAAGAAATTACACCTGTCACAAGAGAACTATAGAAGCTGTATTTGCTGACACTTTCTGACAATGCTAGTTTTCTGGGGGCGTTGCTGATCCTGGATACAATATTTCCTGGGTCCCTTTTAAAGAGTATTTATATTTTCCCTAAAAATTGTTTTGTGCGTGCTCAGTGCAGAGCAAAGTGGCCGTGAACTGATGTAAAGGATTCCTCCTAAGTCTTCTTAACCAGGCCAGGATGTGGGTATTCTCCAGAGCGGTTCAATCGTGTGTGGGATTAGGTGTGTAACTAAAACAAAGGGGTAGAGAAAGAGTCCCTCTATGGTGCAATACCATTTATTTCAGTAGCAAATCACAAAAAAATGCACTTATGAGAAATCTATTGACATTAGGTATATCTCACATGACCAGCGTCATATCTCCCATGGCCAGTGTCACACTATGCTCAGACAAGTGCCGTGAGCAGCGGGGGATGTCGTGCGAGGTGTAGAAGGGAAGGTCACTTTGCGAGTAAGCTCTATCCGCGTAATGCACAATGCGACTTTCCCCTTTCTTGCAATCCAGTTTTTTTCAGGATGTGCAAAGCAATGCTCCAGTGCGAAACTAGCCTGTTTATTAACATTTTTATTTTATTCTTGGTCCATGTATACAGTCGTGGCCGAAATTGTTGGTACCTCAGAGATGTTTCCAGAAAATCAAGTATTTCTCACAGAAAAGTGTTTCAGTAACACCTATTTTGCCGTTCCAGTTCTCTTCTCCTCTTTCGGTTGTCCATGCTTAGTGTGGCACACACAGAAACACAATGCAAAGGATTATGCTAGGTACACACTAGGAGATTTTCTGGCAGATTTACTGTCAGATCGATTATTTCCAACATGTCCAATCTGATTTCTGATCGTTTTCCTATTGAAGTGAACGTAAAACAGTCGGAAAGAGATCGGAAAGTGAACGTCTCTCCTTTTTATATGTTTTCGGGTGTTATTTTTAATTTGCCCACACCTGTTACTTGCCACAGGAGAGTTTAACCATTTCCGCCGCCCGGACGTGAAGCTCACGTCCGGGCGGCAGCTCTGTAGCGCTCCCGCGCTTGGGCGCGCCCCCGCATCCCCGCTGTGCCGCCCGGTAGCCCTGGGATCAGTGAAAGGGAACATGGTTCCCGATCACCGATCCCTTCCCCCGCAGAAAAACCGAAGCGCTCACCTGTGAGGCTTCAGTTCTTCTGCCCGGAGAGAGTTCCGCATCGCCCTTGTACTTCCGCTTAGCAGGAAGTACAAGGATGGAGAAAAAAAATGAAGGTGGCCATCTTGTGGCCAAATAGCAAAACTACAGCTACACATTTTTAACATTACAATTTACATAGACAACAACATTAAAAATTAACTGTTTATGCCCCACACCAAAATATTCCCCAAATAAAAATTTTAATGGAAAAAAAAAAAATTACAATAAAAAAAAAAAAAAAGACATAAATAGTTACCAAAGGGTCTGAATTTTTTAAATATGCATTTGAAGGGGGTATACTACAAACATTTTTTAAATTATAGGCTTGTAAATAGCGATGAACGCAAAACGGAAACAATGCACCTTTATTTCCAAATAAAATATTGTCGCCATACATTGTGATAGAGACAAAATTTAAATGGTATAATAACCGAGACATATGTGCAAATAAAATACATAGGTTTTAATTATGGTAGCGTGGATTATTTTAAAGCTATAAAGGCCGAAAACTGAGAAATAATGAATTTTTTCCATTTTTTTCTTATTAACCCTGTTAAAATGCATTTACGGTAAAGTGGCTCTTAGCAAAATTTACCACCCACAGAAAGCCTAATTAGTGGCGGAAAAAACAAGATATAGATCAATAAATTGTGATAAGTAGTGATAAAGTTATTAGCGAATGAATGGGAGGTGAAAATTGCTCCGATGCATAAGGTGGAAAATCCCCACGGGCTGAAATGGTTAAATGAGCCTCACATGCAAGAAACAATCTTATTTATCCACAATTTTGAGGTGCCAATAATTTTGTCCAGCCCACTTTTGGAGTTTTGTGTGACAATGGCCTCAATACTTTAAGCTTAACTCCTGTTTTTAATAACGTTTCTGGAGTTATCACCATGGTGATAAGGGCATGTAGTATTCAGGAAACATTTTGCCTCAGGTAAACCTAAAGTTAACTCTTTTGTCTTTAGGTTAAGGAGAGATCTCTAAAGTTAACTCTTCAATCCTAAAAATAACTCCAGAAAAGTAAAAAAGACAGGCTGTTAATTACCTGCATGTGAAAATAACTACAGAGGAGGTAACTTAAGGACTGAAGTGATAAGATAACTCTCTCACTGTGAAAACTTATCTCTACACCTTAATAAGGCAAGATCGATGGGAGGTGGTAAGTTTTATCTTGCCTTATCATCTCCAGCATGATGTTAGTGAATTGAGGCCATTATGTCCCATTTGCTTTTTTTGCTATTTTAATTTTTGTTGTTATTTATTGTTCCAATACACACAAAGGAAATCAACAACATGTGTACAGTAAAACATGTGTTACTGCAAAACTTTTCTGTGAAAAATACTTGATTTTCTGGAAACATTTCTGGGGTGCCAATAATTTCAGCCATAACTGTATACCACTTTACTGGAAATGAGGCAGAGATAAATGGTCAGACTCCTTTGCACAAGAATCAATGACTCCTTTTCTTTGATGCATATGCATGTTTATAACTTCTTTCCATAGCAAGGCGGTCCCTGAAGACACACATATTAAATGCATATATTGTGAAATTAATGATTCAAAAGTATCAACAACCTTAGTACAGGAAAAAAGCCTGGCACCCACTTGCAATTACAATTCATAAACGCTCAGCATTTTTTGCCAGCATTTTGTAAAGCGATTTCAGCAAGGATTCACAGCTTTTTTGTAGCAAATTTATTTTTTGAGGGGGGAGGGGAAAAGAGGAAAAGGGATGGTTCAGGTTGTAAAATCGCTGCAAAATCGCTTTTATACAGTGATTGCAAAATCACAAAAACACTGCAAACACTGGTGATTCATAGAAAGCATAAATCACTGCTGAAATCGCTCTAATGGGTCCCAGGCCTAAGTGTGCAGTATGCCATCCTGCGCGTGTGATCGTCCACAAACCACGCCCGAATGACCTTCCGCCGATCCTGGGACTGACGCCGCACCCGCGTCTATGGATCGGAGTGACGCGGTCGGCAGGTGGTTGAAAGAAGGAATAGCTCATGTCATCACAGCGTGCACCTTGAAAATGAGGTAATTAAAGACCTCATGTTTGAACCTATCAATAGAAAATATGTTTGGCTATGCATTAGAGCCCTTTCTTTGGGGCCTGGTGTTTTGCTTTAAAACTGATTATTCAGGGCTTTTCTATTGGTAGTGAGGCCTAAATGACCTGCACTGGGATAGACACTTCCTTTTTCATCCGACTTCACAAGTAATGCAAATATGGCTTCTCTTGTTCGACAACCATCTACACAAAGGGTGTACCCTCTTTTTAAAGACAAAATATTCCATTCACCTTATTTTGTATTGTCTTCTTCTCACAGTAAACTTACATGCATGGTTATCTAGGTTTTAATAAAGACATGCATCTAACAAATTCAACCTCTTGTATGTATTTTCTGCCTTGAATGAATCTGCTGAAGTCATAAGCTATAATGTAAATAGAAATATCTGTAGACTTATTGTTATAATGACTGTACATTATGATGCACTAAGAACATTAAAGGAATTTTTGTAATCATGTTAGAGTAATGTGGATTTGTTATTGACCACCCTTTTTTAAGTAATAGGTAGGATGGAGGTGCCCAAAGTGTGTTCTATTTAAGTGTTTTAAAATATATATATAAAAAGAGAGGTAATCATTTACCTCTTCGGAAGATATAGACACCAGTTCAATTGGAAAAATGTTTATTCAAAAAGCAATCTGACATACTGTAGAGGATAGAGTGTAGGTGCCTCTAATTAGAGGTGCCTACATGCTATCTTCTATACTATCAAGGCATTTTGTATTGACCTGAGGATGCAGGCCATGACCTGTGAAACGCTTTGACAGATTGCTTTTTTAAACCAGTGAATCCTAAATCCTGGCAAATTGAAGTGCCGTCTTCATCTGAGCAATTTCTAAGCGAGAAGAGCCACATTGAGGCAAATAACAGTCATTCACCTGAGCGTTGCTCGTTTTTTTGTATTTCATAGCTGTCTTTCAGAACCACAACAATGCTACCTCGATACCTTGCGATCCACCACATCTGCCACTACCTTGCTAGGCACCGCAACACATTCCCAGTGTCTCCGCAGTACACTCCTGACATCCGCCACACTTCTGACATCTGCCAGGATGCCCAGCACTGTGGTGGTGGTGGAAAGCGGCGGTAGTTCCGATGGGTAGCGCTGGCCAGGGTATTTAACACCAGGGAGCCAATCAGTCCACACCTGGATCCACCAAAAGTGTAAGGATACACAGCAATAGGAAAGAATGACTGGGTCTCTACCTGGATTTATGCAATTGTAGCAATTTAATTATACCATAGTGACAGAAAACATAACGTTTCGGCCAACAGTCCTTTCTCAAGAGATATAATGATATTGCTACATTTGTATAAACAGCAGCCGGGAATCAACATTGCAAGCAGATTAAAGGAGAAGAAAGAAGAGAGAAGAAAAGAAAACAGAAGACAGAAGTGTCAGGTGAAAAAAAGGAGTATAAAAAAGTTTTTTTGTTCTTTTCTAGTTAATAAAAATGGATCTTTATTTACATTAAATAGGTAGGAGTTTATAGATAACTCCCTTTACCTACTTAAAAGATGTACACCTGGGTCGGCTGAGATAATGAGACTCCCAGATGCCAACAGAAGATGAATGATAGGTAAATCTTGAGTACATGGCGTTTCAGCGCCGCTCATTTCGGAGCAGGGAGAGCCAAACGACGGCTCTCCCTGCTGCCGCTAAACTCCGGGGTGGCATTAAATATTGTCGCAACTCGGAGGGAGATGAAATTCGGGGTCCAGCAGCCGCCAAGGCTGGTATTACCGCGGGGTTCACATCATAGCATTGCTGCTATGACGGCAGGCTATTTTGGCACGCGGCTCAGAGCGCCGAAATAACCTGCTTCGGGATATCTTGATGAGATTAATTGACAGTGAGAATTAATGAAGTAGGTTCTCGTACAAGAGATGACATTTTGCACCAGTTGTACATTTACTGTTTAATTTACAAAGCAGTGAAAACAGAGGGAGTGAACAGATTGGGGATTCCCATTACTAATTTACTGTAGCCACAAGAACAAAGAGGTACAATTTAACCACATGAACAAATAATGTGGATATTAGTTAGAAATAATTGTCAAAAGACAATATCATTACACTGTGAAAATAAGCAAACCACCAATCCAAAAACACAAGGTCAAACAGTGTTTAGTTATGTTAAAACAGAACTATGGCTTCACAGAAAACAATAACACTAAAGAGTCTGTAATAGTAAGTCTTATGCAGATACTGTTGTGCAGACGTGTATTATAAAAATAAATGACACTCCAGAGAACTCCCAGATAGATCAAAAACAATTCCACTGCTGTACACATCTCACACTGTTCCACCCTTCTGCAGATGTTACAAGTGCTGAAATCATCACACAGGTGTTCGTTGGTTTATAGTTGTTATTGTTTGCAGGCCTGTTCTCTAACCACTGCAAATGTCTGTAGGTATGCTGCTGCATATGCCGGAATGTGTGTTAAACCTCTACCAGTATGCTTCATTACCCTGTGAGAAAGGGTCCCCTTTCTTGGCTATATATTATCATGTGTCAATCTTCTGTAGGAATTAAAGCAAACATGAACAGAAAATAAACTGATGAGATAAGCAATTGTATCTTCAGTCCGCATACATGTAACAAGGGCGCTATGGTATGTGGGTGCCAAAGATTGCTGCTAGTAGAATATTGATAAAATTACAGATTTTCTTTTATTAGGCTCTATGAAATTACAATAGTAAAATATCTTACTATTGCCTAACCTGACCCCATTCTCACTTGAGCTCCCCTAACTGATGGCTAACCCTAACCAACCCCCCCAGTCGATCCCTAACAAATAATCAACCCCTCAATCGATACGTAACCCTGACTAACTCCACTAACCAATGCCTAACCCTAACCCACCCCCTCCTCCAATGCCTAACTCTAGCTGTTTCTCCTCCACAATTCTTCTTGATATCCGTGGCGCATTCACCTCTAAATAACCGCAGCTTGTATAGCGGGCAGACATAGGCGCCCATGTTAATAGCTTTGATTAGGTCCTGGAGGCCGCTATACAAACTGCGCCTACCAATAGTAGTGGCATGCCTCCGGTGACCAAATTTCCAGTTATAGCTGCTAATCGTGGCTGTTCACATAGGAGCCTATGGTGGCACCCTGCTTCGCTTCAGTCCTACTCCTAACACTAACTTCCTTCCATATATGTCTAACACTAACCTCCCACTACGTATTCCTAACACCAACCTCCCCCCACCTACTTCTAACACTAACCTTCCCATGATTTAGGCCTAATATTAACCTCCCCCACCTACTCCTAACACAAAACCTACACTCACCTACTCCTAACACTAACCTTCCCATGATATATGCCTAACACTAACCTCCCCACCTACTCCTAACATTAACCTACCCTCACCTACTCCTAACACTAACCTTCCCATGATATATGCCTAACACTAACCTCCCCACCTACTCCTAACCCTAACCTACACTGACCTACTCCTAACACTAACCTCCCCCACCTACTCCTAACACTAACCTTCCCATGATTTAGGCCTAATACTAACCTCCCCCACCTACTCCTAACATTTACCTATCCCCACCTACGCCTAACACTAGCCTTCCCATGATATATGCCTAACACTAACCTCCCCACCTACTCATAACACTAACCTACCCCCACCTACTCCTAACACTAACCTACACTCAACTACTCCTAACCCTAACCTCCCCACTTACTCCTAACACTAACCTCCCCATGATATATGCCTAACACTAACCTCCCCACCTACTCTTAACATTAACCTACCCTTACCTACTCCTAACACTAACCTCCTCCTATATATGCCTAACACTAACCTTCCCTATCTTCTCCTAACACTAACCTCCCACTATGTATTCCTAACACTAACCTCCCCCACCTAATCCTACCACTAACCTACCCCCACCTACTCCTTACAATAACCTCCTCCTATATATTTCTAACACTAACCTCCCCCACCTACGCCTAACACTAACCTCCCACTATGTATTCCTAACACTAACTTACCCCCACATACTCCTATCACTAACCTTCCCCCTACATATGCTAGCATTAACTTTTCCCTTCCACACATAGAGTTTTTTTAGGTGGAATTCCACACAGAGGTATATGAAGATCCTAATATGCTCCTACAATGGTACAAGGCCCATGCCTGCAATATTAAAGGATACATCCAGCGATGTGCATCTTCTGAGCATGTGCGCATGCTGCGCACCTCTCTTGCTCACACTCCCATCTCCAAGAGTGCACTGCACTTGCACAGTTCAATTCTCTCTGAATTGCGCAAGCAAAGAGCGATTCTGGCTGCGATGTAAATAATTTTTTACCCTGTAATCTCCAGACTCATTCAAACTAATAGTAAATATTGAGCTGGCTATTGAGAGTGCTAAAACCTGAGCAGCTGATTCAAAAGGTTTAAAGTTGAAATATTAATTCTATTGCAAGCACAATCCAATGACCCTACATGAAGCCCTCCTTTAAGGCTTTCACTTGTTATGCTTACAAGTAGCAAGGGCTGTGAAATTTCGAGGCCTCATTGCTGAAATCTTGGAGTGGAGAACGATTTGTAGGATTAATGGCTTGGCAGCATCAGGGCATAACACAAAATCTGACACTCGCTGAAGCAGGTTCATTGGTTGAATAACATGGCACAGACTCCCAGAAGGCTTGGCACAGGGCTCCTCATGTTTTTATTTCACAAAACAAACACCAAGAGCCCCTTTGTTATGCCAGTCTTGGGTATGCTTATCAGTGGAGGATTGATGGTGCCATGAAGGGGTCAGCGCATTGTTACACTGTCTCTGGAAATGGCAAACAAACATATTTTGAAGTGATCAAAAGAATACACAGGATGTCTACAGCAGTACCAGACTGGATGGCTGTACAAAGGGAATGCTGCATGTAGCCTGCTTCCAGTCCGTAATTATTCAGAATAAAACCTTCTGGATTGTGTACACAGGGAAGATTCCCCAAACAATCAGAAAATAAACATCATATGCAGGAGCTAGATACGTACACTTGCAAGTTAGACAATTTAACCACTTCACCACTGAGGGGTTTTACCCCCTGAGCACCAGAGCAATTTTCACCTTTCAGCGCTCCTTCCATTCATTCGTCTATAACTTTATTATTACTTATCGCAATGAAATGAACTATATCTTGTTTTTTTCGCCACCAATTAGGCTTTCTTTAGGTGGGACATTATGCCAAGAATTATTTTTTTCTAAATGTGTTTTAATGGGAAAATAGGAAAAATGTGGGGAAAAAAATAATTATTTTTCAGTTTTCGGCCATTATAGTTTTTAAATAATGCATGCTACTGTAATTAAAACCCATGAAACATATTTGCCCTTTTGTCCCGGTTATAAAACCATTTAAATTATGTCCCTATCACAATGTTTGGCGCCAATATTTTATTTGGAAATAAAGGTGCATTTTTTTCAGTTTTGCGTCCATCCCTAATTACAAGCCCAAAGTTTATAAAGTAACAGTGTTATACCCTCTTGACATAAATATTTAAAAAGTTCAGTCCCTAAGGTAACTATTTATGTATTTTTTTTAATTGAGCGCTTATCATTTGTCTGTTTTGCTTGTCTTATGAAATGTGTATACCATTTATGAATAGCAGCACGAGGAATTATGTTTTTATTGCTAGGTTAGAGGTAGGTCTTCCCCAAGGGGGTACGTCACCGCCGTGGGGAAGTCTATTAGGTCATAATTTGTGCACTAATTATCACTGAAGCTAACACCCCCCCTTGGTCTATAGTGATGCAGGGTGTGTAATATAGTCCAGCTTCTGGAGCTCTGCCCACCGATGCAGCTTAATCACTAATTCCCCCTTCCCTCTCTTTGCCTGCAGTGTATGCTGGGTGTGTAATTTAGTCCAGTTTCTGGAGCTCTGCTCACCATTGCAGTTAAATCATTCAGGTATGAGGTTGTTTGAAAGCGCTGCCATGTCTCCCACTGTGCAAACTTAAATGTAAGTATACTAGTGGCTAGCTGCCTTCACTGTTTTAAATTCACTCTCAAACTTTTAGATTAGAGTTAGCACATAATTTTGCATCTGTTTTGCATTAGAGGCATGTATTCAGCCCTAGGGGGCTCTGCATTGCCGCTGATGGCTTACAATTCAGGTGCATCCTTGAGCGCTTATCATTTGTCTGTTTTGCTTGTCTTATGAAATGTGTATACCATTTATGAATAGCAGCACGAGGAATTATGTTTTTATTGCTAGGTTAGAGGTAGGTCTTCCCCAAGGGGGTACGTCACCGCCGTGGGGAAGTCTATTAGGTCATAATTTGTGCACTAATTATCACTGAAGCTAACACCCCCCCTTGGTCTATAGTGATGCAGGGTGTGTAATATAGTCCAGCTTCTGGAGCTCTGCCCACCGATGCAGCTTAATCACTAATTCCCCCTTCCCTCTCTTTGCCTGCAGTGTATGCTGGGTGTGTAATTTAGTCCAGTTTCTGGAGCTCTGCTCACCATTGCAGTTAAATCATTCAGGTATGAGGTTGTTTGAAAGCGCTGCCATGTCTCCCACTGTGCAAACTTAAATGTAAGTATACTAGTGGCTAGCTGCCTTCACTGTTTTAAATTCACTCTCAAACTTTTAGATTAGAGTTAGCACATAATTTTGCATCTGTTTTGCATTAGAGGCATGTATTCAGCCCTAGGGGGCTCTGCATTGCCGCTGATGGCTTACAATTCAGGTGCATCCTTGAGCGCTTATCATTTGTCTGTTTTGCTTGTCTTATGAAATGTGTATACCATTTATGAATAGCAGCACGAGGAATTATGTTTTTATTGCTAGGTTAGAGGTAGGTCTTCCCCAAGGGGGTACGTCACCGCCGTGGGGAAGTCTATTAGGTCATAATTTGTGCACTAATTATCACTGAAGCTAACACCCCCCCTTGGTCTATAGTGATGCAGGGTGTGTAATATAGTCCAGCTTCTGGAGCTCTGCCCACCGATGCAGCTTAATCACTAATTCCCCCTTCCCTCTCTTTGCCTGCAGTGTATGCTGGGTGTGTAATTTAGTCCAGTTTCTGGAGCTCTGCTCACCATTGCAGTTAAATCATTCAGGTATGAGGTTGTTTGAAAGCGCTGCCATGTCTCCCACTGTGCAAACTTAAATGTAAGTATACTAGTGGCTAGCTGCCTTCACTGTTTTAAATTCACTCTCAAACTTTTAGATTAGAGTTAGCACATAATTTTGCATCTGTTTTGCATTAGAGGCATGTATTCAGCCCTAGGGGGCTCTGCATTGCCGCTGATGGCTTACAATTCAGGTGCATCCTTGAGCGCTTATCATTTGTCTGTTTTGCTTGTCTTATGAAATGTGTATACCATTTATGAATAGCAGCACGAGGAATTATGTTTTTATTGCTAGGTTAGAGGTAGGTCTTCCCCAAGGGGGTACGTCACCGCCGTGGGGAAGTCTATTAGGTCATAATTTGTGCACTAATTATCACTGAAGCTAACACCCCCCCTTGGTCTATAGTGATG
The DNA here is from genome assembly GCF_040937935.1 of Hyperolius riggenbachi. NCBI lineage: Eukaryota > Metazoa > Chordata > Amphibia > Anura > Hyperoliidae > Hyperolius > Hyperolius riggenbachi. The sequence goes on from NC_090651.1 coordinate 290,599,807, forward strand.
CAGGGTGTGTAATATAGTCCAGCTTCTGGAGCTCTGCCCACCGATGCAGCTTAATCACTAATTCCCCCTTCCCTCTCTTTGCCTGCAGTGTATGCTGGGTGTGTAATTTAGTCCAGTTTCTGGAGCTCTGCTCACCATTGCAGTTAAATCATTCAGGTATGAGGTTGTTTGAAAGCGCTGCCATGTCTCCCACTGTGCAAACTTAAATGTAAGTATACTAGTGGCTAGCTGCCTTCACTGTTTTAAATTCACTCTCAAACTTTTAGATTAGAGTTAGCACATAATTTTGCATCTGTTTTGCATTAGAGGCATGTATTCAGCCCTAGGGGGCTCTGCATTGCCGCTGATGGCTTACAATTCAGGTGCATCCTTGAGCGCTTATCATTTGTCTGTTTTGCTTGTCTTATGAAATGTGTATACCATTTATGAATAGCAGCACGAGGAATTATGTTTTTATTGCTAGGTTAGAGGTAGGTCTTCCCCAAGGGGGTACGTCACTGCCGTGGGGAAGTCTATTAGGTCATAATTTGTGCACTAATTATCACTGAAGCTAACACCCCCCCTTGGTCTATAGTGATGCAGGGTGTGTAATATAGTCCAGCTTCTGGAGCTCTGCCCACCGATGCAGCTTAATCACTAATTCCCCCTTCCCTCTCTTTGCCTGCAGTGTATGCTGGGTGTGTAATTTAGTCCAGTTTCTGGAGCTCTGCTCACCATTGCAGTTAAATCATTCAGGTATGAGGTTGTTTGAAAGCGCTGCCATGTCTCCCACTGTGCAAACTTAAATGTAAGTATACTAGTGGCTAGCTGCCTTCACTGTTTTAAATTCACTCTCAAACTTTTAGATTAGAGTTAGCACATAATTTTGCATCTGTTTTGCATTAGAGGCATGTATTCAGCCCTAGGGGGCTCTGCATTGCCGCTGATGGCTTACAATTCAGGTGCATCCTTGAGCGCTTATCATTTGTCTGTTTTGCTTGTCTTATGAAATGTGTATACCATTTATGAATAGCAGCACGAGGAATTATGTTTTTATTGCTAGGTTAGAGGTAGGTCTTCCCCAAGGGGGTACGTCACCGCCGTGGGGAAGTCTATTAGGTCATAATTTGTGCACTAATTATCACTGAAGCTAACACCCCCCCTTGGTCTATAGTGATGCAGGGTGTGTAATATAGTCCAGCTTCTGGAGCTCTGCCCACCGATGCAGCTTAATCACTAATTCCCCCTTCCCTCTCTTTGCCTGCAGTGTATGCTGGGTGTGTAATTTAGTCCAGTTTCTGGAGCTCTGCTCACCATTGCAGTTAAATCATTCAGGTATGAGGTTGTTTGAAAGCGCTGCCATGTCTCCCACTGTGCAAACTTAAATGTAAGTATACTAGTGGCTAGCTGCCTTCACTGTTTTAAATTCACTCTCAAACTTTTAGATTAGAGTTAGCACATAATTTTGCATCTGTTTTGCATTAGAGGCATGTATTCAGCCCTAGGGGGCTCTGCATTGCCGCTGATGGCTTACAATTCAGGTGCATCCTTGAGCGCTTATCATTTGTCTGTTTTGCTTGTCTTATGAAATGTGTATACCATTTATGAATAGCAGCACGAGGAATTATGTTTTTATTGCTAGGTTAGAGGTAGGTCTTCCCCAAGGGGGTACGTCACCGCCGTGGGGAAGTCTATTAGGTCATAATTTGTGCACTAATTATCACTGAAGCTAACACCCCCCCTTGGTCTATAGTGATGCAGGGTGTGTAATATAGTCCAGCTTCTGGAGCTCTGCCCACCGATGCAGCTTAATCACTAATTCCCCCTTCCCTCTCTTTGCCTGCAGTGTATGCTGGGTGTGTAATTTAGTCCAGTTTCTGGAGCTCTGCTCACCATTGCAGTTAAATCATTCAGGTATGAGGTTGTTTGAAAGCGCTGCCATGTCTCCCACTGTGCAAACTTAAATGTAAGTATACTAGTGGCTAGCTGCCTTCACTGTTTTAAATTCACTCTCAAACTTTTAGATTAGAGTTAGCACATAATTTTGCATCTGTTTTGCATTAGAGGCATGTATTCAGCCCTAGGGGGCTCTGCATTGCCGCTGATGGCTTACAATTCAGGTGCATCCTTGAGCGCTTATCATTTGTCTGTTTTGCTTGTCTTATGAAATGTGTATACCATTTATGAATAGCAGCACGAGGAATTATGTTTTTATTGCTAGGTTAGAGGTAGGTCTTCCCCAAGGGGGTACGTCACCGCCGTGGGGAAGTCTATTAGGTCATAATTTGTGCACTAATTATCACTGAAGCTAACACCCCCCCTTGGTCTATAGTGATGCAGGGTGTGTAATATAGTCCAGCTTCTGGAGCTCTGCCCACCGATGCAGCTTAATCACTAATTCCCCCTTCCCTCTCTTTGCCTGCAGTGTATGCTGGGTGTGTAATTTAGTCCAGTTTCTGGAGCTCTGCTCACCATTGCAGTTAAATCATTCAGGTATGAGGTTGTTTGAAAGCGCTGCCATGTCTCCCACTGTGCAAACTTAAATGTAAGTATACTAGTGGCTAGCTGCCTTCACTGTTTTAAATTCACTCTCAAACTTTTAGATTAGAGTTAGCACATAATTTTGCATCTGTTTTGCATTAGAGGCATGTATTCAGCCCTAGGGGGCTCTGCATTGCCGCTGATGGCTTACAATTCAGGTGCATCCTTGAGCGCTTATCATTTGTCTGTTTTGCTTGTCTTATGAAATGTGTATACCATTTATGAATAGCAGCACGAGGAATTATGTTTTTATTGCTAGGTTAGAGGTAGGTCTTCCCCAAGGGGGTACGTCACCGCCGTGGGGAAGTCTATTAGGTCATAATTTGTGCACTAATTATCACTGAAGCTAACACCCCCCCTTGGTCTATAGTGATGCAGGGTGTGTAATATAGTCCAGCTTCTGGAGCTCTGCCCACCGATGCAGCTTAATCACTAATTCCCCCTTCCCTCTCTTTGCCTGCAGTGTATGCTGGGTGTGTAATTTAGTCCAGTTTCTGGAGCTCTGCTCACCATTGCAGTTAAATCATTCAGGTATGAGGTTGTTTGAAAGCGCTGCCATGTCTCCCACTGTGCAAACTTAAATGTAAGTATACTAGTGGCTAGCTGCCTTCACTGTTTTAAATTCACTCTCAAACTTTTAGATTAGAGTTAGCACATAATTTTGCATCTGTTTTGCATTAGAGGCATGTATTCAGCCCTAGGGGGCTCTGCATTGCCGCTGATGGCTTACAATTCAGGTGCATCCTTGAGCGCTTATCATTTGTCTGTTTTGCTTGTCTTATGAAATGTGTATACCATTTATGAATAGCAGCACGAGGAATTATGTTTTTATTGCTAGGTTAGAGGTAGGTCTTCCCCAAGGGGGTACGTCACCGCCGTGGGGAAGTCTATTAGGTCATAATTTGTGCACTAATTATCACTGAAGCTAACACCCCCCCTTGGTCTATAGTGATGCAGGGTGTGTAATATAGTCCAGCTTCTGGAGCTCTGCCCACCGATGCAGCTTAATCACTAATTCCCCCTTCCCTCTCTTTGCCTGCAGTGTATGCTGGGTGTGTAATTTAGTCCAGTTTCTGGAGCTCTGCTCACCATTGCAGTTAAATCATTCAGGTATGAGGTTGTTTGAAAGCGCTGCCATGTCTCCCACTGTGCAAACTTAAATGTAAGTATACTAGTGGCTAGCTGCCTTCACTGTTTTAAATTCACTCTCAAACTTTTAGATTAGAGTTAGCACATAATTTTGCATCTGTTTTGCATTAGAGGCATGTATTCAGCCCTAGGGGGCTCTGCATTGCCGCTGATGGCTTACAATTCAGGTGCATCCTTGAGCGCTTATCATTTGTCTGTTTTGCTTGTCTTATGAAATGTGTATACCATTTATGAATAGCAGCACGAGGAATTATGTTTTTATTGCTAGGTTAGAGGTAGGTCTTCCCCAAGGGGGTACGTCACCGCCGTGGGGAAGTCTATTAGGTCATAATTTGTGCACTAATTATCACTGAAGCTAACACCCCCCCTTGGTCTATAGTGATGCAGGGTGTGTAATATAGTCCAGCTTCTGGAGCTCTGCCCACCGATGCAGCTTAATCACTAATTCCCCCTTCCCTCTCTTTGCCTGCAGTGTATGCTGGGTGTGTAATTTAGTCCAGTTTCTGGAGCTCTGCTCACCATTGCAGTTAAATCATTCAGGTATGAGGTTGTTTGAAAGCGCTGCCATGTCTCCCACTGTGCAAACTTAAATGTAAGTATACTAGTGGCTAGCTGCCTTCACTGTTTTAAATTCACTCTCAAACTTTTAGATTAGAGTTAGCACATAATTTTGCATCTGTTTTGCATTAGAGGCATGTATTCAGCCCTAGGGGGCTCTGCATTGCCGCTGATGGCTTACAATTCAGGTGCATCCTTGAGCGCTTATCATTTGTCTGTTTTGCTTGTCTTATGAAATGTGTATACCATTTATGAATAGCAGCACGAGGAATTATGTTTTTATTGCTAGGTTAGAGGTAGGTCTTCCCCAAGGGGGTACGTCACCGCCGTGGGGAAGTCTATTAGGTCATAATTTGTGCACTAATTATCACTGAAGCTAACACCCCCCCTTGGTCTATAGTGATGCAGGGTGTGTAATATAGTCCAGCTTCTGGAGCTCTGCCCACCGATGCAGCTTAATCACTAATTCCCCCTTCCCTCTCTTTGCCTGCAGTGTATGCTGGGTGTGTAATTTAGTCCAGTTTCTGGAGCTCTGCTCACCATTGCAGTTAAATCATTCAGGTATGAGGTTGTTTGAAAGCGCTGCCATGTCTCCCACTGTGCAAACTTAAATGTAAGTATACTAGTGGCTAGCTGCCTTCACTGTTTTAAATTCACTCTCAAACTTTTAGATTAGAGTTAGCACATAATTTTGCATCTGTTTTGCATTAGAGGCATGTATTCAGCCCTAGGGGGCTCTGCATTGCCGCTGATGGCTTACAATTCAGGTGCATCCTTGAGCGCTTATCATTTGTCTGTTTTGCTTGTCTTATGAAATGTGTTTACCATTTATGAATAGCAGCACGAGGAATTATGTTTTTATTGCTAGGTTAGAGGTAGGTCTTCCCCAAGGGGGTACGTCACCGCCGTGGGGAAGTCTATTAGGTCATAATTTGTGCACTAATTATCACTGAAGCTAACACCCCCCCTTGGTCTATAGTGATGCAGGGTGTGTAATATAGTCCAGCTTCTGGAGCTCTGCCCACCGATGCAGCTTAATCACTAATTCCCCCTTCCCTCTCTTTGCCTGCAGTGTATGCTGGGTGTGTAATTTAGTCCAGTTTCTGGAGCTCTGCTCACCATTGCAGTTAAATCATTCAGGTATGAGGTTGTTTGAAAGCGCTGCCATGTCTCCCACTGTGCAAACTTAAATGTAAGTATACTAGTGGCTAGCTGCCTTCACTGTTTTAAATTCACTCTCAAACTTTTAGATTAGAGTTAGCACATAATTTTGCATCTGTTTTGCATTAGAGGCATGTATTCAGCCCTAGGGGGCTCTGCATTGCCGCTGATGGCTTACAATTCAGGTGCATCCTTGAGCGCTTATCATTTGTCTGTTTTGCTTGTCTTATGAAATGTGTATACCATTTATGAATAGCAGCACGAGGAATTATGTTTTTATTGCTAGGTTAGAGGTAGGTCTTCCCCAAGGGGGTACGTCACCGCCGTGGGGAAGTCTATTAGGTCATAATTTGTGCACTAATTATCACTGAAGCTAACACCCCCCCTTGGTCTATAGTGATGCAGGGTGTGTAATATAGTCCAGCTTCTGGAGCTCTGCCCACCGATGCAGCTTAATCACTAATTCCCCCTTCCCTCTCTTTGCCTGCAGTGTATGCTGGGTGTGTAATTTAGTCCAGTTTCTGGAGCTCTGCTCACCATTGCAGTTAAATCATTCAGGTATGAGGTTGTTTGAAAGCGCTGCCATGTCTCCCACTGTGCAAACTTAAATGTAAGTATACTAGTGGCTAGCTGCCTTCACTGTTTTAAATTCACTCTCAAACTTTTAGATTAGAGTTAGCACATAATTTTGCATCTGTTTTGCATTAGAGGCATGTATTCAGCCCTAGGGGGCTCTGCATTGCCGCTGATGGCTTACAATTCAGGTGCATCCTTGAGCGCTTATCATTTGTCTGTTTTGCTTGTCTTATGAAATGTGTATACCATTTATGAATAGCAGCACGAGGAATTATGTTTTTATTGCTAGGTTAGAGGTAGGTCTTCCCCAAGGGGGTACGTCACCGCCGTGGGGAAGTCTATTAGGTCATAATTTGTGCACTAATTATCACTGAAGCTAACACCCCCCCTTGGTCTATAGTGATGCAGGGTGTGTAATATAGTCCAGCTTCTGGAGCTCTGCCCACCGATGCAGCTTAATCACTAATTCCCCCTTCCCTCTCTTTGCCTGCAGTGTATGCTGGGTGTGTAATTTAGTCCAGTTTCTGGAGCTCTGCTCACCATTGCAGTTAAATCATTCAGGTATGAGGTTGTTTGAAAGCGCTGCCATGTCTCCCACTGTGCAAACTTAAATGTAAGTATACTAGTGGCTAGCTGCCTTCACTGTTTTAAATTCACTCTCAAACTTTTAGATTAGAGTTAGCACATAATTTTGCATCTGTTTTGCATTAGAGGCATGTATTCAGCCCTAGGGGGCTCTGCATTGCCGCTGATGGCTTACAATTCAGGTGCATCCTTGAGCGCTTATCATTTGTCTGTTTTGCTCATAAATATTTAAAAAGTTCAGTCCCTAAGGTAACTATTTATGTATTTTTTTTAATTGTAAATTTTTTAATTTTTTTTTAATTACAAAAAAAAAAAAAATGGGGAGTGTGGGAGGTAATGAGTTAATTTTATGTGTAAAAGTCATTTATTTGTATGTGAAAAATGTGTAGGGTGTAGTTTACTATTTGGCCACAAGATGGCCACAGTAACTTTTTGTTTTAATGCGACCTCCAAGCTTCCTTCCGGAAGCTTGGAGGAAGAATAAGGAGGCTGGACACGTGAGTTTTTTCTCACAATGATCGCGCTGCCCATAGGAGAGCAGCTGATCATTGCGGGGCTTAGATCAACGAACGGGAATGGATTTTCCCGTTCATTGATCTCTGGGCGAGCGGGCGGCGGCGGTTTTACTAGCGGCGGGCGGCGTGTTTACGAGCGGGAGCGCTGGCAGCGTCGGGAACGCGGAAAGTACGTGTTTCTCCGTCCCTGGTTTTTAAAGGATGGAAAAAGGGGCGGAGAAATACGTACGCGCGGGGGTAAAGTGGTTAAAGTGAACCTGTAACTTCACAAAATAAGACAACTCAATAATGCGACCAAAATCTCAAAAAACAACGTGTGCTATGACCGAAGAACTAGAATAGTAGCAAAAAAAAGAAAAAAAAAAAAAAGGTCACTGAACAACACCTTCTGTAGTATGTATTACAATACTGATTTTATTATAACAAAAGCCAAGTAACCATAAAACCATTTAAAAACATAATAGCCACATTATCACAGTGGCCTAATGGATAAGGCACTGGCCTTCAAAGCCAGGGATTGTGGGTTTGAGTCCTATTTTACAGTGGCTGGATAGTGCAAGGGCTCTGCCTCTCACACAGGAGACCTGGGTTTGAATCTCAACTCTTCCAGTCAAGCCAGCACCTATTCAGTGAGGAGATTTTGGGCAAGATTCCATAAAACTGCCTATAGAGTGCACCCTAGTGGCTGCGCTTTGAGTTTGCCACAAGAAAAACGCAATACAAATGATCTGTGTCTGTGTCTTATCACATGATCAAACTGGACTGATCGGAATCAATACACATTAGCGCCACATGGTCAAGGCACATCCATGCTGATCTCAGTAAAATGCAAAAAAAAAGTGCTATATAATGTCTATAATGTGAAGTATACAATATTGCAATAAATCCACATACAATGATAAGTAAAATAACAAGGTGAATCTTGGAAAAACCTCTCATACGTAACCTGTGTAAACAATGTAAATGTGGCCTCCCTCACCCCCACTGTTCACCCCGATGTGTGTTCCCACCGTGGATTAAAGGTATTTCATTTTTGCAACCACAGTGCCTCGCTTTCTCTTTCCTACTATATACAGTGTCTGCTTATGAGTTGCACGTGCATGCATTGAATACGGAATCCGGTGCATCAGACCAATGTCTTCTGCTGACATCTAGTGCCAGTCTTTTTCTTTCCTACCGTGCGTAAATGTAAATGACTGTAATAGACAGATCATAGTAATCAGAGAAATCCTATGGACTGGGAGATGCACTGTGGTTCGGCATTCCCAGAGAGCCGGCGCTACCATAGAGGCAAAGGGGGCAATTGCCACAGAGCCTTTAGGGGCCCCCAAGGTATCTCCCCACCAACTTAACTGTTGGCCTCTGCAGAGTCCTTGGCAGAGTAATGCTGTGCATACATGGCTGGATTTTGCCGCTCTATTCTCCCGCCCGATCGATTCCGCAGGCGACTCTCTTATCTTCAGCTCGTTTTTCTTATCTTTTTCCATTGCGTTCAATGCCGAATCGAGCGCGGAAACGATCGGGCGGGAGATCGGACATGTCGGAAATTATCTATCGAGCCATCTAAATGGCTCAGAATCTAGCCATGTATTCCCAGCATAACATCTCATCTATGCTGGTGGGCAGGTAAGACACTACACTCCCAAAGACTCTGCAGGGGCCACGGGGAGCACTACTAAGTTGGGAGGTGATTGGGGGGAGGGACAGCAGCCGGCTCAAGGACCCAGGAGGGAAATTTGGCTGCAACAATGGGCCCCTAATGCTGCTTTTTGGTCGGGGCATGGGGTCTGTTCGGGGCCCCGAGGATAATTTTGCCCTGGGGCCCCATTGTTACTAGAACCGTCCCTGCCCATAGTATAAATAAAGCCATCCAGGATCTGTCATGACTTGGCAGGGATCAAGGCCTCGATTCATAGACAGGTGTTCGATAATTTATCCTGTTTCGGTATATTGCCGCATGCGCAGTTTAACGAGTTTGTGAAGCATTCATCAAAAATGTACCGTTTCACATCCGCCTGCGCTATTATTTCGCAACCATTCGCTAACCCTTCGGTATTTGCTGTGCTATGAGATATTTTACCGAAGTGAAGGGTGGAACGTGGTGCAGTCTGGGTAATAAAGGCGGGCTTAAAGGGAACCAGAGACGTTGGGGGAAAGCTTTTATACATACCTGGGGCTTCCTCCAGCCCCATACGCACGGATCGCTCCAACGCCGCCGTCTTGCGCTGCCTGTATCCCCCGGGTCTCGTCATTACCGCCAGTCGGCCGGCGGACGCGGACAACAGGGGCTCCCTCCATATACGTAAGCGTGCCGCTGCATACTGAGCAGCCGCATGCGTAAGGGTATGGAGGGAGCCCCTGTGATGCGGACAATTGGGCGCGTCCGCCGGAAATGACGGGACCCGGGGCCGGCGGTAGAGGAAGCAGAGGATGGCGGCGTGGAAGTGATCCAGGCTTATGGGGCTGGAAGAAGCCCCAGGTATGTATAAAAGCTTTTTCTATTTTTAATCATCGTTCCTCTCTGGTTCCCTTTAAAGCAGCACGTTACATGTTTTTGGCGCCACTCGCAATCCGGACTTTGATGAGAGGAGGAGAAGACGAGTGAGCAGAAGACGAGTGAGGAGAAGACCGAGGAGGAGACCACCACTATAATGGCCACGGGAAGGAAATCCAGAGTGTTCCGGCTGCTTCAATCTTGTGTAATTTTTTTAAAGCAGTGTAGTCATTCATCGCTCATCCTCCCGCAGTTTCAATCCACCCGCCCTTCATGCAGTTTTTTAACCTGGGGATATTCCACTTTCCCCTCCATTCTTAATATGTTCATCCAGAAATCACCCGCCCTCGGCTCCCTTAGTGCAGCGTTACAAAGTTCCTTGCATGCCACGAACTCCCTTTTTCCGCGTTCACCTCTCCCACCCTGTTCACAGTCGCTTACATTGATAGAGAATTACCGTCCAGCTCTTCAGCGGCAGCCGCAGAGTCCCCTCCACCACGTGCAGCACAGTCAGAGTACAGTACCGGGGCACGGCTACGTGGAGTGCAGTGGCTGCCGCTGAAGAGCTGGACAGTAATTCTCTATCAATGTAAGCGACTGTGAACAGGGTGGGAGAGGTGGACGCGGAGAAAGGGAGTTCGTCGCATGCGAGGAACTTTGTAACGCTGCATTAAGGGAGCCGAGGGCGGGTGATTTCGGGGTGAACATATACAGAACGGAGGGAAAAGTGGAATATCCCCAGGGGGGGCTGGGGCTTGAGTGTATGCGCGCGGGGTCGGTGTTGGAAGCATAAGGGGCTTTCCATGCTGCATTGTGTGATGGGAATGGGGGAGGGGGAGTTGGTGTTTGAAGCATGCGTGGGGCTTTCTATGGTGCATTAAGAGCGATGAGGGCTCAGGTGAAAGGGGGAGTGTGCAGGGGTTTGGTGTTTGAAGCATGCGAGGGGCTTTGTATGCTGTATTAAGGGGGAAGGCTACGTTCGCAGCATGTGAAGATCCTTTCTATCTTCTATCGCTGCAATAAGGGAGAGGGAGGCATGTGATTTCAGGGGGATGGCAGCAGGAATGGAGGGTAGCATGTTTACACTTGGTGGAAATTACTGTGGCACCTGTACACTGGGTGAAATGTACTGTGGCACCTATACACTGGCTCAAATGTACTGTGGCACCTATGCACTGGCTCAAATGTACTGTGGCACCTATGCACTGGCTCAAATGTACTGTGGCACCTATGCACTGGCTCAAATGTACTGTGGCACCTATGCACTGGCAAACCTGTCCTGTGGTACCTACACACTGGCAAACCTGTCCTGTGGCACCTACACACTGGCTAACATATCCTGTGGCACCTACACACTGGCTAACATATCCTGTGGCACCTACACACTGGCTAACCTGTCCTGTGGCACCTACACACTGGCTAACCTGCCCTGTGGCACCTATACACTGGCTAATCTGCCCTGTGGCACCTACACACTGGCTAACCTGTCCTGTGGCACCTACACCCTGGCTAACCTGCCCTGTGGCACCTACACACTGGCTAACCTGCCCTGTGGCACCTACACACTGGCTAACCTGCCCTGTGGCACCTACACACTGGCTAACTTGCCCTGTGGCACCTACACACTGGCTAACTTGCCCTGTGGCACCTACACACTGGCTAACCTGTCCTGTGGCACCTAAACACTGGCTAACCTGTCCTGTGGCACCTAAACACTGGCTAACCTGTCCTGTGGCACCTATACACTTGCAGACATGTACTGAGGCACCTATACACTGGCAGACATGTACTGTGGCACCCATACACTGGCAGACATGTACTGTGGCACTGATACACTGGCTGACCTGTATTGTGGCATAAATACACTGGCTCAAATGTAATGTGGCACCTATGTACTGGCTGAAATGTACTGTGGCACCTATGTACTGGCTGAAATGTACTGTGGCACCTATACACTGGATGACTATTCTTTTGGCACCTATGCAATGGTTACCTATACTGGGGGAACTCATACTTCACATCAGTGTGCTTATCCATCGTGTAATTACATTTTTTCCTAAAATCGTTCATGTCTACTGTCAACTTATACTACAGCACCTATACCTAGCTATATAGCAGCATCTATACCTGTGTAGCTATACTGCAGCACATATAAGCGATCTATTTATACTGCAGAGCCTATACTTACCTACAGTATTACTGCATCAATTATACTTGTCTTTTTAGAATGCAGCACCTATACCTAGCTATACTGCAGCACTTATACCTGTCTACTTATAATTCAGTACTTATACCTGCTTATACCTATCTACTTATACTGCAACTATACCTAGCTATTCTGCAGCACCTACACCTGTCTACTTATATTGTAGCACCTATACCTTTCTAGCTATACTGCAGCATTTACACCTAGCTATACTGTTAGTTGTACATATATATATATATGTACAGAGGTTGGACAAAATAATGGAAACACCTAACATTTTTGATTCATATTCTTCATACATGTTTTATGCAATCAAAAGATGACATTTGTTAAATTGGTTTTGTATATTATTTTTATTTGATGTGATTAATTAAAGTGTTTTTACAGATATTTAAACAAAAGTTGGTTATAATTTATAAAAATGGCAGATATCTCAGACTTTCAAAGAAGACAAATTGTTGGTGCTTGTATGGCAGGCGCTACTGTAACAGGAACTGCCTGAATGCTTGGCATTTCCAGAGGTACTGTGTAATGACTGCCTTTGAAAGTGAAGGAAAAATGTCCCCAGCAAAGCACAGTTGTGGCAGAAAGATGAAGTTGTCAGAGTGATACAATCAGACTCTAAATCGAATTGTTAGAAAAGCTTGGTTAGTTTTTGTTGGTATTTTATTTGTTCAAAAACCTAATTATTTTGTAGTAAATACATTTAATGATATATTGCAGAATAATGTTGCTTTTATGAAATTACACTTTTAAGCAAGTGGGTTGTACATAGCATATGTTTTCCTATTAAACATGAGAATGTGGATACATTTTTTACACACACTGTACATTAAATTTTTATTGTATTTTTAAGGATGGTTTATATATTTTTAATTGTAATTATTACAATATGTATCCTTGTTTTTGCAAAGTAATATTACCACTCTAAGGCCCGGTTCACACTTGCGGTTGTTTGCCAAACGGACCGGATGACCTGACCGGATCCGGACCGGATCCGATCCGGATCCGGTCAGGTTGCATCAGGTGTCCATCAGGATGCGATCCGGATCCGTTTGGCAAAAAAACGTTAAAAACAAAAAAAAAGTTGGGGGTCTGGGAGGTCAGCAGAAGGGGGACCTGTGGAATTAGGCCCTCTGCTGTTTAGCACTCACCTCCACCTGCGACATGCTGCCAACATCTCCGGATCCGGATCCAGCTGTGCTGCTCCACTCCAAAATGCTTGCCCATGTGTCCCCATCCAATATCGCCGCAACAATCCCCATAGGAAGTGGGGTAGAACATCCGGATTTCTCAGCCTGTGTGTTGTGCGCTCTCCGGTTCCCATTGGTTTGTATTGGCCGGATGGTGCAGTCCGGCTCCGCCCCGGATACGGCTGCCGGAGGAGCCGGATGAAAAAATAGCGCATGTTGGAACGGAGGCCGGAGTCCGGATCCGGCCCGGATCCGGTCCGGCTCCGGTTCGGCAGAACGGACGCATGTGAACGGACGCATAGGCTTTCATTGCTATGCCGTGCGTCCGTTCCGTCCATTCTGCAAGCGGTGCGGCTCCGGCACGGCGATTCCGGAGGGCCACCGCAAGTGTGAACCGGGCCTTAAGGATTGATGGAGAAATGTGGCTGCTACAAAAAGGCACTAATGTAGAATTGTGTGGTTGATGCTGGTACTTAAGTCTGGTACACAAGTTCATTTTTGATTGACCAATTAATGAACAAAGTTACTACCTCCATGGTGTATGAGCGTTTCCCCTTACAATTTATCAACAGTATTCACAATCTGTTTGCACTCCTACTACACGTAGATGTTAAAATTGGCTAATCATTGGCCAATTACAAATGAAGGTGTGTATTAGGCTTTACATTGACTGTGGGACCTCAGCAAAATAGCGTAAACATAGAGTATGTAGGACACTTTTTTTTAAATATCATAATAGGGGCTTCTAGGGTGAGTTGATTGATATATTAAGATGTTTGGTCAAATTTACGGCCTATAACATAAAATCATGAGGTCTCTGGGATTGTATGAGGGTAATGATATTGAGGGTTAGTGGTTTGTATCGTTGTTAAATTATAAGTGGTATAGTTTATACATTTTATTTGAAGCTACTACTTGGCAATTTTTTTTTCTTTTAATGTATACTTGAAGTGGTCAAATTTTTTGCTTCTTAAATAGATTTACAATATTCTTTAATCACTTGAGGACAGAGCTGGGACAAGGTTCTTCAGCACCCAAGGCTAAGACACCAAAGTGCGCCCCTCCATCCCTCCCCCCAGCCATCACACACTGATTGCTACTAGACTAAGAGGCGCCCCAGGGCCCCCAACCTCCCTAATATCTTAATCTCTAGTTATCTGACTTGCAGTCACTGCCATGTATCCCCTTTTCCTATTTCTTTCTGCTTCAAACACAATTGGAAATGACAACTGAATGAATTGTGCGCCCCCTCCTACACTGCACCGAGGCTGGAGCCTCTCCAGCCTCTGCCTCGGCCCGGCTTGAGGATAGCAGTGTTAAATCCGCCTAAAGACCAGGCCATTTTCAAACTAATAGGCCACTGCAGCTTTAAGACCTCGTTGCAGGGCTGCACAACTCGGCACACAAGTGATTCCTGACACCCCCCACCCCCCTTTTCTCCTCACCAACAGAAATTTCTGTTGGTGGGGTCTGATCACTCTTCAAATTTATTTATTTATATTTTTAAACAAATATTTTTGTTCTTTATTTTTAAATAAATGTAGGCATCTTATTTTTTTTTTTCCTCCCCCCATCAGCCTATCATAGCAGATCACTGTTGTGCATCTGGAGAGGACAGCTGAGTGATATGGCTGTCCCCCGTACAGCACTGCCTTAGATCGCAGCACTGTACATAATAAATAGACATCGGTTATGCCGTCTAACAGTCTCCTAGCGGTGATCGCCGCTAGGAGACTGAAAGCGGAGCTCCGCCTCTGAAGTTAAGATCTCTTGCAATAAAGCCCCGAGGATTTTATGCTGAAGGGGTTATGCGATCCTAGGGTTCCTGACGCGGTCACGCCCCTCGGTGTGACGTGGTCGGCTAAGAGTTAATTTGAAATATCAAAATTGATAGGAGATGGAAAAACTCACTATAACAAGTAACTTGTTTATCTTCTCTAAAGTTTAGATAGTTCACACAACAAATCTAGCTGCAAACAGCCTCCACAGTTTATGATTACTTTAATCCGGTGATACAATGAGATTGGCCATGTTCTGTTTGTCACATTAAACGCAGGCAAGCTGATCTATATCTCCAGCCCCTCAGCCTGTGAAAACTTTGCTCCCCTCTCCTCCCCTCTGCCACTGAAATCTCTGGCTAGTAACCTCCTCCTCATCCTCTTGTCCAGACTGAGCTCCTATAAGCCCTTGCTGCTAAGGCTCAGAGTGCCAAGGCACTCTGGATAAGCTGTGGGCGAGCCTGTAGTGTAAAGGGAATTGGAGTATTAAAAAAAAACCAATGAAATATTTTGTTTGAGGAATGCCCTGTAAACTAAAGGACACAATTATGCAATGAGTACAAGTTTTTCGCAAACATTTTTATTTAAATAAAAAAGTAGGGTTACAATGTATGTCCTTAAATTGTTTTTTTTAGGTTACTGATGGGCCTTCCAAAAGCAACAATAAATGTGTGCGTCCTAACAAGAAGAGAATTAGATTACAAAATAGCGACTTATATGAGAACAATGTCATTGGTGATGATGATGATGAGGGATCCCAGGTATTATTATTAGTATTATCATTTTTTTTTCCCAGAATCCAAAAAGACAATTTTTTTTCTTACTGCTTTTTATTGATGGTAACTATCAAAACAAATTAGCCAACTGTAGTAACAGTGAGGTATATAGTAACAGTGTAATTGACAGTACAGCATATGAGTAGGGTATGAGGGCGATTCATTTACTTATGTGTACCTAATGCAATGTTCTAAGAAAAGTATTTTTAAACCCCCTCCCACCCCTCAAAATTAACACTCAAATACATTTATTGGAAAACATGGGCTGAGTTGGGCACTGGGAGAGCTGAACTGCGACTCTACCTCTTGCCACAAAACTCCCCAACAGCATTGAAGGGAACATGAACAGTAGTTAAAAATGAATTTGTTACATACCAGGAACTTTATCTAATCCACTGTACGCAGCAAAGTCACTGGCATCCTCCTGTCCCGGTCCCACTGGCGGCTCCATTACGGGCTACTTTTAAGCTGAAAGTCGTCCGTATCATTTCTGATTGGCCATACTCCGCAGCATCACGACAGGTGGTGTGACAGTCCTGCGTATGTTATTTTCAGAATTAAAAAAGCACGCATACACAGTAATGTCGCCACCCGGAGTCATGACACGCTGCATGACCATCCAGGAAGTGTACAGATGACTTTATACTCGAAAGTCACCTGTAACGGAGCTGCCAGCAGGACTGGAAGAGGAGCCAGGAGAATGTGGGGGGACCTTGCGGTCTATGTTTGGCTTGTTCAAGCCCTAGGTTCATTTGTAATGACTACTCAGGGTCCATTCTAATGAGTATTTCAACTCCAGATTATAGCAACTTTGAGGGAGGAGTAATTCAGGGTCTGGTGATTGCCAAAAATAAATTTTGCAAGCACTGTGAGATTGACAGTAGTGGGATGTGTTAGGTGGCCTTGTGATAAGTTAAACTTTGTTTTCTACACAACCATGCCACCCATTCATCTTAGTAGGTCTGATAAGACACAACTGTTCTTTAAGTGTTAAAAGACAAAACATTTATTTTCTCCCTTTTGATAATTTGAATTACACAACATCTACTAAAATGTATTAAAACCTTTCCCTTTTAGGAAAACAGAGTAAACAGTAAGCTCCTGGTGAATCAAAATTCATTTGAGTGTGTAAGGGGGTTTCTTTGATTCAAAAAGCCCTCATGGGCTTCCTCAGAGCATCTGTTGTGGGTTGAGTGTGAGGAGCAATCCGTTCTTTTGTTTCCCTGTTTTTTTTTTTTTTTCCTTTTGTTTTGTTTAAAGGATACCAGAGTCCAAAGATAGATGAGAAACGACGGTAGCAGGCATGTATGGTGAGCTTTCCTTATGTTCACCATTCCAACTGCCCTGTTTCCTCCATTTTTCATCTGTTTGGCCTTTGAGATCTTTTAAAGCATGTATTGCCATAAAAAATTTGATTGATCTTCGTTTAAAAATGTTTTTCTACCATGGTGAAAACAGTTGATCCTTGGTATGGTTCCTCGGAATTCGAATGTAAACACTACGGTGGTGGAAAAAAAATGATAAAGGGGAGGAACAAGAAGTAAAGAACCTTAAAAGGAACATCAAAGAGTAAAAGTAAAAAAAATTCATCACAATCAAACTCCGGCGAAGAATCAGATGAAAAAGATCAGAGAATCAGGTTGTGGATAACTCAGAAACCTCTACTAAAAGGACAAGAAATATGAAAATATAGCATTATTAGAAAATATAATGCCAGTGTATAACAAGCTTTTTGGAAAATACTTGAACAATACTGATTCAGGTTGGAGAATGAAAACCTGGGCTAAAGTTACTGAAGCTGTCAATAGTGTGAGTTTACTGCCACGCACGGTGGCCAACGTAAGGAAACGCTACCAAGACATAAAAGCGAATGTGAGGGAGAAAATTAGCCAAGAGGTTCAAGAAAGGCAAGTATATTTGTTTATAGACGTAACTCTATTTAGGATGAGAATTTTATATTTTGTTTTTATATTTATTAAATAGCAAATAAAAACGGTAGATTGGGAAGAGACATATTCTTCAAACCATATGAAAGACTTTTGAAAGACATGATCGATAAGGACTCCATCGTGGGTATAAAAAATTCATTTGATCCATCACGCCATGGTAAAAGGAAGTGGTGTTTTTTTGGTTTTTTTCCTATGAAAATATGAGGTATATTTATATAAAGCAATTAAAAAAAAGATTAATGTATACTTTACAAAGTTAAGCACCACTGCGCTCAGTTGGGAAGATCTCCACACACAACCAATAATGTCACCAATATGTGCTGCTCCTCCGTTGCTTTGGGATACAAGCAAAAGAACTGTAGTAAACAAGTAAAAAAGAGAGAGAGAGAGGAGCGCTCTCTGGTGCATTAACTTTTTTAATATTGCTGTATTGCGCAAGGTTTAAAAAGTAAAACTTACAAGATTACATTAAAATCAAGCTCATCATAAGTTTCTATGTATCACCATGTCCTGTGGATGGAATCTCCAGTCTGGTCGCTCCCACACCATGGCCAGTAGTAATGGTGGTCCAAAAGGTCCAATAACGCCAGCGGAGTCAGGAACTCGGGAAAGTTGGTGGCAGCTGCCCTGCGCCTAATATGATCCCACTTTGTGCTGTTAGCAGGGAGTCAGCTCGCTGCCTGGCATGCAGTAAGGAGTGAGCACAGCTGTGTCACTCCTTACTGCATGCCAGGCAGCGAGCTGATTTTTGTTCTTTATTTTTAAATAAATGTAGGCATCTTATTTTTGTTTTTTTTCCCCTCCCCCCCATCAGCCTATCACAGCAGATCACTGTTGTGCATCAGGAGGGGACAGCCGAGTGATCCGGCTGTCCCCCGTACAGCATTGCCTTAGATCGCAGCGCTGTACGTAATAAACAGAGAGCGGTTACGCCGTCTAACAGTCTCCTAGCAGCGATCACCGCTAGGAGACTGAAAGCGGAGCTCCGCCTCCGAAGTTAAGATCTCTTGCAATAAAGCCCCGAGGATTATCAAAATTTATAGGAGATGGAAAAACTCACTATAACAAGTAACTTGTCTATCTTATCTAAAGTTTAGATAGTTCACACAACAAATCTAGCTGCAAACAGCCTCCACAGTTTATGATTACTTTATTCCGGGTGATGCAATGAGAGTGGCCATGTTCTGTTTGTCACATTAAACGCAGGAAAGCTGATCTATATCTCCAGCCCCTCAGCCTGTGAAAACTTTACTCCCCTCTCCGCCACTGAAATCTCTGGCTAGTAACCTCCTCCTCATCCTCCTGTCCAGACTGAGCTCCTATAAGCCCTTGCTGCTAAGGCTCAGAGTGCCAAGGCACTCTGGATAAGCTGTGGGCGAGCCTGTAGGGTAAAGGGAATTATAGAATTAAAACAAAACAATGAAATATTTTGTTTGAGGAATGCCCTATAAACTAAAGGACACAATTATGCAATGAGTACAAGTTTTTCGCAACCATTTTTATTTAAATAAAAAAGTAGGGTTACAATGTATGTCCTTAAATTGTTTTTTTTTGTTAGGTTACTGATGGGTCTTCCAAAAGCAACAATAAATGTGTGCATCCTAACAAGAAGAGAATTGGATTACAAAATAGCGACTTATATGAGAACAAAGTCATTGGTGATGATGATGATGAGGGATCCCAGGTATTATTATTAGTATTATCATTATTTTTTTTTCCCAGAAACCAAAAAGACACATTTTTTTCTTACTGCTTTTTATTGATGGTAACTATCAAAACAAATTAGCCAACTGTAGTAACAGTGAGGTGTATAGGAATAGTGTAATTGACAGTACAGCATATGAGTAAGGTATGGAGGCGATTCATTTACTAATGTGTACCTAATGCAATGTTCTAAGAAAAGTATTTTTAAACCCCCTCCCACCCCTCAAAATTAACGCTCAAATACATTTATTCGAAAACATGGGCGGATGTATTGTAAGTCCACCGGTTAAGTAGGGCACTGGGAGAGCTGAAGGGAGAGCTCTTGCCACAAAACTCCCCAACAGCATTGAAGGCAATATGAACAGTAGTTAAAAATGAATTTGTTACATACCAGGAACTTTATCTAATCCACTCTACGCAGCAAAGTCACTGGCATCCTCCTGTCCCGGTCCCGCTGGCAGGTCCATTACAGGCGACATTTAAGCTGAAAGTCGTCCGTATCATTTCTGATTGGCCATACTCCGCAGCATCACGACAGGTGGTGTGACAGTCCTGCGTATGTTATTTTCAGAATTAAAAAAGCCTGCATACACAGTAATGTCGCCACCCGGAGTCATGACACGGTGCATGGCCATCCAGGAAGTATACGGATGACTTTATACTCGAAAGTCACCTGTAACGGAGCCGCCAGCAGGACTGGAAGAGGAGCCAGGAGGATGTGGGGGGACCTTGCGGTCTATGTTTGGCTTGTTGAAGCCCTAGGTAAGTACCAATTTCATTTGTAATGACTACTCAGGGTCCCTTCTAATGAGTATTTAAACTCCAAATTATAGCAACTTTGAGGGAGGAGTAATTCAGGGTCTGGTGATTGCCAAAAATAAATTTTGCAAGCACTGTGAGATTGACAGTAGTAGGATGTGTTAGGTGGCCTTGTGATAAGTTAAACTTTGTTTTCTACACAACCATGCCACCCATTCATCTTAGTAGGTCTGATAAGAACACAACTGTTCTTTAAGTGTTAAAACATAAAACATGTATTTTCTCCCTTTTGATAATTTGAATTATTATTATTATTTTTTTATAATTATTATTACACAACATCTACTAAAATGTATTAAAACCTTTCCCTTTTAGGAAAACAGAGTAAACAGTAAGCTCCTGGTGAATCAAAATTCATTTGAGTGTGTAAGGGGGTTTCTTTGATTCAAAAAGCCCTCATGGGCTTCCTCAGAGCATCTGTTGTGGGTTGAGTGCGAAGAGCATTCCATTCCTTTGTTTCCCTTTTTGTTTTGTTTTGTTTTGTTTAAAGGATACCAGAGTCCAAAGATAGATAAAAAACGAGGGTAGCAGGCAGGGGCGGCGCCAGGGGGGTGCAAGGGGGTGCTCGAGCACCCCCTAGAATTGTCCAAGCACCCCCAAAGCACCCCCTGGAGTGAACTGACTTCAGGCGTCTAAAAGACGCCAAGTCAGTTCACACAGCGGCAGCACGGAGCAGCAGGCAGGGCTACGGTAAGATGGCCGCCGGGAGCCCTGTTCTGCAGACTTCGAGTCTGCAGTGCATGGCTTCGGGCGGCCATTTTCCCGTAGCCCTGCTCTCTGCATGCAGGCAGGAAGTCTCGTCGTGACGTCGGGAAGGAAGAGGATCGTGGGCGCGCGGGCGCTGCGCGCCACAATGAGGTCGGGACTCGGGACAGGAGGTCGGGAAAGAAGGTCTTCTGGCTGTAGGTGAGTAAATGGGTTTTTCTTTTCTTTTTCAGGTGATGCTGATTGTGCATATTGGGGTCATATCTGCTACGGATTGTGCATATTGGGGTCATATCTGCTACGGATTGTGCATATTGGGGTCATATCTGCTACGGATTGTGCATATTGGGGTCATATCTGCTACGGATTGTGCATATTGGGGTCATATCTGCTACGGATTGTGCATATTGGGGTCATATCTGCTACGGATTGTGCATATTGGGGTCATATCTGCTACGGATTGTGCATATTGGGGTCATATCTGCTACGGATTGTGCATATTGGGGTCATTTCTGCTACCGATTGTGCATATTGGGGTCATTTCTGCTACCGATTGTGCATATTGGGGTCATTTCTGCTACCGATTGTGCATATTGGGGTCATTTCTGCTACCGATTGTGCATATTGGGGTCATATCTGCTACGGATTGTGCATATTGGAGTCATATCTGCTACCGATTGTGCATATTGGGGTCATATCTGCTACCGATTGTGCATATTGGGGTCATATCTGCTACCGATTGTGCATATTGGGGTCATATCTGCTACCGATTGTGCATATTGGGGTCATATCTGCTACCGATTGTGCATATTGGGGTCATATCTGCTACCGATTGTGCATATTGGGGCCATATCTGCTACCGATTGTGCATATTGGGGCCATATCTGATAACGATTGTGCATATTGGGACCATATCTGCCACCGATTGTGCATATTGGGACCATATCTGCCACCGATTGTGCATATTGGGACCATATCTGCCACCGATTGTGCATATTGGGACCATATCTGCCACCGATTGTGCATATTGGGACCATATCTGCCACCGATTGTGCATATTGGGACCATATCTGCCACCGATTGTGCATATTGGGACCATATCTGCCACCGATTGTGCATATTGGGACCATATCTGCCACCGATTGTGCATATTGGGACCATATCTGCTACCGATTGTGCATATTGGGACCATATCTGCTACCGATTGTGCATATTGGGACCATATCTGCTACCGATTGTGCATATTGGGGCCATATCTGCTACCGATTGTGCATATTGGGGTCATATCTGCTACCGATTGTGCATATTGGGGTCATATCTGCTACCGATTGTGCATATTGGGGTCATATCTGCTACCGATTGTGCATATTGGGGTCATATCTGCTACCGATTGTGCATATTGGGGTCATATCTGCTACCGATTGTGCATATTGGGGTCATATCTGATAACGATTGTGCATATTGGGGTCATTGGACGTGTTTTTTGTTAAAATCTGCTCACATTACGTGTATTTTCTTGAGAAAACCTGCACAATTATGTGAATTTTCTGGGAAAAGGGTCACCAAAACTTGGGCCCTCTGTCTTTGCGTTGCACTTTTAAAGGGAACCCGAGGTGAGAATAATATTGAGGCTGCCATATTTATCTCCCTTTAAGCAATACCAGTTGCCTGGCTGCCGTGCTGGTCCTCTGCCTCTTATTCTTTCAACCATAGACCCTGAACAAGCATGCAGCAGGTCAGGGGTTTCTGACAATATTGTCAGAACTGACAAGATTAGGTGCATGGCTTGTTTCTGGTGTAATTCAGTTCACTACTACAGCCAAATAGATCAGCAGGGCTGCCAGGCAACTAGTATTGTTTAAAAGGAAATAAATATGGCAGCCACCATATCACTCTCACCCTGGGTTCACTTCAAATTACAGTTAGCCCCGCCCTCATCCGGTCATGACCACGCCCATTTTTCGCCGCGGCGCGCGATTTTTTGCCGCGGCGCGCGCATCAGCTCCCCCGGAAATTGGTCCAGCACCTGCATAGCACCCCCTAAAAAAATTTCCTGGAGCCGCCACTGGTAGCAGGCATGTATGGTGAGCTTTACTGATGTTCACCATTATTTCCAACTGCCCTGTTTCCTCCATTTTTTATCTGCTTGGCCTTTGAGGTCTTTTAAAGCATGTATTGCCATAAAAAATTTGATTGATCTTTGTTTAAAAATGCTTTTCTACCATGGTGAAAAGAACACTACAGTTGATCCTTGGTATGGTTCCTCGGAATTCGAATAGTGGTGGAAAAAAAAAAGATAAAGGGAAGGAACAAGAAGAAAAGAACCTCCAAAGGAACATCAAAGAGTAACAGTAAAAAAAAATCATCACAATCAAATTACGGCGAAGAATCAGATGAACCTCAGGTTGTGGAAAACTCAGAAACCTCTACTAAAAAGACAAGAAAGACCAGATTTTCTCTTGATGAAAATATAGCATTATTAGAAAATATAATGCCAGTGTATGACAAGCTTGTTGGAAAATACTTGAACAATACTGATTCAGGTTGGAGAATGAAAACCTGGGCTAAAGTTACTGAGGCTGTCAATAGTGTGAGTTTACTGCCACGCATGGTGGCCAACGTAAGGAAACGCTACCAAGACATAAAAGCGAATGTGAGGGAGAAAATTAGCCAAGAGGTTCAAGAAAGGCAAGTATATTTGTTTATAGACGTAATTCTATTTAGGATGAGAATTTTATATTTTGTTTTTATATTTATTAAATTGCATATAAAAACAGTAGATTGAGAAGAGACATATACTTCAAACCATATGAAAGACTTTTGAAAGACATGATCGATAAGGACTCCATCGTGGGTATAAAAAAATGCATTTGATCCATCACGCCATGGTAAAAGTAAGTGGTGTTTTTTGGGTTTTTTTTCTATGAAAATATGAGGTATATTTATATAAAGCAATTTCAAAAAATTATTAATGTATACTTTAAGTGGTTTAATTTTTTGCTTCTTAAATAGATTTACAATATTCTTTAACCACTTGAGGATAGCAGTGTCAACCCCCCCTAAAGACCATTCCATTTTCCAACTAATAGGCCACTGCAGCTTTAAGACCTCGCTGCAGGGCTGCACAACTCGGCACACCAGTGACACCCCCCTTTTCTACTCACCAACAGAAATTTCTGTTGGTGGGGTCTGATCACGATCCAAATGTATTTATTTCATGCATGCGCGGTGCTGCAGGGAGTGGATGCAGCCTCTGTGAGCTCCGCGATCCATGGGCAATCACCGCTGAATAAATCACCCTAACTGGAATATAATTGCACCACCTTTATGCTTATGAACTAAACTATGCTCAGACAACCTTTTGGGTAAATATTGAGAAATAGAAAGGCTCCCAGCCCGTTATTTTTATTACTGATGCATCACAGACAATTTAGCTGGAATTAAAATAAACCACAAACAAGTCTGGAAATTAAACTATGCTGAGATCATCTACTGGGTACTCCCTCAGAAACAAAACAGCATCAAACCAGCTAATTTCGCCGCTCAAACACAACAGAAGATCATCTAAAATGGCCGACAAGGCCGGATCCTCCACAGGCAGCGCTCTTTCCCAGGAAGGCCATGCCCAGCACCAGGCACCAAAACCACCGGGTAAAAATGTGACAGGCACTTTTTCACATGATTTTGTGTCTGAATCTCCGCAAAAAGATACAGAAAGCCTCCCACAAGATACACAAGCTACAATTAGACCACAACAAGGCACATATGGAGGTATGTCAACGCAAGAATTACTGGGTGAAATTACACGCATTTTCCGCGCTGAACTGCGCGATGCAGTGGCAGAATTGAACACTAAAATAGATGATTTGGGAGAAAGGGTACATGTAATAGAAAACCAGAGTGATGATCTCCTAGCAACAGTTTTGAATGATAAGTCCAAGATTGATACCCATGAAACTCGGATTGTAACTGTAGAAGAAAAAATGGAGGATCTGGAAAATAGATGCAGGCGATCAAATATTCGCATCAGAGGATTAGCTGAGTCTTATACAGATCTGGAGACAATAGCTTCCAATGTTTTTTCAGCATTAACACCCAACATAGATGCCTCATTAAGACGCATTGTACGCATACATAGGGCTTTTACACGACCAAAAAATCCAGACCTCCCAAGGGATATAATTGCTAAAATTACATCTGAGGATGCCAGAGATAGCATATTACTAGCCGCAAGAGATCTAGAATATTTACCTGAAGTCCCACGGTCTGTTCAAATTTTTGCAGATCTGGCTCCATCCACTATTGTTAAAAGACGTACACTCAGACCATACACCTTAGCACTTCAGAAGGCTGCAATACGTTATCGTTGGAGATTTCCTTTTATGCTATCGTTTGTATTTAATGGAAAACAATATAATTGCAAAACATCTGAAGAAGCTGCAGCAGCATTGACGGAAATTGATATTCCATTCACAATTCCTACCATAAACAATCAACAGGACAAAGATCACCTCGATTGCGAAGAAATTGGGACATTATAGGAAAAAAAAGCTTCCAACCGCGAGCTCTGGATTACCCCACACAAAGTACAGGACATGAAGCTTAATAATTTATAGCCACTCTACATTTTTATTGTAACTAATTTTTACATTAGTTTTAAGGATAGTCAATTAGATATTTTGTTAAAAACTATAGGAGTCTCCTTTATGATATGAGTATCTACTAGATACCTGTGTTCAGATGCAATAGTTTAATATAGGCACAAAAGGAAAACAACATAATCTAATTTTTAACCTTGATCTACTAATTGACATGTATAGAGAACTCCTTTATGATGTGAGTCTCTACTGGACACTTGAACCCGAGATTTTCTTCAAATGGATTAAAAAAAAAAAAAAAAAAGAGATTGAAGCAACTTTAATTCCCAGAAGAAAAGAATCCTCTCTTAAAATACTGTATATTGACCAGAAGAATTGGAAAAATAGATCTGAATCTCTTTGAACCCCTTTATGATGTGGGTATCAACTATAGAAACATCAAGAGAAGAAATCCTCTTGAGACTCATGTATTATTATATATAATAATTTTATATTAAATATCTCAAAGTAGTCTAAGAGCCTCAAGAATACGAGACTAACCACAGAATGTATATTTAAAGGCAATACTTATCTTTTTCTGATTTACCTAGAAAACATATTTGGTTAAAATTCTTTTAACAAGTTTTTGAATTTTAATAAGATTCTAATGATAGGATAGTTTAATTTTTGTATATGGTGATTTTTAATGTATTCAACATTGAAATCTGGCTTAGGTGTGCCCAGGTATAGTTTTAAAATTTTAAACCAGGTGATTAGCCCTGGAAGTTATTGTTCCCCACAATATGATACCTGGCTCATGGCTCTATGTTATTATGGGCCAAGTGCTAGATATCTGCTATGCCCAGTTGGGCACCTTGTTGGCATTATGCCTGTTATATTTTGATATTCTTGTCCCCCTATTTAAATTGGGTGTATACAATACCCCATATCAGATAATACCCAATTTTACCCAGGTGACTTTTTCTTTTGCATTAAAATATTTTACTATAGACTATGGTTAATAAACCAATTATAGTGATGTCGCATAATTCTAGAGGCCTTAACTCACCCTTAAAACGCAACACAGCCTTCAGAGAATACCTTAAACACACCCCAGATATCCTATGTTTACAAGAAACACATTTTACCCAAAAATCCCAACCTAAATTTTTTCACAAAATGTACCAAAGATTCTATTTGTCTAATTTCTCAGTAAAAAGAAGAGGGGTGGCAATCTTTTTATCAGACAGCTTCCCTATGGAAATAACATCTCAAATAATTGACACAGAAGGAACTTACATAATTTTAACAGGTGATTTCCAAGGACAAACCCTATGTATTACCAACATATATGCACCACCCGAGAAAACATCAACTACAATTTCCAAGGTAGCTGATATATTACTTACACTAAAATACGATACGTTGATATGGACAGGTGATTTTAATTTATCTCCCAATGACAATTTAGATAGAACCACCCCATTAAGACCTTCAGAAGCAAAAAAAAATAAAATCTTTTTTGATGATTTATTCAGACAACTATCCTTAATTGACACTTGGCGTGAATATAATGGCAACAAAAAAGGATATACCTACTTTTCAGCACCTCACAATTCATACTCAAGAATTGACCTAATTCTTTTATCAGCCACAAGTGCTCCCCTCTTAACTTATTCCAGACATTTGCTCACCACTTGGTCTGATCATGACCCTGTTCTCACGGCCTTAACCTCACTCACCCCTAGATTCCAACCATCATCCTGGAGACTTAATGACTCTTTGTTACTTAACACGGAGATCCATGATAAAATAGATAAATGTATTACCAACTATTTTACTGAAAATAATACATCAGAGATCTCACCGGGTATTTGTTGGTTAGCACACAAGACAGTGGTGAGGGGAGAAATCATCAAACTATCTTCAGCCTATAAAAAAAATAAAAACATTATTCAAGCTAATATAGAACACAAAATTAGAACCTTATCTCTTTTAAATCAATCAAAACCAACCAGGTTTCTATTAAAACAAATACAGGACCTACAACTTCAACTAAACATCATACTAAACAAAGAAACTGAAAAAACCCTTAGATGGTGTAAAGCAATCTCCTATGAGCAGTTAAATAAACCAAACAGGTGGTTGGCCAAAAGACTAAGAAATCAGCAGACCCTCAATAGAGTATTAAGAATAAGAGACTCTAAAGGTTCGGTAACTTCAAATCCAGATATAATACATAATACTTTTTTGGAATTTTATAAAAAATTATATGCAGACCCATCCACCCCCAATAATCAGAAAACACAAACAGATTTTTTAGAAAATTTCATTAACTCCTCTCTACCTACGGAAATTTCCAACATCTTAAATCATAATATTTCACTTGATGAAGTTCATAATGCCATTAAAAAACTTAAAAGACCGAAAGCTCCAGGTCCAGATGGCCTCACGGCATCGTATTATAAGAAGTTCGAACATAAATTAGCCCCCCATATGCTGAGATTTTTTAACACAATTATGAAAGGTACTATCCCTCCTCCAGAATTTTTAGCCTCTTCATTGATAGTTATCCCAAAACCAAATAGAGATCCACTTCTAGTTAAAAACTATCGTCCCATCTCCCTTTTAGGGATAGATTACAAGATTTTAACCTCCATCTTAGCCAATAGACTAAATTCGGCTCTCCCCATCTTGATTAATAAAGATCAAGTAGGTTTTATTCCATTACGCCAAGCAGCAGACAATATTAGAAAAATAATTGACATACAATATTATTGCAAAAAGTCAAAGGTTAATCTAGCTTTGCTATCCTTAGATATGGAAAAGGCCTTTGACCTGGTGAAATGGCCATATATGAAAGAGGTCTTGAAAAAATATGGATTTTCTGGAAATTTTTTAAATGCTATAAACGCATTATATTCAATACCCTCTATGTCTATGAAAATGCCTTCACCTAATAAAACCTCCTTTTCAATTCAACGTGGAACCAGACAGGGATGCCCATTATCTCCTGGTATTTTTGCACTCATGATGGAGCCATTGGCTAATGCCATTCGACAATCACATGAAGTACTGGGAGTTCAAATTGGTAACAAAGAACACAAGATCTGTCTTTTTGCGGACGATATCTTTTTGACATTGATATCTCCTCATTCTTCTATACCTAACACCCTAGATATAATCCAACATTTTTCAAAATTCTCTGGTTTTAAACTTAATTTAGATAAATCAGAACTCATGCTCACCAGGTCCCCATATAATGAAACATCAAATCTAGCTACGAAATTAGGAATTCAACCCCAACCAAAATCAATTAAATACCTTGGTATAAACCTTACTCGCGACCCAGACCAACTGTATGATGGTAACTATCCAACTCTATATAGAAAACTCCATTCAGATTTACTAAAATGGAACGATCTCCCTATATCACTATCAGGAAGAATTACTTCGGTCAAGATGACACTTCTTCCACGTCTTTTATATCTGTTCAGAGTTCTCCCAATCCCTATCAAGAAATTTGCAATCCATAACCTTCAGAAACAGATACAGAAATGTATATGGAAACAACGTAAACCCAGAATTAAGTATGAAACCTTAACGAGGCCCAAAGATAAAGGAGGACTAGGAGCTCCGGCCCTATGGAATTATTATGTGGCTTCTCATATCACTCAATTAGCTATAGTTAATGCTGGAAAGGCTGCGCCATTGTGGGTAGATCTCGAAACACAACTATTATTACCACTATCTATGCCTGCTATAATGTGGGCAACCAAAATACCTTACCAAAAAATAAATAAAGTATCTCCCATATCAGCACATTCCTTCAAAATATGGCAAAGATATAGATATCCATACGGCCTACATCTCCAGTATCTTGCATGACTCATCTACTTAGAAATCCAGATTTCCCCCAAGGACATGACAAGAGTAACTTCATATGGTGGTATAACAATAATCTGATTTTTCTTGGTAAATTTCTGAAATCATTTAAATTGATGTCAGTATCTACCTTATTTGAAAACTATACAATCCCAATAACAGAACATCTTAGAGCCAAAAAGATCCTTCAATTTCTACACTCACTAGATAGAGATAATGAAACTTTGGGGTACACTTCTTTTGAAAATAGATGCAAAGGACGTTCACTAGATAGGGGTTTTATTTCTGAAGTATATTCAATATTGCAACATCACGATATGATCCCTAAATTAAAATGTCAAAATGATTGGGAAAAAGACTGCTCTATAGACATATCAGATGCCAAATGGTCGCATTGCTGTACACAACTTACTAAAAGTAGCTTATTTTACTCGTCCATAGAGACATCAATTAAACTTTTCCATAGAGTCTATTATACCCCCACGAAGTTACATTTATTTTCAGACACACAATCAGATCTATGTTATAGAGGATGTTTAAAAAAAGGTGATATATGGCATATATGGTGGGAATGTCCCATAGCAAAAATATACTGGAAGAGAATCTGGGATAAAATCAAATTAATAACCGGTAAATCTATACCTTTCGATCCCACAGTGGCGCTTCTTGGCAATAAACCTACAGGCATACCTTATTCCACACATACATTCATACAATTTGTTATGGCCCAAGCCAAGAGACATTTAGCCTCAAAATGGCGTTCCTCATCACTACTGGTAGAAACAGTCTTCCAATCTTTGAATGAAACAATGCAATCTGAGCATATTCTAGCTAAATTAAATGATAAAACGGATAACTTTTCAAGATCTGGGATAAATGGATATCATGGCAAGATAATCAAGGCCTCTCCTACACACTACACTCATTTTAATTTCTTATATGTGGACATCACTCATATATATGTTTATAGTCACCAGAGTATATGATATCAGGACAAGAAACCTAGTTATGTTTAAATGTTTGTATATAGATTTTCCTGTTCCCCTAACCCTCCCTCCTAAATTTTCACTTCCTTTCCCCAATGTTGGGTCAGTTTGGTGCCGGTTGGTATGATGCGACAACCCCACCCACGGCACCGACTGTCCTAACTTGTCTCCTTATATCATTATCTTCCCTCCCTCCTCTTTTTTCCCTTTAAATGGAGGAAGAACCACTTATTTTACCAAAATATTGTTAGTTATTAAAAGCTATACATTCAAGTATTTCATTTTATCTTAACCATTTATGTATGCTAACATGCTTTTCCCCTAAGTGGGGTACTTGTTGTTATTTACTGTTATAACTATCTGTAATGTGATTTTTCCTTTCAATAAAAACCCTTGAAACAAATGTATTTATTTCTATTTTTAAACAAATATTTTTGTTCTTTATTTTTAAATAAATGTAGGCATTTTATTTTTATTTTTTTCCCTCCCCCCATCAGCCTATCACAGCAGATCACTGTTGTGCATCTGGAGGGGACAGCCGAGTGATCTGGCTGTCCCCCGTACAGCACTGCCTTAGATCACAGCGCTGTACGTAATAAACAGAGAGCGGTTACGCCGTCTAACAGTCTCCTAGCAGCGATCACCGCTAGGAGACTGAAAGCGGAGCTCCGCCTCCGAAGTTAAGATCTCTTGCAATAAAGCCCCAAGGATTATCAAAATTGATAGGAGATGGAAAAACTTACTATAACAAGTAACTTGGCTATCTTATCTAAAGTTTAGATAGTTCACACAACAAATCTAGCTGCAAACAGCCTCCACAGTTTATGATTACTTTATTCCGGTGATACAATGAGAGTGGCCACGTTCTGTTTGTCACATTAAACGCAGGCAAGCTGATATATCTCCAGCCCCTCAGCCTGTGAAAACTTTACTCCCCTCTCCTCCCCTCTGCCACTGAAATATCTGGCTAGTAACCTCCTCCTCATCCTCCTGTCCAGACTGAGCTCCTATAAGCCCTTGCTGCTAAGGCTCAGAGTGCCAAGGCACTCTGGATAAGCTGTGGGCGAGCCTGTAGTGTAAAGGGAATTGGAGTATTAAAACAAAACAATGAAATATTTTGTTTGAGGAATGCCCTATAAACTAAAGGACACAATTATGCAATGAGTACAAGTTTTTCGCAACCATTTTTATTTAAATAAAAAAGTAGGGTTACAATGTATGTCTTTACATTTTTTTTGTTTTTTTTTTGTTAGGTTACTGATGGGTCTTCCAAAAGCATCAATAAATTTGTGCGTCCTAACAAGAAGAGAATTAGATTACAAAATAGCGATTTATATGAGAACAAAGTCATTGGTGATGATGATGATGAGGGATCCCAGGTATTATTATTATTATTATCATCATTATTTTTTTTCCCCCAGAAACCAAAAAGACAATTTTTTTCCCCTTACTGCTTCTTATTAAAACAAATTAGCCAACTGTAGTAACAGGGAGATGTATAGGAACAGTGTAATTGACAGTACAGCATATGAGTAAGGTATGGAGGCGATTTACCAATGTGTACCTAATGCAATGTTCTAAGAAAAGTTTTTTTAAACCCCCTCCCACCCCTCAAAATTAACACTCAAATACATTTATTCGAAAACATGGGCGGATGTATTGTAAATCCACTATTTAAGTTGGGCACTGGGAGAGCTGAAGGGAGAGCTCTTGCCACAAAACTCCCCAACAGCATTGAAGGGAATATGAACAGTAGTTAAAAATGAATTTGTTACATACCAGGAACTTTATCTAATCCACTCTACGCTGCAAAGTCACTGGCATCCTCCTGCCCCGGTCCCGCTGGCGGCTCCATTACGGGCGACTTTTAAGCTGAAAGTCGTCTGTATAATTCCTGATTGGCCATACTCCGCAGCATCACGACAGGTGGTGTGACAGTCCTGCGTATGCTATTTTCAGAATTAAAAAAGCCAGCATACACAGTAATGTCGCAACCCGGCGTCATGACACGGTGCATGACAATCCAGGAAGTATACGGATGACTTTATACTCGAAAGTCACCTGTTTTGGAGCCGCCAGCAGGACTGGAAGAGGAGCCAGGAGGATGTGGGGGGACCTTGCGGTCTATGTTTGGCTTGTTGAAGCCCTAGGTAAGTACCAATTTAATTTGTAATGACTACTCAGGGTCCCTTCTAATGAGTATTTCAACTTCAAATTATAGCAACTTTGAGGAAGGCGTAATTCAGGGTCTGGTGATTGCCAAAAATAAATTTTGCAAGGACTGTGAGATTGACAGTAGTGGGATGTGTTAGGTGGCCTTGTGATAAGTTAAACTTTGTTTTCTACACAACCATGCCACCCATTCATCTTAGTAGGTCTGATAAGAACACAACTGTTCTTTAAGTGTTAAAAGATAAAACATTTATTTTCTCCCTTTTGATAATTTGAATTACACAACATCTACTAAAATGTATTAAAACCTTTCCCTTTTAGGAAAACAGAGTAAACAGTAAGCTCCTGGTGAATCAAAATTCATTTGAGTGTGTAAAGGGGTTTCTTTGATTCAAAAAGCCCTCATGGGCTTCCTCAGAGCATCTGTTGTGAGTTGAGTGGGAAGAGCATTCCATTCTTTTGTTTCCCTTTTTGCTTTGTTTAGTTTTGTTTAAAGGATACCAGAGTCCAAAGATAGATGAGAAACGAGGGTAGCAGACATGTATGGTGAGCTTTCCTAATGTTCACCATTCCAACTGCCCTGTTTCCTCCATTTTTCATCTGTTTGGCCTTTGAGATCTTTTAAAGCATGTATTGCCATAAAAAATTTGATTGATCTTTGTTTAAAAATGTTTTCTACCACGGTGAAAAGAACACTACAGTTGATCCTTGGTATGGTTCCTCGGAATTCGAATGGTGGTGGAAAAAAAAAACGATAAAGGGGAGGAACAAGAAGAAAAGAACCTCAAAAGGAACATCAAAGAGTAAAAGTAAAAAAAAATTATCACAATCAAACTCTGGCGAAGAATCAGATGAACCTCAGGTTGTGGAAAACTCAGAAACCTCTACTAAAAAGACAAGAAAGACCAGATTTTCTCTTGATGAAAATATAGCATTATTAGAAAATATAATGCCAGTGTATGACAAGCTTATTGGAAAATACTTGAACAATACTGATTCAGATTGGAGAATGAAAACCTGGGCAAAGTTTGTATGGGTACAGCATGGCGTATTGAAGATTTAATTTCTGTAGGCGTTTTTTCACATCATAAAACTTGGCCCTTTGCTTTTGGACTTCCGCCGAAAAATCAGGATAAAACGACATTTTATGATCTTCAAGTTGGATATTTCCTTTAAAGGACTTCCGAGGCCAAATTTAATAAAATCACACTGTATCTTTTTATTATCAGAATCCACGGAGGACGTCCTGCCCGTCCTCCGCTCCGTTCCGCC
Organism: Hyperolius riggenbachi; assembly: GCF_040937935.1. Taxonomy (NCBI): domain Eukaryota; kingdom Metazoa; phylum Chordata; class Amphibia; order Anura; family Hyperoliidae; genus Hyperolius; species Hyperolius riggenbachi. Next base: position 290,633,387 of record NC_090651.1, read on the forward strand.
ATCAATGCAGGATTTTCCGTTCCCCTATGGCTTGGCCCGACCCCACCGAACGGGTCGCATCGATTCCACCTGTAAGATGGCCGCCGCCATGCTCCGCGGCTGTGCAGTACGCTTTTCTGCTAGCGCGACTGCGCAGCCTATTGCCCGCCTTCCGCCGCGTATTAGGTCCCGGCATGCTCCCTAAGTGTAGGGCAATAGGCTGCGCAGTCGCGCTAGCGGCAAAGCGTACTGCGCAGCCGCGGAGCATGGTGGCGGCCATCTTACAGGTGGAATCGATGCGACCCGTTCGGTGGGGTCGGGCCAAGCCATAGGGGAACGGAAAATCCTGCATTGATGGCGGAACGGAGCGGAGGACGGGCAGGACGTCCTCCGTGGATTATGATAATAAAAAGGTACAGTGTGATTTTATTAATTTTGGCCTCGGAAGTCCTTTAAGCCTTGCTTGCCTTAGGATCACCTCTCTATCCTGGTAATGAAGAACTTTCGCCAAAATCGGCCTGGGTGGTGCCCCCGGCTTAGGGGATTTAGCTGGAACACGGTGCGATCTTTCAATGGCATATAACTTGGAAAAGGAATCAGTGCCGAATTCTTCTAGTAGCCATTTTTCTATAAAAGCCGTAGGATCCGTTTTCTCTATCTTCTCAGGCAAACCTACAATACGTACGGGCTAAAGTTACTGAGGCTGTCAATAGTGTGAGTTTACTGTCACGCACGGTGGCCAACGTAAGGAAATCCTAACAAGACATAAAAGCGGATGTGAGGGAGAAAATCAGCAAAGAAGTTCAAGAAAGGCAAGTATATTTGTTTATAGACGTAACTCTATTTAGGATGAGAATTTTATATTTTGTTTTTATATTTATTAAATAGCAAATAAAAACGGTGGATTGGGAAGAGACATATACTTCAAACCATATGAAAGACTTTTGAAAGACATGATCGATAAGGACTCCATCGTGCATATAAAAAATTCATTTGATCCATCACGCCATGGTAAAAGTAAGTGGTGTTTTTTGTTTTTTTTTTCTATGAAAATATGAGGTATATTTATATAAGGCTATTTAAAAAAATACCTGAATTTTCCAGATTATGACGCACTTTCTTCCCAAAAAATGGGAAATAAATTCCCTGTATCTTTACATTACAAAGAAAGGTAATCATCGACTTGCAATCGGCCCCTGATGCTAACCTGATGTGATGTGGGGGATAACCTAGCTTGTTCCCCATAACCCCCCTTCCTTCTCCTCACGTCTCCTCCACTCCTTGTTTAAATTTAAAATTGAGTAACGTGACTTATCTTCATAGTGTTTCCAGCGCTGGGTGGTCTCCTCCATATCTGGCTGGCCTCCTCTGCCCCCCACTGCTCTCCTCGGCCCCCAGCTGGTCTTTTCTTCATGTAAAAAATAGAATTGCAGCAGAGCGAATGACCTCAGCAGGAGATCCCCACACATTTCCTCTGTGAAGTGGCTTCCTCTAGTGAAAGCTTATGTTGCGTTCATCATTAACCCAAGATTTCACTAGAGGAAGTCGCGTAACAGAGGAGATGTATGTAGTTTGTAGGCGCTGGAATCAATAGCTGAGGTGAGGTGCTTTGCAGCTATTCTGTCTTTTACATGCAACTGGAGAAGAACAGCCAGAAGATGAGAACACCAAGCACTGGAATTGATAGCGAGGTAAACCATGCTGCTCTATATAATTATAAATGGGGAGCCAGGCCCGGATTTGCCTCACATGAGCCTATAGCCACAGATTTCCTGGCACCTTAGACTTCACCCTCCATTGACCAACAAACCCCATCCAAACTGCATGGCAAGTATGATGGCCCAACAATCAATTCTCCCTTAGTTCCCTTGCCTATCACAGGTGGCTACAGGTGCCCCTTAGTATTATTAGATAGCCAGATGTTTCTGAAATTTAAATAACTAGAGGTACCCCCAAGTATTAGGTAGCTAGTGAAAAAACAGTATTGTATAGCTAGAGGTGCCCCCGACGGAGAACACCTCATGAGAATGCAGAGAGCAGGGTGATTAATCTCTCCTTTACACTCGGCTCAGAACCCTGCATAGAAAAGAAGAGAAACACTCAGAGTGAGCTGCCTTTCCTTTACCAAGTACCTTATGGGAAATCCGGCCCATGTAGGAAATGGAGAAGACATGGGGGTGAAACGAGGGACACACAATGGTACAAGATGTGGTCTTAGAAGAAGACTGGGGCAGAGAAGAGACACCGGGGGGGAGGGGAGCAGATGGGGACACGCAGATACTAGGGTTAAATTACACAGTGGGACACACTGTGGATAGAAGGGCACACAAAAGAAGAGTTAAAGAGGAACTCCAGTGAAAATAATTTAATAAAAAAAAGTGCTTCATTTTTACAATAATTATGTATAAATTATTTAGTCAGTGTTTGCTTATTGTAAAATCTTTCCTCTCCCAGATTCACATTCAGACATGTATTACATGGTGACATTGTTACTGTGGGCAGGTTATGTAGCTGTTTCTAGCTGCTCTGGCTGTTACAGACAGCTTTAAACAGCCATTTCCTGTCTGTGAACATTGTTACATTGTGGCAGTTTGCCCAGAGTACCGCGGTATTCAGAGCCTCTTGTGGGAGGGGTTTCAGCACAAAATTAGTCACACAGCGCCCCCTGATGGTCTGTTTGTGAAAATCATTCTCTTTCTCATGTAAAAGGGGGTATCAGCTACTGATTGGGATAAAGTTCAATTCTTGGTTGGAGTTTCTCTTTAAGGAGAACAGAAGTAGTCACTGGGAGAGAGAATATACAAGAAGATCCTAAAAATGGACACATCAGAGTTAAAGGACAACTGAAGCAAGAGGGATATGTAGGCAGACATATTTATTTCATTTTTAAGTAGTAGCAGTTGCCTGGCTATCCTGCTGATCCTCTGCCTCTAATACTTTTAGCCATAGACCCTGAACAAGCATGCAGCAGATCAGTTGTTTCCGCCAAAACTGCAGCCAAATAGATCAGCAGGGTTGCAAGGTAACCCATATTCTTTACAAGAGGAAAAAAAAACCTCTATCACTCTCCCTTTTCTTTAATTTTTCTCAAGTTCACATGTACCTGGATATAATACGTACCTATGTTTGCAGAGCAAAACACGAGAAAAAAATAATAAACTACTATTATGAAATTAAATGAAGCAGATTTGTTCATTAAAGAAATCATTAAGAGATTTTTATAAAAACCTGCTTTATTCACCTGGGGTTTTCTCTAGTCCCTTGCAGCTGACTGTCCCACGCTGTAACCTCCGCTCTCCCCCCATTTTCAGTGCACGGTTCAGAGGACGACCTCGAGGTCAGCCTTACTGCGCCTGCGTTAAGCTCCACCGCCAATCACGGTCATTGATAGCGCCACTTACAACAGGCGCAGTGCACCGTGCAGTGAGAGCGATGGTTACAGCTTTTAACAGTCGGCTGAAAGGGGCTGGAGAAAGAACCTGTTGACTAATGCAGTTTTTTGTCGAAATCGCCAAATGTTTCCTTTAAGTATGCATTGTATTGCCTTTTCATCCAACTTTTTAAAAATGTTAAGATTACCGTTTATAGTGACGTATAACAAATACAAACATTTCACCAATACATTTGTTTCATGTGACTGTTCTTTATTTTTATTTTTTAAGAATCAAAACCAGCTTCTGTAGCAGTGACAACAGAAAGATGTCCTCCACAAGAAGACCCTGAAACCTTAATGCTATTCAGTGAGAAACAAGACATCCAGGAATCCATGGTTGATAAATCACCAATTCCAGATGAGGACATCGATCATGAGGAAGTTATCCTCACCTTAGTACCAGAGAATAATACAGAAACCACAATGCATGCTACAGATAACACCTACGTATTGCCAGCAATTCCAACCACTCAACAGAGGAATACATCTCTCAGTAATGTCTCAGCACCTGTTATCCAGTCAGATGCAGTTCCAGTACATATAAGTAGAAGTCAGCACAGTATTTGTAGAACAAGAAATTTGGATAAAGAACAATAATTATTTGACCGAGAACAATCCCAGCGTATCCATGAATCACAACAGCAGCACAGAATTGAAATGACTCAGAGACTAGATGCAATAAATCAGCAGCTTGTTTGCTTCAATAATGCCTATACCCAATTTAGTGCTGAGTGTGTCAAGGAATTCCTAAGAGAATGTATCGAGAATATGCAGGCAATACGCAAAGAACTTCTACAATACAACCAATGATATTCGGATTTTCTTCAGGAATCTAAATTGTACAGGGCCAAAAAGCTAGACGTACTAACTAAACAGAACTCAATGCTGTCAGAAATTTTGCTCAAACAAAATCAGCAATTAGCTACGATCTTTACCTTGCCTGAGATGTAATTGGTTTTGCTTTACAAAGGAGGTTTGTTTTTCATTTTTCATTTTTGTTAGGTCATTGATAACTGACCTGTAAAGCCAATTTTTTTTCAAATTTTTTTTTACTAGAGAACCACTATCACAAAAAATTGTAACATTTAAAATACATGTAAATGCGTAAAAATAAGTACATTTCTTCCTGACTAACATGAGCCGTAAATTATTTTTCACCTATGTTGCTATCACTTACAATAGGTATTAGAAATCTAACAGAACCGACAGGTTTTGGACTAGTCCATCTCTTTATGGGGGATTCTCAGCAAGGCTTTAATTTTTTATAAAGACACTCCCAGAAAAGGATTTATGCAATGATGCTGGCCATCCTCACTGCTCAATGCACATGTTTTTGGCAGGTGGATATAGCAATTGCCATTCACTAAATGTTTTTGAAAATAAACAAAATCATGAGAATCCCCCATGAGGAGATAGGGTAGTCCAAAACCTGTTGGTTCTGTCAGATTTCTACTACTTACTGTAAAGACCCTTTCACAATAGAAGGGTTTTTCTGAGTGATTTTTTGATTTAATATTGCTTTTAAAAATCGCTCCCAATCACTGTCAATAAAATAGTGGTAAAAATTGCCATGATTTTTCACATATGTAATGAAATCGTAGCAAATTTTTACACGATTTTAACTGTGAATGAAATGAAAATGAGTGCGAGCAATTTTTTAGAAAGTGCTAATCAATCACAAAGCACTCAGAAAAGCTCCTCTAGTGTGAATGGGCCCTAAGTGACAGCAACATAGGACTAAAGTAATGTAGATCTGGAAGAAATGTACTTTTTTAAGTTTGTGTTTACATGTATTTTCAGATTTTTACAATTTATTTGTAATAGTGTTCCTTTAATACTCATTACAGTGAAGTATGAAACAAAATAGTGAACAGTAGAAGTACACTGCTGTAATTTCATACCCATTTCATAAGCAGTGTTATTTTGTCAATGAGGAGAAGAAATTGGCAAAACCAAGGTAATTTACATAAATTATAAAACACATCTTTACAATTTAAAGAATGTATAGCTTCTGAAAATACCAAATGCTACTGTCCACCCAAAAAAACACAGATAATTAATTGTATTTTTTTTCCATTCAAAGCTGAATTACGGGTAGAACAGTGTTCCATAGATAGATGTAAAACAAAGTTAAAAAAAAAAAAAAGTGAAACCATATACTTCCTTGTTAATATAGATCAACGGTGTTTTAATAGTAAACTAGATTAGCAAGAAAAAGTATAGAAAATGTTAGTACTCCTCAATGCAGTATCATAATCTTATTACAGAATTTTTGAGTAAATTATTTTTGATGTTGAAAGGAAAGTAAAAAAGAATACAAAAAGGAGTCCACATTTGAAATAAAAGGTAAATTGAACATGTCCTCACCACTAATGTAAACGTTCTTGAATTAATCTATTTTAACCAATTTTTTTTTATAATAATGAGTGTAACTTATTAAGACGTTACTCCTTCTACTGTAACATACAAAATTAACTTAATTGCCAAGTATAAATATTTTCTACAGCTCTCCCTGAGCCCTGACTTCCTTAGTATTTTTAATGCACATGTTCCTTGCAGCTATTTGAATGGCCTAAGAAATAGCCTTGACATTCAGTTCATATGCCCGATCATAGTGCAAGAAATACATTGAAAAAACATAATGGACCAATCGGGGTCCAAAGCACGTTTAATGGAAAATTGGTATTTGAAATAAGTGCATTAAAAGTTAGCTGTTTGCTAAGTTGTGGTTCAACTTATAAGGTCTGAGTAAGACATACTTCTCTCATTAAGAAAAATTGGTTTAAAAATGTAGTCCTAATAACACACAAAAATAATGTAACCCCACTATAAACTGAAATATACCATTAAACTTTAAAAAAAAAAGTATTTTAGTGAAAATATTATTTCTTTATAGTTGGTGATATTTCAACTTTCACAAACTAAGCTCTATGTAACACGTACCAAAGTACATATTAGAAAAACTATTTTCATTCTGAAAGGCTATAAAATGGTACAATGTTTCTCACCCTGCACTAAAAAATTTACAAACAAATCTTATTCCAAAGATCTCTACTTGAATCTGTAACAACTATGTTTTCCCTCCCCATTAAAAAAGGGTCAACTTATTATTTGAAACAATTGTTTGGGTAACACACAGTTCAATCATTTGTAAACATTACAATACTACCTGATCTTACAAATGCTTCTGATTTAAAAGTAAGCAGGATGTTAAAGTTTTTTTTTAATCCACCAATTTACACAGGTTTTATATTTGTGTCAATTTCACATTGTTTTGTCATGTTGACAATTTGTTAATGTTATTAATTTTCAAATCTTTAGCAGGTTAAGGCTTTATTAAAAGGATACCACAGGTCAAATTAAGACTTTAGGGCCCCGTTCACACCAACAACCGCAAAAAAAAGCCGTCGATTACCGATATCGTTTTGCAGGATCACTGCAGTCTGTAGCGGTTTAGGAGCGATTGCGATTAGCGGTGCTATGCATGCTAAGCGCGATCACTACTCGCGAAATGCCGGCAAACCGCTGCATGCAACACGTTTGCGGATTGTAAGAATCTATACGTTGGTTGCTATTGGCAACAACACTACACCTTCGTTCAGCCCCATATCACAGGAAGTGTGATAACTTGACTCTCATCACGCAGCATAGGAGATAGAACTTCTTCGACGTCGTTAAAGTTTCAGGAGTTTATTCAGTAAACAGATATACAGATGCTTATATCTACAGGTTCGTTACACCTCAGCGAAGCCATTGGTCTATAGTAAGTCCTCTTTGCGTTACAAGCTCTTGTTCCCATTCCTGGTGAAAGGTAACCAGTCTTTTCTCTTAGGTTCCATCTATACTATGTGGCACTTCGGCCTATATACAGCATACAGTTAGATAAGATGACAATACATTACAAAAAGAGTAGAGGGTGAAGTCATCAGCCAGAAGGCAGAAGCAGCAGAAGTCAGAAGTGGCTCTCTGGAGCTCGTCGGCTGCTTTAATACCGACCTCTAAAGAGTTAAATGTGACATCATCTGAGCAGGGACGTATCATTAACTCATTGCCTGCTATTGGCTGATAAAACCTCGTGACATAATGACAGGCACGCTCTTTACTGCGCATGCACGAACTATCACCTAGTTCTAAGAAGAACATTGTTTAATGTACTGGACTCTTGTTTTCCTTCACGAAATATGCAAACACTCGATGTTTACAGAAAAGACTGCCTCAATGTCTGCCCATCGGGCCTAGATAAGCTCTTTAACCTTGGCTGGTTTTGTGTAAGACACAAACCCATGTTCCAGTGTTTTTAGAAATGTTGCTTAAAGGGGGAGACTGCAAATCAAGTCTTTTAACTAAACTCAGTTAAAGTAACTGAGGCCTATGAATTCAATAATATAAATCTTAAATTCTAACAGGTTAACACTAACCGAAAACGCGGCAGTGAGAACACTGCCATAGTGTTACATGTTGTAGCGGTTTTAAAAAAAAAACGCTACCGATTTACATTGAGTGTGTATCGTGCGATTCCCACTCAAGTGAGAACGGGCCCTAAATGCTGGGGACATGTATGATGCACTACAGCTTACTCCATCCTCCCTGTTTTCTTTTTTTTCCCCCTTTCCAGGTGTCTGGAATTGCCCTCAGACACCATCTTCAGGTCTACATCAGTACGCATGCATTAAAGTCAATGTTTCTCTCTCTATACTGTGCTCTTCAATTTATTCAACATGACAAAATGCAACTTGACATAACGTTACACTGTTTAGACTATTCCAAGCTTCCAAAGTGTTCACCCGTGTTGTGAACAAGCGCCCTTGCTGACCATTGTGTGACCACACTAATCCCCCCCCCCCAACCACTTGTGCATTAGACCTGCTCACCATATCAACTAGTCTGTAGTGAATAGGTAGGGTATGCACTTTTGATCATACACTCGTCTAAACAAACATGCACGACGGCCAGCTTTCCACAATAACTTTTTATTTAATCTAGAAAATATAAGGCCATAAAAATATCATGGCACAGTATGCATTTTACACATCAGCCTCTGCCTGCGATTAAAGTTACATTTACACACCCCAGGGCTAGTAAATAGTGTGTTTCAGTATCTTTAGGGTAAATGTCTGGCCCCTTGAGTGAGTTCAATGTGGTGTCATGGGACACAGCATTAACCTCGCAAAAGGGGTGGATATTCACCCTAAATATACTGAGACACGCTCTTCACAAGCCCAGGGCTGAGTAAGTGTAACTTTATTCGCAGGCAGAGGCTTATGTGTTAAATGCATTTCATGCCATGATATTTTTATGGTCTTACATTTTCAAGATGGGGAAAAAGTTATTGTGGAAAGCTGTCCGCCGTGCATGTTTGAAGAGACGAGTGTATGATCAAAAGTGCATACCCTACCTATTCACTACAGTGGACTTGATCTGGTGAGCAGGTCTATTGTAGTCACACATTGGTCAGCAAGTGCCCTTGTTCACAGCACTGGTGAACACTTTGGAAGCTCGGAATAGTCTAAACAGTGTAACATCATGTCAAGTTGCATTTTGCCATAGGTTGCATAAATTGAAGAGCACAGCAGATAAATATTGACTTTGATATCAACTGGAACATTCCTGCTGCAATTCCAGACACAGGATGGTATTATACAGAGACAATATTTAACATGAAAATTGGCACAGCAACATTTGCACATGCATTGGCTAGGTTACTTGTGTACTACAGTACACAAGTGTGGTTGGGAACAATCTACACCATGCATATGTGTAGAATGCTTCCGGGCACAGTTTTGTACAGTAGTACGTGATCAACCCTGACAATGCAGGTGCACTGATGTGCAACCAAGTCCAACGGAAAACAGGGCCACATGACAGTTACAGGTGCCGGAGGGGACAGAAAAGAGAACAGGGAGGAGTGGTAAGCTTCAGGACATCTCACTATACATGTATGATCCAAAACTTTATTATCTAAATTTTGTCTCAGTTATCCTTTCATAATTTAATTTTTTTTTTGAAAATATTATTTATACCACTGGACTTCACGATGCTGGCAGGACTGACCTTTCCAATTCAAAACTGTACTTACTTCCACTAAGTCTAACTGCATCACTTTCTCTACAACGCACGTAACTGAACTTACCACCTACATAACTGGTGAAGTCTATAAGCCGGTCTTGAGTACATTACCTTGTCTCTTGACTCAATGACTACTATGAGACAATGCAAATAAATTGCATTGTTAAAGGACACATCCAAGGTTTCTTTTAAAAAAACAATAATAATTACCTGGAGCTTCCTCCATCCCATGGCAGCTGTCCTGTGCCCTTGCCGCATCTCGGGTGGCTCCCGGTCTTCCTCACTGGTGCAGCCGAACTCGCCAGGTCAGGTTCCGGGTTGGCCTCTTCTGCGCTACACCGTGTGGGTCAAGTGGTCCAGCCGACATCATCTGGAAGGTACTGCGCCTGCGCAGTACCTTCCAGATGATGTCGGCCGGACCACTTGACCCACACGGTGTAGCGCAGAAGAGGCCGACCCGGAAACCGACCTGGCGAGTTCGGCTGCCAGCGAGGAAGACCGGGATCCACCGGAGATGCGGCAAGGGCAGAGGATGGCTGCCATGGGATGGAGGAAGCCCCAGGTAATTTTATTTTTTAAAAACCTTGGATGTGTCCTTTAATCTGGAGACAATTTAAACAGGTTCTGATTATCGCACCAAGTTGTAACAAAAGTCACAATGATTAAACTGCCGCCATTCCAATGTGATATTGTTGATGCAAATACTAGTGGCGTATGTTTAGTGATTTTTTTCATTTTTTTTTTTTTTTTAAATTTGTTTGGGTTGAATGTGATACCACTAGTCTCTGATCTTTATGGGACCAGAAATTGCTTCCACTTGTGTTTTAACCACTTTGTCCTCCTTGATCGCGCGCATGCCCGCGTGCTCCCGGCTGCAGATCATTAGCCCAGGAATCAATGAATCGGGCCATGGTGCCCGATCACTGATTCCGCTCCCCCGCAGAAAAAGCGACAGCTTCTTTCGGAAGCTTCGCATTTTTTGACTCCTATGTCCCTCTAAGCATACATGTTATGCTTAGAGTGACGTCATGTAAACAAACTCAAGGTTGCCATCTTGTGGACAAAAAGTAAGACTACATCTAAAAGTTAAAAAAAATTAAAATACACATATATTTACCAAAATCAAATACTATTTACATCCCACCCTCCCAAAAATACCCACATAAAATGTTTAATAATAATAATTAAAAAAACCTATTACAATAAAAAAAAACAAATATTTACCTAAGGGTCTAAACTTTTTAAATATCTATGTAAAGATGAAGTATTTCTATTTTTTTTTATAAGCTTGTAAATAGTGATGGATGCAAAACGGAAAAAATGCTCTTTTATTTCCAAATAAAATATTGTCGCCATACATTGTGATAGGGACATAATTTAAACGGTGAAATAACCGGGACAAATGGGCAAATACAATAGGTGGGTTTTAATTATGGAGGCATGTATTATTTTAAAACTATAATGGCCGAAAACTGAGAAATAATGCATTTTTTCAATTTTTTTCTTATTCTTACTGTTAAAATGCATTTACAGTAAGGTAGCTCTTAGCAAAATGTACCACCCAAAGAAAGCCTAATTGGTGGCGGAAAAAACAAGATATAGATCAGTTCATTGTGATAAGTAGTGATAAAGTTATAGGCTAATGAATGGGAGGTGAACATTGCTCGGATGCATAAAGTGAAAACGACCGAGGGCTTAAAGAGAATCTGAAGGCAGATTAAAAATGGCTTTTTAGCTTATATTCAGCAGGGGCTAAAACTCCGCTATCCTGCGGCATAATGAGGGGTCTTTACCCCCCAAATCCCCTCTGTGGTGCCCGGGGAGCGCTTCCGTGTGAGACAGGGCTATGAGCTGCAGCCCTGCCTCACACGCGTCTGTCAGCGGCGAATCTCCGCCTCTCCCCCGCCCCTCTCAGTCTTCCTTCACTGAGAGGGGCGGGGAAGAGGCGGAGATCTGCCGCTGACAGACGCGTGTGAGGCAGGGCTGCGGCTCATAGCCCTGTCTCACACGGAAGCGCACAGGGACAGCAAAATCCACGACCAAGAAAGTCTTGGATTTTGCAGGGGGGATTTGGGGGGTAAAGACCCCTCGTTATGCTGCGGGATAGCAGCGTTTTAGCAGGGGCAAATATTCTAAAGAAATAAAAAAATGTATTTTGCAACTCTGTTTTATTAAAATAGTTTGTGATTTTTATGTTTTAAAATAATTTTAATTGAGAAAAAAAGCATATTTAGATTTAGTTTTTATTTTTAAGAATCTGTTATGCTGGAAATAAACGACTTGATTTTTGCCGCTCAATTCTCCCGCTCGATCGATTCCCTGCTTGATTACGATTCTCTTATCTTCCACTCGTTTTTCTTATCTTTTTGCATTGACGTCAATGCAGAATCAAGCGGTGACACGATCGGGCAGGAGATTGGAGAAGTCGTAAATTATCTATCGAGCCACCTAAATGGCTCAGAAATTAGTCGTGTATTCCCAGCATAATGTTACATGCACAAAAATCAAAGTTGTTAGATTTTACAGTTCAAGAACAATGTTTCAATATAACAGTATCAGTATAACAGTTTGAAGTTAGCAATGAAAATGAAGGTTAAAGTGGCCATACAATGAGAGATTTGCAGCAGATTCGACCATCAGATTCCTGTCAAGTCAAATCAGATAGGAATCTGATGTGCGAATCTGATGTGCGACACACACTAAAAAAAAATAATTTCAAATATATTTCAGAAAAAAAATCTATTGAAAAGCAATCTAAATACATTACTTCACCATTACATCCAATGCAACTCTATGGGCCATCGCTCTGCTGCCAGCAGCAGATTGACCTAAATTTACTATCCTATCAAATCAAATGAAATCGTGTATCAATTTGTGGGTGATTACTCGCTGACATTAACTATTGTATGGGACACTTAAGAGTCAGATATAATTGCAACTTACATGAAAAAAAAACTTTGAATAAATTGATTTCTAACTCCATTTCCAGGTGAATCGCAGTCCACCACCGGTTCCCAAACTTCCAATCCTCCTTTTCTTGCAATGTTGTGGAGGACACAACAGGCGAGAAATATGTCCACTACTTTTTCTGGAGAGTATTTTAAAAACCCTCCTGATAAAGAAATGACACGAAACCGTCCTTTTAAAACACCAAAGGTGCGTTCAACAAAAACGCGTGTCTTAGAATGACAAACATTGTACTTCATCTCACAAGAAGTTTTTGGTCTCAAAACAGGAGTTAAAAGCCATGGCAGGTATATGTATCCAGAATCTCCTATTAAAGAGACACTGAAGCGAAAAAAAAAATGTATGATATAATGAATTGGTTGTGTAGTACGGATAATTACTAGAACATTAGTAACAAAGAAAATATTCTCATATTTTTATTTTCAGTTATATAGTGTTCTTTATAACATTGCATCATTCTATAATATTTGCAGTTTACACACTACTCAGCATTCTAAATGATTTTACAGAGCAGCCCAGTGAACTTTTGACCTGTCCTGTGCAAAAGAAAACACAATGCCTATACAATGCCTGACAGTTGAGATAACAAGCTTCAGAAGACAGAACTCTCTGCGACTTTGAAAGTCGTGGAGATCAATGGCTTTTTTGCTTAACTCTTCCTGTACTGGAAACAATATTAGACTTATGTCTCTGCTCCTAATGTTTTATTTCTTAGCTGTACTACAAATATAAATCATTATATCATAATTTTTGTTTCACTTCAGTGTCTCTTTAAGAAAAAGAAAAAAAGTTACAACATATAACCAAATTAACTTTACACTACATCTCTTTCAATTCTATATTTTCACAAATAAATTGAAGTAAGCTATTTATTAAAAAGCAGTCCTGAGAATCACTGTGCAACAAGTTGTAACTGATGTGCCTGTGACAGTGTTTTATCAGCAACCAAATTGTATAGTCCCCTAACAATGACAGACAAGGCCTGTTGCTTTTTGTTTCACTCTTGAGTTTAGCACCAGGCCTTGGGCGACACTTGTACAGTACCATTCACACGGTAGAGTGACCTTACACTGCCACGGGGACGTCACTCACCTGCCGCTACAGAGTTGGCCTCCGACCTAATGTATTTGAAATGACTGGCTTACAGTTGGTTGCTGTAGACCTACTGTCAGACAGTCATTTTAAATAAAATTAAATTATATACGCGCTCTCTGTCTCAAATAACTTAGGAGTATACAGTCTCACACCAGGTGGCCAATAGAGTCCTTAGACTGGTTCCTCAGGGCAAGCAGTATTCCAGAAAAAACTGGCTCCTTAGTCCAGGACAATCATCAACATGTAAAATAAAAGAGATAAAAGAACATAGCGTAATACTGTTTTCCTCCAATCACTCCTTCACCAGGAGAGAAAATACACCATGTGCCTTTAAGGATCACCTTCCAATCACCTGTGCCGGGACACAGCCCCCCAATGTGCCCGCACTCACCCTAAATATCCTCCAAGATCTCCGGAGGCAGGATTAATCATATATGGGGGTATACACCAGGGAACACTCCGTTTCAAACACTGGCAAGGCTTCCAATTTTACTGCAACTTAAAAAACACTAACATAGTGTAATACTGTAAATTTATTAAAAAAGTTTAAAAGTAGTGCACTCACAAGCGTAGGGTAAATCAAAGCATGTAATGCAAGTAATGCTGACAGCGCTGGTCCCCGGGTAACCACTCTGCAGATGCCGCATCAGATTCCCCTCTGCCCGATCCAAGCTGCACTTCCAGCGTCTCCAGCTCAACTTCCGGTCTCGTGTACTACTGCTCCGCCCTATGCATTTCGTCACAAGTGACTCATCAGGGGCTCGTAGTACGACGCAGACCAGCATTAGAAATAATGAACAGCGGGACCTCCCCCCCCTCTCCCATTGGTCAAATACATTGCCCTTGCTAAAATTGCATGCGGAATAATCCGCACACCTCCGCGAAGGTCAGATACATTATCCATATTAAAATTTCATACGGAATCCTCCGCACACCTCCGCAAAGCGGCTCCCTTACATAGATCACCTCATCTATACAAATACACTCCTATCCACTAATACCATCCCCATCCAACCACCCACATGCACCTGCAATGTTATATACCATTCATCATGAAATTAAGCGAATCAAGTAAACAGATAGAATCTAAACAATAAAATGCTATAAGCACTTACTTATTACAAATAAAAGCATTAATATCCAAATCTATATTCATGCCATTAGGAGCAGCTGACTCCAAATTGAAGATCCATTCAGTTTCTTTTTTTGATACCTCCCTCAACTTGTTACAACCCCTCCACGAAGGTCTTAATTTCTCAACACCACAAAAATACATATTCTTAGGGTCTGAATTATGCTCCTTTTTAAAATGCAAAGATAAACTATGCAGCTCAAATCCTTTCCTGATGTTGTTAATGTGTTCACCTATCCGTTCTCTTAACATTCTGGTGGTGCGGCCCACATACTGTAGGCCGCATTCACACCATACAACATAGACAACATATGTACTTGTACAATTAATAAAATTACGTATCTTAAACGTTTTCCCATTTACTGCAGAGACAACTTCCCTTGCTTTTATACCCTTGGCTTCTCTGCAGCATTTACATCCTCTACATGGAAAGAACCCATCTGATTGCCAGCCTTGTAGTTTTTGTCGTGTCGGGGGGGCCACACAACTGGGGGCTAATTTATCCTTCAAATTTAAGGTTTTTCTATAAACAAATGGCGGTCTAGGGGGTAAAACCCTCCCCAGTACATGATCCCCTTGCAGAATTTCCCAATGCTTAGTAAAAATTCGTTCAATTTGCTTATATTGTGTGGAAAAATCTGTGCAAAAAGTAAAAGGACTTACCTCTTCTTTTTTATCCCTCGTTGAGTTTACCAG
Source organism: Hyperolius riggenbachi (assembly GCF_040937935.1). Taxonomy (NCBI): domain Eukaryota; kingdom Metazoa; phylum Chordata; class Amphibia; order Anura; family Hyperoliidae; genus Hyperolius; species Hyperolius riggenbachi. The sequence continues at coordinate 290,648,755 of NC_090651.1, forward strand.
AGAATCTCTCACCATATTCCCCACCTCATTCTGGATATAACCTAACCATTCCCTATTATATCCCTTTTCTATAAATCTGGTTTTAAGGATCTCTGATTGCACCCTATAATCTTCCATATTAGAACAATTCCGCCTCACCCGCATAAATTGCCCTTTAGGTACCCCCTTAAGCCAGTTCGGATGATGGCAACTGGAAGTCTCAATATAGCCATTCCTGTCCGTAGGCTTAAAAAAGCACTTAGTGGTAAAACCATCACCCTCCCTTATAATCTCCAAATCCAAAAAGTGGATACTTACCTTACTCGATTCTGCGGTCAGTTTAATATTAGATCTCAAGCCATTGATCCCCTCAAGGAAGAGATTAAAATCCTCCTCATCCCCTTTCCAGAGGATGAGGAGATCGTCTATAAATCTCCTCCATAATACGATCCTTTCACCTCCCAATTCAATAGCCTCCTCTTCCCACTGTGCCATATAAAGATTTGCCAGGGACGGTGCAAACCCCGCCCCCATGGCACAACCAAAAATCTGTCTGAAAAAATCTCCTTTATGCCAAAAATAATTTTTCTTTAAGGCAAAATCTAAAAGTTCCACTATAAAGTTAATCTGTGCTGTCGGGAGTTGTGTGTCTGTGGACAGATAAAATCTCGCCGCTTCAACCCCACCCTCATGGGGAATGTTGGTGTAAAGTGAACTAACATCTGCTGTAGCCATAAGCACATCACCCCTTACTTCTAAAGCATCCAGGATTTGCAAGACATGTTTGGTATCTTTAAGAACTCGTGGGAGCCTTGAAACCAACGGTTGCAGATAGTGGTCCACATATTGCCCCAATCTATGAATAATTGAGCCAACTCCACTCAGAATGGGACGACCTGGAGGTTCCTCCAGGGATTTATGTATCTTGGGTAACTGATAGATAACCGGCACCCTGGGGGCCGAAGGCACCAAAAAGTCGCACTCACGTTTCCCCAGGAAGCCAGCCATCATGCCCTCATCCAACAACAGAGACAGTTCTCTTTTGTATTGTACTGTGGGGTTACAGGGAAGTTTCTCATATGTGTTTGCATCATAAACCAACCTATCCAACTCCTTGAAATATTGGTCCTTGGTGAGTACCACAGTCCCTCCCCCCTTGTCTGCAGACCTCACCACCAAATTCTTATCATCCAGTAAATTAGTGATAGATTCCTTATAATTTTGAAATTTCTGTGGTCTGATCTTCTTCAGATCAGCCAATACACGGTCCTTGAATACTTCCACAGTGTTTCGATTTGAGGTATCTTGCGGGTTAAACGTTGAGGCATTCCTAAACTTGGTTAAAGATCCCACATCATTGGCCCTATTGTTAGGACCTTCCTTTTGCAAAAAATATTTTTTAATATTAAGTTTCCTTGAATATTTATGTACATCTATGAATGCATTGAATTTATTCAAATTTTGTTTGGGAGCAAATTTCAATCCATGATCTAACATTTTTAACTCATTCCTGCTCAATTCTACTCCACTTAAGTTAAAAATGCCCTCACCTACCACTGCTTTCTTTTTTTGTTCCCGCCTCCCACCTCTGCAGCCCCTTCTGCTCCCCTTTTCCTTGGACTTGGGTACTGTCCCCCTGTGTACTCCCCTCCCCTCCACTCCTCCCTCCAAAATTTCGGTCGCGGGGCTAAAAAATGTGCCTGTTCATAATTTGTTTCTGCTAATGGCTGAAAACGATTAAACGTTTGTAAGGGGGGCTGTTGTTGATATACATCATTTCTTCTACTATTATTCCAATGGGGTGATCCTCTCTGCCCACCATTATAACCTAGATTAACATTATTAAAATAGGGATTCCCATTCCTCCTCTGGTCACCTACTCCTCTTGGTTTTGATGGGTTATCCCCCCTATTATTTTGATTGGGTGGAGGTGGAACCTGAGGATTTCCTATATCTATCCTAGGATTCTCTAGGCCTTCTTGTTCCATACTCACCTGTTGAGAAGCCTCTTTATCTTTTTTCTCCTTCAGACGTTTTTCCACTATAGGTTGCCATTTATATGCTATTTTCCGTTTATGGGCATCCAAATCCCTAGCAAACTTTTTTTGTTTATCTAAAATAAGATTCTTTTCTGTTAAGGCCAGCTGCTCCTGTATCTTTTTGGTTCTCGCTTTATATTGATCCAACTCTTTATGTGGTTCCAACTTAACTTTCAATTGATCTATTTCATGTCCCAATCTGTCCAATCTACCCGTTTTTCTTTTAATCAATAATTCCATAAAACCCAGACCACTCTTAGTAAAATATTCCTCCCACTCTTTGTTATTTTCTTCAGAATCCTCCCCATCATTGGGTGTAACGTCCCATCTAATACGTTTAGGTACTATTCCTTCCTTATGATATTTCTTTAGAGTTGCTATATCCCACCAGGTTTGCTGTTCCCTACCTAAAACGGTATGCAAAGATCTAAAATCACTTTCCATATCACCTGCTGCAGGTGCTGTTTCTTTAAAAATTTCATCCAAATCAATTACCCTCCGTCTATTTAAATCAAAAAAGTCATCCATAGCTGCACACTTACACACAATAGATCAGAATTGTAAAACTTAAATTGAGTATGCGCTTCAGGATATAAGATACACAAGATGGTTCGCGTAATGAGATAGTGTGATACAAAGTAAATAAAATTAAATTATATACGCGCTCTCTGTCTCAAATAACTTAGGAGTATACAGTCTCACACCAGGTGGCCAATAGAGTCCTTAGACTGGTTCCTCAGGGCAAGCAGTATTCCAGAAAAAACTGGCTCCTTAGTCCAGGACAATCATCAACATGTAAAATAAAAGAGATAAAAGAACATAGCGTAATACTGTTTTCCTCCAATCACTCCTTCACCAGGAGAGAAAATACACCATGTGCCTTTAAGGATCACCTTCCAATCACCTGTGCCGGGAGGCGGAATTGTTCTAATATGGAAGATTATAGGGTGCAATCAGAGATCCTTAAAACCAGATTTATAGAAAAGGGATATAATAGGGAATGGTTAGGTTATATCCAGAATGAGGTGGGGAATATGGTGAGAGATTCTCTGGTAAACTCAACGAGGGATAAAAAAGAAGAGGTAAGTCCTTTTACTTTTTGCACAGATTTTTCCACACAATATAAGCAAATTGAACGAATTTTTACTAAGCATTGGGAAATTCTGCAAGGGGATCATGTACTGGGGAGGGTTTTACCCCCTAGACCGCCATTTGTTTATAGAAAAACCTTAAATTTGAAGGATAAATTAGCCCCCAGTTGTGTGGCCCCCCCGACACGACAAAAACTACAAGGCTGGCAATCAGATGGGTTCTTTCCATGTAGAGGATGTAAATGCTGCAGAGAAGCCAAGGGTATAAAAGCAAGGGAAGTTGTCTCTGCAGTAAATGGGAAAACGTTTAAGATACGTAATTTTATTAATTGTACAAGTACATATGTTGTCTATGTTGTATGGTGTGAATGCGGCCTACAGTATGTGGGCCGCACCACCAGAATGTTAAGAGAACGGATAGGTGAACACATTAACAACATCAGGAAAGGATTTGAGCTGCATAGTTTATCTTTGCATTTTAAAAAGGAGCATAATTCAGACCCTAAGAATATGTATTTTTGTGGTGTTGAGAAATTAAGACCTTCGTGGAGGGGTTGTAACAAGTTGAGGGAGGTATCAAAAAAAGAAACTGAATGGATCTTCAATTTGGAGTCAGCTGCTCCTAATGGCATGAATATAGATTTGGATATTAATGCTTTTATTTGTAATAAGTAAGTGCTTATAGCATTTTATTGTTTAGATTCTATCTGTTTACTTGATTCGCTTAATTTCATGATGAATGGTATATAACATTGCAGGTGCATGTGGGTGGTTGGATGGGGATGGTATTAGTGGATAGGAGTGTATTTGTATAGATGAGGTGATCTATGTAAGGGAGCCGCTTTGCGGAGGTGTGCGGAGGATTCCGTATGAAATTTTAATATGGATAATGTATCTGACCTTCGCGGAGGTGTGCGGATTATTCCGCATGCAATTTTAGCAAGGGCAATGTATTTGACCAATGGGAGAGGGGGGGGAGGTCCCGCTGTTCATTATTTCTAATGCTGGTCTGCGTCGTACTACGAGCCCCTGATGAGTCACTTGTGACGAAATGCATAGGGCGGAGCAGTAGTACACGAGACCGGAAGTTGAGCTGGAGACGCTGGAAGTGCAGCTTGGATCGGGCAGAGGGGAATCTGATGCGGCATCTGCAGAGTGGTTACCCGGGGACCAGCGCTGTCAGCATTACTTGCATTACATGCTTTGATTTACCCTACGCTTGTGAGTGCACTACTTTTAAACTTTTTTAATAAATTTACAGTATTACACTATGTTAGTGTTTTTTAAGTTGCAGTAAAATTGGAAGCCTTGCCAGTGTTTGAAACGGAGTGTTCCCTGGTGTATACCCCCATATATGATTAATCCTGCCTCCGGAGATCTTGGAGGATATTTAGGGTGAGTGCGGGCACATTGGGGGGCTGTGTCCCGGCACAGGTGATTGGAAGGTGATCCTTAAAGGCACATGGTGTATTTTCTCTCCTGGTGAAGGAGTGATTGGAGGAAAACAGTATTACGCTATGTTCTTTTATCTCTTTTATTTTACATGTTGATGATTGTCCTGGACTAAGGAGCCAGTTTTTTCTGGAATACTGCTTGCCCTGAGGAACCAGTCTAAGGACTCTATTGGCCACCTGGTGTGAGACTGTATACTCCTAAGTTATTTGAGACAGAGAGCGCGTATATAATTTAATTTTATTTACTTTGTATCACACTATCTCATTACGCGAACCATCTTGTGTATCTTATATCCTGAAGCGCATACTCAATTTAAGTTTTACAAGTCATTTTAAATAGATGAGGCCTGAGGCCTACTCTGTAGCGGCAGGTGAGTGATGTCCCCGTGGCGGTCTAGTGTCACCTTCTAGTGTGGATGGTCCTCAACAAATGTCACCCAAGGACCAAAACATTGCTTCTCCCATGTATAATCTGTCAACAGGCCTTGGGCAGCACTTGTAGAGTACCATTCACATGACAGAGTGACCGTACACTGCCACATGGATGTCACTTACCTGTCGCTACAGAGCCTTCTATGTGCAATAACTGTTTGACAGTTGGTCTACAGCAACCAACTGACAGGGAGTCATTGCACATAGAAGGCCTGAGGCCTACTCTGTAGTAACATGAGTGACATACATAGGGTACTCCTGGATAACATAGTAGTGTGGATGGTCCTCTACAAATGTCACCCAATGCATCACTGTCACTTATTCTACAACTACCAACTGTCACCCAGTCAATGCATACAGCCCCTGGCCACCCATGAGGCAGGGTGAGATGGGTTCCTCAGCGGCAGAAGGGGGGGGGGAAGGCACCTGCATGGCCATGGGGGAAGGGGGGTGCTGAGCTGGAGGATGTAGCAGGCAGGAAGGGGTCCAGCGGGCATAGTGGTGGGGAGGGGAGTCAGACTACCCTCCCTCACCTGAGTCCCTCCAGTCTGTGCTCCCCCTCCAGCACTATTAGCACAGCGTACAGGCAACGGGTAGGGAAGCAATGACTCGCCTCCTTCTGTGTATCAGCATGCTGTACTGTACAGTGGACAGCAATGCAGGAAGTGATGAGCAGTGGAAACCAACGTGAGTCCTCGTTTCTCCGCCGCTGCCTGTACACTGCTCTAATTGCTGGAGGGGAAGCACAGACCAGAGGGGACCCATGTTAGGGGGGAGGGCAACCCCCTCACCACTGCTGAGCTCGCTGGCCTTCTTCCTGCCTGCTACACAGGATACCTATACTGTGGACAATTGTACTACCTATGGGGGGGGGGGGGGGGGAATCGTCACAGGTGGCAAACACATACAAGGTTTCAGGCCTAAACAATAGCAAGAAGTGAGTATCGTCCCTGAGGCCATTTTGTAACACCTTCAAAGGGATGTAGAGACAAATGTATCTAAAGGAATGCTGATTCAATATTGAACTTTGCAAACAGGCCTAGAATGTGATTTGTAGAGGGCCGTCCACACTACAAAGTTACACAGTAGTGCCACGGGAACATAACTTACCTCTTGCAACTGATTAGGCCTCACACCATTCTGTGCAATGGCTTACTGACTCTTGAATAACAAGGCTAAACTAGCAGCAAGCCACAATATCAAACTCAATGGGCACATACAAAATTACAACCCATCAAAAATTTTATTAATCATCATCTTTATTAAATTGATCAACTACTAACCATCACATCCACTATTATATATATATACTTACCCAACAACCAACCGCCACACAATTCACCAGAAGTAAACAGTTCAAAGACTCCAGATTGGCGTAAAATATGCGCGTCATGGCACGCGCCAGGAAAGCCTGTCACCACATTCATTATTATTAGGTCAGCATTGCAGATCACTTGAAGATTTGTGCTAGGATAGGGTTTCCTATTTCTATATATAGCTTCCTTTTCCTTAGGGGGTACTAGGAGGACAAGGGTGCCATGAATAGCACCCATGACATTGGGCATACCAGAAACTTTAAAAAACTGCTGCTTTACCTCATTCCACTCTCTGCGAGATCTGGGAAAAAAAATATACTTGGTTGCAGCATTTCGAATAGCAGATAAAACTTGGACCAATAATCGAGATAATGTAGCTTGCGACAGTCCAACAATTTCAGCGGCTATAGCCTGATAGGAGCCTTTCGCAAAAAAATGAAGAGCCGCCAACAATTTTGTTAACCTGGAACTGCAGGAAGATTCCAGAGAAGTACAGATGTCCTGATATAATGAAAATATCAATTCTCTGGTAAGTCTAAATTTATTGATGACTTCTACATCACTATAATCGTCCAAGATAATTCTGGGTCTAAATTTCCGGATGAAAATGATTCTTGACCTCATTCTATCCCTTCGCCTCCTTTGCATCACATTTAATTGAAACATAACTGCTTCAAAGGGTTCCATCTTCTCTGTCAGCAATGAGCTGACAGGAATAATGACAGAGCAGTGAAGGAGATAACTAATCCTAAATGTAACGCTAAACCACGCCCACTTTTTCATTTTCATGAATTGCACTTTCTTCCGTTTTAACGCATCATTAACAAACGATTACCGAATGATTACCGAATGCTTGCTAATAGTTGTAGATAAATTTGATGAATCCTGAAGTCAACTTAACGAATTCGGTATTTTACCGAATTGTCGTTAACCAATTCGATAAGTCTTGATGAATTGAGGCTGAAGTGCACTGTAAGCCCACATGCATCGCAGGAATAAGCACCGTATATGAGATACTCCAGAAGGTGCTCTTCATTGGTTGTTCTTTTGCTACAAGGCAGTTCTTATAATACAAATTGCGGTACTCACATACATAACTAGAGCACTCTGATTTTCAATGATGTGCAGACATACTGCATGCTGTATTTCTGGTGCAACTGTATTTCTAGAACCTTGGAAATTCGGCAAACCTGGACTATTTTTCTTTAAAAATATTCTGCAGTTAGGTTGAAAAGATTTGCAGGTCTGATCTGGGTCACATCAGAACATACACCGGTGAAAGTATAGTTTGTACAATTGTAATTGTAGTTCCTGTATCTATAGCAAGAACATATTTTTATTTATTCTAGGATAGCCTTGATTCATAAAGAATAAAAATGGCTGCAATAAATCAAATACTAATTTACTAACCTAAATTAGGTTAATTTATTAACCTAATACTGTGTTCTGATATGACCCAAGGGAGAGTTGCAAACTTTAGGCACCAACTTGGAAAAAATGTTACTGGTTCACCTTACCCTTTTGTTAAGAAAACTTATTTTCAGTTTGGTTCTCACATTAGTGGTAATATATAAGGTGGCTGAATAGTGTACTGGTTAAAGGAGTTATCAGGCAAAAAATAATAAAACAAGCGTTACTTACCCGAGGCTTCCTCCAGCCCCAAGCTCCCAGCATGTCCCTCGCCGCAGCTCTGCACACAGCCGTTCGCCGCAGCTCCGTCCCACTCCCTGGTGATGACGTCAGGCCGTCCCTTAGGTCGGCCTGTACTGCGCCTGCGCGAGCGGTGCTGTCAATTACCGCCACGTAGAATGGATCGGACTGCCCGCTCCGGTCCACGTGACGGTGATTGACAGCGCCGCTCACGCAGGCGCAGTACAGGCCGCGACCTGATGTCATCGCCGGGGACCGGGACGGAGCTGCGGCGAGGGACATGCTGGGAGCTTGGGGCTGGAGGAAGCCCCGGGTAAGTAACGCTTGTTTTATTATTTTTTGCCTGATAACTTCTTTAAGGACTCTTCCTGTTCAGTAAGCCAGCACCTATTCAGTAGGAAACCTTGGGCAAGACTCCCTAACACTGCTACTGCCCATAGTGCGAGTCCTAGTGGCTTCCAGGAGAAAAGTGCAATATAAATGTTATTTGTCTTGATATATAACAACAGAAACTGGCCACTGGACATGTCAGTTTCCTGCCAGCCAGAAGGTTATTAACTGTTCAGGGGCTGATATAAGCAACATAGCCTCATTGCCATGAATTTGCAATGCAGGCATTATGTGTGCATTTTCTGGTAGTGCATAGTTCAGTTTGCGTCATCACAAAGAAACTCGACGCACTGTGGAAGCCGGAAGCTACACGCCACTGTGAATGCACCAATAGTGGGCCCATTGTCATGTGCTGCTGTGCAATTATAACGTATGTCATGTGCATAATTTGAATGCACCCCTAACAATAGGACATAGTTACAAATTTAAAATATATGGCCCAAACACCATGCCCACACCTAGTTAGGCTCAGGCACCATGACCACCTTTAGTTAGGCCCAGACACCATGCCCACCCCTGGTTAGGGCCAGGCACCATGCACACCCCTACTTAGGCCCAGGCACCATGCACACCCCTAGTTAGGCCCAGACACCATGCACACCCCTAGTTAGGCCCAGACACCATGCACACCCCTAGTTAGGCCCAGACACCATGCACACCCCTAGTTAGGCCCAGGCACCATGCTCACCTCTAGTTAGGCCCAGGCACCATGCTCACATCTAGTTAGGCCCAGACACCATGCCCACCCCTGGTTAGGGCCAGGTACCATGCACACCCCTAGTTAGGCTCAGGCACCATGCACACCCCTAGTTAGGCCCAGGCACCATGCACACCCCTAGTTAGGTCCAGGCACCATGCACACCCCTAGTTAGGCCCAGACACCATGCACACCCCTAGTTAGGCCCAGGCACCATGCTCACCTCTAGTTAGGCCCAGTCACCATGCACACCCCTAGTTAGGCCCAGACACCATGCTCACCACTAGTTATGCCCAGGCACCATGCTCACCTCTAGTTAGGTCAAGCCACCATGCACACCCCTTGTTAGTGCAATACACCATGCACACCCCTAGTTAGGCCCAGGCACCATGCACACCCCTAGTTAGGCCCAGACACCATACCCACCCCTAGTTAGGCCCAGGCACCATACCCACCCCTAGTTAGGCCCAGGCACCATGCCCACCCCTAGTTATGCCCAGGCACCATGCACACCTAGTTAGGCCCAGACACCATGCACACCCCTAGTTAGGCCCAGGCACCATGCACACCTAGTTAGGCCCAGACACCATGCCCATCCCGTTAGGCCCAGGCACCATGCCCACACCCCTAGTTAGGCCCAGGCACCATGCCCACACCCCTAGTTAGGCCCAGGCACCATGCCCACCCATAATTAGGTCCATGCACCATGCCCACCCCTAGTTAGGCGCAGGCACCGTGCCCACACCTAAAAGCTCACTTTTGTGTTTTATATACTTACCTACTGTCAAAAAATACTTAACTTAGTCTGGTGAAAGCAAACATTATTCCATAGATATTTGTATTTAACAAGCAAAATATTTCTGAGTTGTAATTTTCATTCTTTTTCTCTCAACTCCATAGAGTTTTGTCCTCTGGACATTCCTACAGTTCCTTGCACTTTGAATATAGGCTAGGAAAGAGTACCATTCAGTCAATAGTTCTAACTACCTGCAATTTACTGTGGAGAAAGTTTTAACCAAAGTATATGTTGTTTTCTGATCAAAATAGATGGGAGGAAGTGGCCAAAGGTTTAATGAGAAAAAGCAAATTTCCCAATTTTATTGGAGCGATTGATGGAAAGCATGTGAGAATTGTCTGTCCGCCTTATAATGGAAGAAAATATAACTATAGAATTTTTCTCTCTTGTATTACTTGCTATTGTGGATGCTGGTTATCGTTTTTTGTATGTGGACATTGGAGCATACGGTAGTAGTAGTGATTCCAGTATTTATACAAATGCAAATTTGGAAAACTCCTATAAAGTGGACGCTTGTTGCTGCCTGCTCATAGATATTGCCCTGGAAAAGTTGCCCCTGATTATCCATTTGTTTTTGTAGGTGACAAAGCTTTTGGTTTATCCATATATGTAATGAGGCCTTATGCACACAGATCACTGTGTGCACAGAAAATGAATTTCAATTTGCGACTCAATAGAGCCAGAAGAAGGGTTGAATGTACTTTCAGAATTATGGCTTCTAAATGGTGAATCTTTCTTCGATCACTACAGATGTCCCCTGATAATGCTGTTTGTGTCATCAAAGCTGCATGTGTGTTACACGAATATGTGAGAGAAAAAGAGGGTGTGAACCTTGATGATGCTGATACACCTATCACTCACCTTTCACCTCATCGCGCTGCTCATCAAACGGCTCCTAGAGCTCGAAATTATGCTCTCAGGTGAGAGACCAATCGGCTGTCTATTTTATGTCTTCAAGACCTATGTGGCAACTATATACCACTTTGCCAGCCACTTCAAGTAATGGCACATACAATGTTGATGTCAATGTGAATAATATTGCAAACATGATTTTTCTGCAATTGTTCTCAAAATACTTAACCACTTTACCCCCGCGCGTACGTATTTCTCCGCCCCTTTTTCCATCCTTTTAAAACCAGGGACGGAGAAACACGTACTTTCCGCGTTCCCGACGCTGCCCGCGCTCCCGCTCGTAAACACGCCGCCCGCCGCTAGTAAACACGCCGCCGCCCGCTCGCCCAGAGATCAATGAACGGGAAAATCCATTCCCGTTCGTTGATCTAAGCCCCGCAATGATCAGCTGCTCTCCTATGGGCAGCGCGATCATTGTGAGAAAAAACTCACGTGTCCAGCCTCCTTATTCTTCCTCCAAGCTTCCGGAAGGAAGCTTGGAGGTCGCATTAAAACAAAAAGTTACTGTGGCCATCTTGTGGCCAAATAGTAAACTACACCCTACACATTTTTCACATACAAATAAATGACTTTTACACATAAAATTAACTCATTACCTCCCACACTCCCCATTTTTTTTTTTTGTAATTAAAAAAAAATTAAAAAATTTACAATTAAAAAAAATACATAAATAGTTACCTTAGGGACTGAACTTTTTAAATATTTATGTCAAGAGGGTATAACACTGTTACTTTATAAACTATGGGCTTGTAATTAGGGATGGACGCAAAACTGAAAAAAATGCACCTTTATTTCCAAATAAAATATTGGCGCCAAACATTGTGATAGGGACATAATTTAAATGGTTTTATAACCGGGACAAAAGGGCAAATACGTTTCATGGGTTTTAATTACAGTAGCATGCATTATTTAAAAACTATAATGGCCGAAAACTGAAAAATAATTATTTTTTTCCCCACATTTTTCCTATTTTCCCATTAAAACACATTTAGAAAAAAATAATTCTTGGCATAATGTCCCACCTAAAGAAAGCCTAATTGGTGGCGAAAAAAACAAGATATAGTTCATTTCATTGCGATAAGTAATAATAAAGTTATAGACGAATGAATGGAAGGAGCGCTGAAAGGTGAAAATTGCTCTGGTGCTCAGGGGGTAAAACCCCTCAGTGGTGAAGTGGTTAATTGAAAGAAAAAAAAATCTTTGTTGATAAAGTGTTGTATTAAAAAATATGTTATCGGAGTGTGATAACGAGATTTATGAAAAGCTGTTTTTAAGTTGGCACATTGAGAATTCTCTTATTCCTGTATTGTTCCAGAGACACTCTTGCAGTGTTTGCAGCTATATTTTAAAATGATAAAACCAAATAAAATTTGTTAAAAAAAATGTTAACTTATCCAAAATTGTCAGTATTTTTTTTTATAATTGGGTAATGGTAAAGATGTACTCATATAAAGAAATGTTTAAACACTTTAAATGCAGAGCAGAAAATGCAGAGCAGAAAATTAATGTTTGAAAAGTTGAACTACACCTGAAGAATCACAAAGGAGAATTTTTTTTTATTTAAAAAAAATGAAAAACAAACTTTTTCCAGTATGCAACTTGTATTGGAAAAACAACATACATTGTTTTAAGTGTCTTGTCATACCTCTTCAGAGGCGATAGTTTTTTAGTTGTCCTAAAGAACATTCAGAGTGCAACTACCCAGTTCCCGTTACAGACCTGGAAAACCGAGCGGGGACGGTTAAAGGGGAACTAAAGTGAGAGGTATACAGAGGCTGCCATATTTATTTCCTTTTAAACAATACCAGTTGCCTGGCAGCCCTGCTGGTCTATTTCAATGCAATAGTGTCTGAATAACACCAGAAACAAGCATGCAGCTAGTCTTGTCAGATCTGACAATAATGTCAGAAACACCTGATCTGCTGCATGCTTGTTCAGGGGCTATGGCTAAAAGTATTAGAGGCAGAGGTTCAGCAGGAGAGCCATGAAACGTTTATTGCTTAGATGGAACTAAATATGGCAGCTTCCATTTCCTTCTCGCTTCAGTTGTCCTTTAATTCCCTTCCGCTCTGACAGTGGTTGCAAGGATTTGCAACCCACCTTTTTGAGTATATACTGTACATCCTTAGCATTTGCTTTTCTGATTCTTACACAATTCTGCACCATTGGGCTCCTGGTCTCCTTTTGTCTTTTAGATATGCCTGGGGTTGTTACAGTCACAGGAACCATTGACACAAGCTACATTCAATAGAATGCAGTTTTCAGTGCAATAAGAAACAGAAGTGCAAAACATTCAAACCGTTATAAAATTTCATTTAAAAAAGTGCTTCAACAATTGTTATGTACTACTTAGAAAAACAATTGGCCACTTGTACAAAAAAGAAATGTCACACTTTATAGAAATACAGAGCGAATTTCAATGCACTAGTCACCAATAATGGTTCTCGTCTATGAAGGCTTTTACATCAAGCTGAGGAATGTAGTAGTAACCACAAGAAGTACTGAGGTAGTATTCATAGTTATATCATATATGTAAAGTGGTCTTTGTGCAAAGTATCGTGATTTTGTAGAATAAGATGTGTACAAAACTACTATATGTCTACACATACACAAAATCAGCTTCCATTAGCATAATAGTTTATGCATTTTTCACTACTTAATTATACTAAAAAAAATCTGCAGAAGGCATAATGTTTTTTAGATATTACATACAAGTGGGGCGTGGCTAGCCATGAGAGAGTGAGGACGCAGCTCAACCTCGCTCTGCCGACCTTACCCGAATCCTGAGGTATCCTGCACCCCTCGAGTGAAATCACCGCTGCCAGACCACACCAGACTGTGGCCAGACACCACCCCTGCCAGACCATGCAAAAAGCGCAGAAAAGCGGGGCAGACAAAGCCGCGGAAACCGCGGAGAAGCTGGCGAAATATGCGCATGGAACTGGGCAAGATGGCGCCGCTCCGCCCCAGCACCACGAGACTACAGCCGAGCAGTGCAGACCCAGCTCACCGGCTCCAGACACTGACACAGATGCGGAATCCGTCAGCTCCCGCACCAGGAAAGGCCACACAGTGAGTAAGGACTCTGGTCCTAAGATGCGGAGGGGCAGATCACAACACAGGCAGGGGAAATCTAAGCAGGCACAGGCCCAAATGGCTGCCATAGAGGACACAGACTCAGAGGAGGGGGAACCCACTCGGGCGGATCTCCTAGATGCAATTAAGGCATTACAAAATAGCCTAACTTCAAGGCTGGATACTGTGCAGTCAGATCTCTCTCTGGTCAAAGCAGACCTAAAGAAACTACGTGACAGGGCAGCAGAATCTGACAGGCGTATTGGGGATCTGGAAGATATAATCAAGCCAATGCAAAAAACTCAAAAAACAGCCCAAAAAGCTACCGAGCAAAATACCCTGAAGGTTGATGACCTGGAGAATCGATCTAGACGATCCAATATTAGGTTTGTGGGCTTCCCAGAAAAATCTGAAAGCAATTCCCCAGAGACTTTTCTAGAAACATGGTTGAAGCAAACTATCCCAAGTATGGATCTATCACATACTTTCTCTATAGAACGCGCACACCGCATCCCTGGGGGCCCACCAAAACCGGGGAGACCACCCAGACCTATGATAGCTAAGTTGCTAAATTACAGAGACAAGGTGGAAATCCTGCGGAAAGCCAGGGACATATCACTTGAATTTAATGGCACTAAAATATCCCTGTATCAGGACTTTTCCTCCGAAGTGCAAAAACAACGTGCATCGTTTATGGCAGTTAAAGCCGGCCTGAGAGCCAAGCAGGTTCTCTATACCATGTTGTTCCCAGCCAAGCTTCGTGTACAATATCAAGATGAGACTATATTCTTTTCATCGCCGGATGAGGCTACCACCTGGATGGAACAACAGGGAATTAACGTCCCTGTACTAACAGATAAAAGAAAGAAGGACACTTCTAGATAAATACTGCAGGTACCGATGGCGATACAGTTAGTGGTGACCCCTTTTCTTGTGGAAGCATTTCTATAAGATCGCTTATATGCTTGTACCCCTCCAAGTTATCTCCTGTCATCACTTATGTGGAAACAAATAGATGCTACAACGCTTGATCTCAGGCGCCTACGAACTGGAACTTTCTAAGCACATAAATACAATATCTTAATGTGTAATAGAATCCACAGGAAAATCACATAGGCCTGAAAAGTTGCAATCCAACTAGAACTAACTTTCCTTTACACAGGCCTATACTGCCACCTAGTGGACTTTTGAAATATCAATGTTAGGTTATATTGATATATCATTACACTGTTGAAGGTGTTAGTTATGAGATACCTGATTGAATAATTATAACATTCAATATGTTTATTGTAGGTTGATGTTGCATGTATCCATCTATAACTGAAGTTCATTTTGTAAAACTATATGCTTATAAACACAAATGTCTTACAGCTGAGAAACCTCTATTCTACCGCATAAGCTGCTTAAATATGCTGGGAGACCCTGTTGGTTTCCCTTCTAATGTAAGCAACCACGTTACACCCGTGGGTTAAATAACATATTAGGTCGGACATGGTGACCGAAGTTAGTCCCCTTTACTGGTTAAGTTTTAACGTTTTGGGAAGTAAGACTCTCTGTAAGTTTCTTAAAAAACAGGGAGTAGGGTGGGAGAGGTTAGGGGGGAAGTTTGTATGTGTTATATGTGTTGCTGTTGTTTTTGTCTTTTTATTTTTCAGCAGAATGTACAGAGAGGGGAGCATACTGATGTGAGTATTGAGTGGAGGAATGGTGAGCAGGTTGGGGGGTATAACAATATAACGCCAACTCTAAAATGGTTATACTAAAGTTCTTGTCCTGGAATGTCCGGGGGATGAATAATGCGATCAAACGCAAACTAGTATTTGAACATATACGCAAGCTGTCACCGCAAATTATATGCCTGCAAGAAACCCACCTAGTGGGAGCCAGAGGGCTAACCTTAAAGAAACCATGGGTTGCGAATTATTATCTTGCTCATTATTCCTCATACTCCAGAGGGACAGCAATTCTAATTGCTAAATCATTCAAGGGTACAATTACGGATGTTAGGATAGACAATAAAGGAAATTACGTTATATTACGATGTATGATTGAAGGGAATCCTCTAATAATTGCATCAGTCTATATCCCGCCCCCCTTTAATGTAAACATATTGACAGAGCTTATGAAAAAACTACATCCACTATTAGATGGGCCTCTTATACTAATGGGTGATTTTAATGCCACCCTCGACCCGGCATTAGATAGACTTAAAGGGGGAGGCAGAACCTCACCCGCCTTTATTGGGTGGAAAGAAGCATACGCCCTACAAGATATATGGAGGTGGAAGTTTCCTACCACAAAGATGTTCTCTTGCTTTTCTGATACTCATCAGACGATGTCCAGAATTGATTTATGCTTTGGCTCAGTAAATTTATTACCCCTAATAGAGTCAGTTGAATATTTATCCCATGGGATCTCTGATCACGCCCCGCTGGTGTGCCAATTGAAGGCCTGGGGAGAGAGCCCGACAGCTGTATGGCGCATGAATCCATGCTGGCTGGAGGATGAAATGGTTCTCGAGCAATGTCAGAAGGAAGTGGCAGAGTATTGGTCCATTAATGAAGGTACTGTGGGGCGACACATGTGCTGGGACGCGGGGAAAGCAGTTGCAAGGGGCTCATTTAGAGCAGCCATTTCTATTATTAGGCAAAATGAGGTAGCCTCACAAACATACCTTGAAAAAGAAACTACTGAGGCACAGGCCCAACTGATTCTATCTCCCTCAAACGAGAAATATGCCATATGGCAATCAGCTCGCCGTAAATTAGAGCTTAAAATCCTGGAAAGGACAAAAAGGAAAGATATTATTAAATCCCAAAGGTTTTTCGAATTCGGCAATAAATGTAGCAAAATACTTACCTATTTGCTACACTCTTCTGGCGGTTCCTCTGCTATCCCACGCATTGTGTCGCCATCCGGTATCACTTGTCATACCTCAATTGAAATAGCATCCGCTTTTACAGAATTCTACTCTGAGTTATACGCCACTAGAACAGGTCCAACGGACGAGAGAATTATGGATTTCCTTAAGGACCTGGATCTGCCGGTACTATCACCTGAAGCGGTCACTGAATTAGATGCCCCTATTACCTCAGCTGAAATAATTAATGCGATAAACACTTTAAACGTAACAAAGCCCCAGGCCCTGACGGGATCCCCATAGAATGGTACGTCAAAAACAAACCACTGATAGTTCCCCACTTGTTGACCCTCTTTAATCATATATTTGAAACAAAAACACTTCCTGATTCCATGTATGAAGCCCTTATAACCCTTATATTGAAACCAAATAAAGATCCATCCTCCTGTGATTCATATCGCCCTATATCTCTTATAAACACAGATGCCAAGATACTTACAAAAATTTTGGCCACCAGACTAAATGACCACATCACATCCATAATACATCCGGATCAAACAGGCTTCATACCTGGGCGATCTACCAGACTCAATGTTCGCAGATTATACTTAAATCTGCACTATTTACATAAAAATTCTGGTTCCAGAATCATCCTATCCTTAGATGCGAACAAAGCATTTGACTCGATTGAATGGTCTTATGTAGCAACAGTTCTGAAATATTTTGGCTTTGGGGACTCCTTTCAACGTTGGTTTCAAATATTATATGACAAACCCAGAGCGAAGCTCGGGGTCAACTCTATGATCTCGGCTATGTTCACGGTCTCTAGGGGTACGCGGCAGGGGTGTCCTCTCTCACCCCTGTTGTTCGCCATAGCGATTGAGCCATTAGCTCAGGCCATTCGATCAGACTCACAGATACAGGGGCTCAAAATAAATAACATAGAAGAGCGCATATCATTATACGCAGATGACATGCTGATCTTTCTGGCAGATCCGGGCCCTTCATTAGCGAGAGTACTGGACATCTATGACACCTTTCATAAAGTATCGGGATTATCCATAAATTGGTCCAAGTCGGTTCTCCTGCCTTTGGATTCTTTTGATCATCAAGCTATAACGAGACAATCCAAACTGCAGGTAGTGGACAACTTCAAATACCTAGGTGTAAAAATAACGCAACCTACGATATCCTTTATAGACAGTAATGTCCTTCCAATCATTCAGGCAATAGAATTACAATTAAAAAAATGGATGACCCTTCCTCTCAATGTCTGTGGCAGAGTGTGCATCATAAAAATGATCGTTGCCCCAAAATTGTTGTACATACTACAGATGTCCCCAGAGTGGATCCCTCACTCTATTTTTAAACGAATTGACTCAATGCTGATCTCATTTATATGGTCGGGCTCAATTCCACGAATTGCGCTCTCCACACTACAACTTCCTGTAAGCTCCGGTGGCTTGGCGGTCCCACACTTTTATAAATATTTTCTGGCCTCACAGTTAATACCTATACGAAGCTGGCTGAGCGGAGATAGGCAAGACTCCAGCTTGGCAGCAGAAGCGGATATCGCTGGCTCTTATGAATCCCTATGCGGAGCTATATATAGATACAGAGTATCTAATCCCTCGATAAATACTAAAATCACTCATAATACCATTAATATTTATAAGAAAACTCGAAAACTATTAGGAGAATCAACACAGTACGTTTCCCAGAATTCACCCTTATGGGGGAACCCAAACCTCTCGGAATTACAATCCATTCCGGATGCACACTTCTGGCACATGCATGGGGTGAAATACTTATCCCAACTTTTTCTAAATGGCACATTTAAAGACTTTCAGTATTTGAGATCTGAATTTGGCCTACCAAGGCACGCCTTGTTCAGATATTTTCAACTGAGACATGCCATCAGAACACAATTAGGAACCACTGATGTCTCGCTGACTCCCTCACAACTAGAGACACAACTATTAAACCAG
Source organism: Hyperolius riggenbachi (assembly GCF_040937935.1). Lineage (NCBI taxonomy): Eukaryota > Metazoa > Chordata > Amphibia > Anura > Hyperoliidae > Hyperolius > Hyperolius riggenbachi. Next base: position 290,667,434 of record NC_090651.1, read on the forward strand.
GTCAAAGTCAAACAGATAACCACCATGTACACCTTCCTAATGATACAGGGCAGTGATTCAAAAGTACAAAAAATTAGACAAAAATGGCAACAAATTGACCCCTCTCTGACTAAAGAAAATTGGGACGAACTGACAGAAACCTTTTCCAAGACGGTAATAGCAGCTAATGATAGGCTTATTAATGTTAAATGGCTGCATCAAGCTTATCTGTCACCAGCTAGATTAGCCAAAATGGGCCCCACACAAGACGGTAGATGCTTTAAATGTAAGGCCTTAAATGCAGATTTTATACATTGTGTATGGATGTGTCCATTGGTACAGAGGTTTTGGAAATCAGTAAATCATTTTATTAAGGACAAATTGTCTCTGCCAGTCACATTAGATCTTAAATTATGCATGTTGGGGATGGTGGATAAACTGGCATGCTCCAAAAACCAATTACTCCTAATTAGGATCCTGATATTCTATGCTAGGAAGGTAATTGTGTTAGGATGGAAACGCTCTTCTCCTCCAACAATTACAGAATGGAAAACAGTAATTAACCAGGTGCTGCCACTTTTCAAATTAACATATCAAACACGTAACCAATTTAAGAAATTTGATAAAATCTGGAGTAAATGGATTAATGCCTTAGATACCACGGTCCCCAACTTGGACATAACTGCATCTGTTCAAGACTATCAATAAATAGAAATAAGATTTGTAAACACCAAATCAAAGAAATATGTGGCTTGCTACCCTGATCGCTCACCATTATTTGTGACCTTGTCAGTCAGTTTGTAGCACTCAATGATCTCCCTATTAACCTATTCTGTATGAATACTGACTTATGACCGTCATCTGGACGGCTGCTGATGCTTTTTTGTTTTTGTTTTCTTTTTTCTTTGTTAATGTCTTATTGTTCTGTTTTGTCTAAATTTATGTATGAAACTCAATAAAAATTCTCTTTTAAAAAAAAAGATATTACATACAAATAGTAAATGTAGCAGCTACAGTTTTACTACTCTACCACCTAAACTTACAGTGTTGGTTTTCAAACTGTTAACAATTTCCAAAAATTAGCTAAAAAGTTAATATGTTGGAACTCCCTGTGAAGATTACTTTAGCTATAACATTGCATGAGTCAGGTATGCTGATGTATTTCTTTAAGTGTCATCTCTCTGAATATTTGTGTCATTGCTGAAAGGAGGTCAATGATTCAGGGTTCTATACTGTAGATTGAAACATCAACACTTTGAAGCATTTGCATTTGTAGGGCGTGTGAACAAGTATTTCGATAAGCACCTTTATGCATGGTTGGAAAGGTAGAGGGATGCATGTCATCACGCATGGTAAAGTAATCTGCCTGGGGATGTTGTCGGACTCTGCACATTTGTGATCTAGATTGTACAGGTCAATTTCTACTGTATATACACTCGAATGGGACAATATTGTGGCTAGGACCTGCCAGGGTAGACTGAGCACTGACATCTGAGGACCCTGGAAGGTTTGAAGGGATACATTTTTTACGACATCTACCAAGTATTCTCATAAGTTTAACATATTTTGCTTAGGTACTTCTTCATTAATAGGAATTAGACTCATTGCTTGGTGATATGCTGAAGTTTGCACTTTTTTTGTTCGCCTTCTATTACTGTCATCACAGATCTCAAGGATGATATCAGTACATCATTATCTGCTTTCTTTTTGCCACTTTTATTATTAATATTTAGTATTTATATAGCGCTGACATTGACAGTGCTGTACATAGTATATTGTCTTGTCACTAATTGTCCCTCAGAGGGGCTCACAATCTACCGTAATCTCTACCATAGTCACATGTCTATGTATGTATCATGTAGTGTATATAACGTAGTCTAGGGCCAATTTAGCGGGAAGCCAATTAAACTTAGCTGTATACTTTTGGGATGTGGGAGGACATTTGAGTGCCTGGAGGAAACCCACACAGACACAGGGAGAACATACAAACTTTGCAGAGATATTGCTTTGGCTGGGATTCAAACCAGGGACCCAGCTCTGCAAGGCAAGAAAGCTAACCACTACGACATTGCTTCTGCTACTTGCCTGTCCTACATAGGATTAAGGGATTCTAGAGTTTTGTGGTTCATCCTCAGTTTGCGAGTCCTGAGTTGATGATGAAGGCTGAGTTTCTTCAGGGACATCCATGGAACTTTCATGTTCTGTCTCGACCTCATCTCGTCTTCGGACCTATATGTAAGAAAAACAAATGCAATCAAGTATACAACATACTGAATAAATATTAAGTTTACTTACTATACCTTAGACAAATCACCCTGTTCAGTAAGGAACCCTGAGATGGGGTGTATTGTATTTATAGGGGCTTCATCCAGCCTCATGGATCTGGATCCTATAAAGACTTCTTCTTGCCAGTCCTGCTGATCTCTATGAGTACACATCCGCATCCGCGTTTATATGCGTTGCGTGGCTGATCCACTGAAGTGAATGAGTCAGCTGCACATTTCTGGAAAAAATGTGTGCAGCATGCGTTCCCGGACCGCACAGGTCCGGAACGCATGCAGTGTGAACATCAGACAGTGCAGTCTATGCACTTTCTGATGTCATGCGTGTCGGCCTCCTGCACGTGTTCCCGAAAAGCGGATGGGAATGCATGCAATGTGAACGGGGCCTAAGAGGCTTCCCAAATCCTCCCAAACCCCTCCACTGCTGGCTGGGACAGTCTTCATCTTTGTGGCTGTGTTTCCCCTCATAGACGCATTGCGCAGGTACCGGTGTATTCGCACCAGTAGCACAGAGCCGCTTGTGGAAGGAGGAAAAAAGAATGCATGACCAGCTCTGTGCTACTGTGCATGCATGGTCTGTACTTCATGCCTGCGCAGTGCAGCCATACTCGTGCACAGCCAGAAGCAATGTTCACCAATAATGGGACTATCTAGAGGCTTTCTCCTACTTATGTAATTATCTAACTTTTTAATGTTGACTACAGATCCCCTTTAAGATACAGTGGCTTGCAAAAGTATTCGGCCCCCTTGAAGTTTTCCACATTTTGTCATATTACTGCCACAAACATGAATCAATTTTATTGGAATTCCACGTGAAAGACTAATACAAGGTGGTGTACACATTAGAAGTGGAACGAAAATCATACGATTCCAAACATTTTTTTACAAATCAATAACTGCAAAGTGGGGTGTGCGTAATTATTCAGCCCCCTGAGTCAATACTTTGTAGAACCACCTTTTGCTGCAATTACAGCTGCCGGTCTTTTAGGGTATGTCTCTACCAGCTTTGCACATCCAGAGACTGAAATCCTTGCCCATTCTTTTTTGCAAAACAGCTCCAGCTCAGTCAGATTAGATGGACAGTGTTTGTGAACAACAGTTTTCAGATCTTGCCAAAGATTCTCAATTGGATTTAGATCTGGACTTTGACTGGGCCATTCTAACACCACATGGATATGTTTTGTTTTAAACCATTCCATTGTTGCCCTGGCTTTATGTTTAGCGTTGTTGTCCTGCTAGAAGGTGAACCTCCGCCCAAGTCTCAAGTCTTTTGCAGACTCCAAGAGGTTTTCTTCCAAGATTGCCCTGTATTTGGCTCCATCCATCTTCCCATCAACTCTGACCAGCTTCCCTGTCCCTGCTGAAGAGAAGCACCCCTAGAGCATGATGCTGCCACCACCATATTTGACAGTGGGGATGGTGTGTTCAGAGTGATGTGCAGTGTTAGTTTTCCGCCACACATAGCGTTTTGCATTTTGGCCAAAAAGTTCAATTTTGGTCTCATCTGACCAGAGCACCTTCTCCCACATGTTTGCTGTGTCCCCCACATGGCTTGTGGCAAACTGCAAATGGGACTTCTTATGCTTTTCTGTTAACAATGGCTTTCTTCTTGCCACTCTTCCATAAAGGCCAACTTTGTGCAGTGCACGACTAATAGTTGTCCTATGGACAGATTCCCCCACCTGAGCTGTAGATCTGTGCAACTCGTCCAGAGTCACCATGGACCTCTTGACTGCATTTCTGATCAGCGCTCTCCTTGTTCGGCCTGTGAGTTTAGGTGGACGGCCTTGTCTTGGTAGGTTTACAGTTGTGCCATACTCCTTCCATTTCTGAATGATCGCTTGAACAGTGCTCCGGGGGATGTTAAAGGCTTTGGAAATCTTTTTGTAGCCTAAGCCTGCTTTAAACTTCTCAATAACTTTATCCCTGACCTGTCTGGTGTGTTCTTTGGACTTCATGGTGTTGTTGCTCCCAACATTCTCTTAGACAACCTCTGAGGCTGTCACAGAGCAGCTGTATTTGTACTGACATTAGATTACACACAGGCGCACTCTATTTAGTCATTAGCACTCCTCAGGCAATGTCTATGGGCAACTGACTGCACTCAGACCAAAGGGGGCTGAATAATTACGCACACTCCATTTTGCAGTTATTGCTTTATAAAAAATGTTTGGAATCATGTATGATTTTCGTTCCACTTCTCCTGTGTACACCACTTTGTATTGGTCTTTCACGTGGAATTCCAATAACATTGATTCATGTTTGTGGCAGTAATATGACAAAATGTGGAAAACTTCAAGAGGGCCGAATACTTTTGCAAGCCACTGTATATTCTTAGCAGAATCATCATCATTAACACACATAATGAAGCAAAGGTTTATAAATAAAATAATTATTTTAACATTGCCTATAGTTTGTCTATTTCAATGGCTTGCATTTAAAATCTCATTCCAAAGTCATATCTAGTATGACTTTCATAAATTCTGTACCACACACTAATGCTGGGAATACACCATGCAATTTTCCGTCAGATAGATGGGTCGATAGATAATTTCTGACCGATCCAATGATTATTTTTCTGATCATTTTGCATAGAAGTGATCAGAAAATCAATCAGAAAAACGATCTTAATCTGATTGGACCTGTCGGAAATCATCTATCGACCCATCTATCTGACGGAAAATTGCACGGTGTATTCCCAGCATAACACAAAAGCCATAAGCCAATTAATTTGCTAATGCGTTTGATGACTGTGAAGCTAGAGACCTTAGGCAAAGAATTAATCCCATGACCCTATTGGAAGTTGAACTAATGACAGCAGCTGTGTTTTAAATACATTTTCACATGTTCTATTGGTTGTGTAATGCAAATATATTTGTCTACAGTGGAACATCCTAAACTACATCTGCAACTCCAATGGCACCATCTTGTGGTTGATACTAAGAATGCACTTCATTTTTGACTGATTTACCAATGTGCTGATGTTACTTACAGTCATTATTTTTCTTGTCTGTATCTGTAAGGGACCCACAAATCAGTGGGTTGAATTTAGTGACAAGGAAGGAAAGCATCAAGGAACATGTGAGTGACATTAATTGCTGTAACTTTAAATCGCCAATTTCAAGGCATATAAACCTTGAAAACAGTGGGAATGCTGATTATATGTCTTTCACCAGGCTGGACGGGATACATCCACACCCTAGGGGTGGGGACATACACAGACAACTCCTTAGGTTAGAATCCCGTTGGATTTTTAATTTGGGCACTACTGAAGGAAAGGGTTTGAACGACAGTATAAATTACAAAGTATTTTTACCAGTTTAGGGATTTGCTATGTGTTGCTGTGTGGGGTTCCTTACCCGTTGTTGTGTGCTCCCATTTTGTCTCCCCTCCCTCTGGTACGGTCTTCTCCCATGATGGGACCAAGAAACCCCATTATTATTTTAGGGGTTCTGATGGGGCCTATTTTTTCTCGTTAGGTTTCTATGTACATACCTACGACTTAATTGCAGATCTGTCCAGTACCAGTCCTATCCAATATTTATGCATACTTATTGTTGATTTAATTCTGGCAGTGCTTGTGTGGCCCTCAGTTATTTTTGTGCCCTCCCCACATTCCACGGCTTGAATACGTATCATTATTTGACGTTTATTGACTTGATGACATTTCATGCTTTTTTATACAAATTTTTTTTGCATTAGCATCTTGCAGTGTCTTTTTTTCACCGCCTCCCCTTCCCCCTATCCTCGCCCTCGTTGCATCATCACCAGGTGCATGAGGGGGGGGGGGGGGTTATACACAGGAGGCGCAGGTACTCACTATTTAAACTGCGGACATGGAGTCTGCAGAAATGACTTGCTTGGTGTGTCATGTCCTTGATAATGCCACCAGGTGTGGCAAAACATGTCGGACTATCGATGACACGCAGTTTACCACCTGGACATCGGGGCAGACCCACCTTGTGAACTACTTTCTTGCCATCTAACTACCCTGGATCTCACACTGGGACTATGGAGTGGTAATTATGTGATTACTGTAACACACCATGTGCTGACTTCACCATATATGGATTGCTGAGTGCTGCATTGCACCATCTTGGCAGTTTCGACGAACTAAGGTTTCATTGAAGAAATGGCAGAGCCATGTTGTATATTATCCCACCTTCATAACAATCCATCGACACCCATTGTTTTCATCAAAACCAAAAGAGACAAGAGAGAAGGCCAGGCTATGGATTCACAGGAGAGTGTCTGTATTTTAACATGTATCTTTCTCTCTCCAACACAGAACTACATCTTCTATCTTATGGAGTATGCCAGCGGTGGAACACTGACATCACTACTACAGTGTGGTGCTCTAGAAGAGGATGCAGCCAGATTTATCGCTGCAGAGCTCCTATGTGGGCTGCAGTATCTACCTAGGGTGGCCATACGTCCGGATTTTGGACTGCTGGTCCTCCGTCCGGCGCAAGGCCAGGATGGACGGCCAGAAGTCCTCCTTTTTGGACCACTTGGCGATCTCCATCCCCCCAACACAGTGATGTCACACGTCGGCGCACCGCCGCGCAGTGGGAAACAGGCAGCCCCACGCTTGGCCCAGGTGACGAGGGAGGAGCCGACGACGCAAGCCAGGCAGCCGCCAGTGTGTGAGTGCCGCCGCGCCGCCCGTGTTCACAGACACAGCCAGAGTTAGCCAGCCTGGCAGTGTGCGAGTACCGCCGCCCGCCCGTGGTCACAGACACAGCCAGAGGCAGCAATAGCAGCCAGCAGAGTGTGAGTGCCGCCGCCCGCCCGTGGACACAGCCAGAGGCAACCAACAGTGTGTGAGTGCCGCTGCCCATGGTCAGACACAGCCAGAGGCCCAGAGCCCACTCAGCCCAGCAGCCCTGACCCCCGAACTTGACCCTGCTCAATCCCTACTCTGGTAAATCATTTACCGTAAATGCATGCTAGTTCTTATGCTGCCGATTGACTCAGGCAGGTGCAGGGAAGCCTGGAGCAGAATGGAGGCAGTTGCTATGTCACACAGCAACAGCTTTGGCCTGGGTAACTTCCCCCTGGACCACAGTAAGGGCTCTTTCACACCAGAGCCCTTTTTCAGCGTTTTTAACGCAAAGTCTATATTTTGCGTTAACCAAGGTAAAAGGAAAGTCCATAGACTTTCATTTTACCTTTCACACCCGACGCTGCGTTTCAGTACAACGCATCCGGGCGCATTTTATCGTCAAGAATCAGCGTTTCCCCTACGTTTTAATGAACTACTACCGCCGCTACTCAGCGTCGCACTGCAGGTTCCCGACGGCATGCCGCAATGCGTGCAGGAGGCGTTCTCCTGCACGTTTTTAATGTGAAACCAGCCTAAGACTTTGGCTTCAGTTTTCTCTGCACCTGAGGCTGACATGGTAAACCTGCTTTTGTTTTTTTTGCATTGTAAAGTAGCAGCAAATATTACATAACGAATGCATGAGGTGGTCTGGTCACTATGACACCAGTGATAATACTTCCAGTATGATCAGTTTGTTTTCCTGATGACACAATGGGCTTGATTCACAAAAGAGTGCTAACTGATAGCACGGCCGTAGTTTCGCACAAAATGCATTTCGCGCAAACGCAAATTTTCGCACGAAAATTGTTTCACGCGAAAATTTACGAGCGCACGAAACGCGAAAACGGCCATGCTATCAGTTAGCACTCTTTTGTGAATCAAGCCCATTGCATTCTTGGTACTTTGGGGTAAGTGTTACCTATGGCAACTGTATATCACTTATAGCAAGTGTGTGTGTGTGTGTGTTCAGTTACTAGGGGTGAAACACACACACTTCTGCTATAGCTGAGCACAGGTCAGACAGCACTAGACGCTGGGCTGGACTGACTGGAATATGGCAGGCAATATTGATTTTTAATAAGCAAGCAATGCAATAAATCCTCCTATTCTGACTGTTATCATGCCCCCCCCCCCCCCCTTTGCATTCTTCTGGTCCTGCTGGGAGGAGGGGGGGGCAGTCACAATAGGAGGATGTATTATAGCATTGTTTGCTTATTAAAAATCAATATAAATATTGCCTGCCATATATCCAGGAGCTGTAGGCTGCAACATCCAACATGGCTGACTGCTGTATGTTTTGGGCCAGCTTACTGGCTACTGTGACACCCCTCTTCACTTCCAGACACACCAGCATCCCCCTTTTCCATATAATGCAGAAAAAGTATGGAAAGTGTCTCACACTGCTGCTATTGTTTTTTTTTTCTATGCAGAAATTGATCTGCCATGTGAATTTAGAAATCCTCACCCATTTTCTGGTGTGTTTTTGTGTGTGCAGATTTCACTATTAGTGGAGCCGTTTTCTGGAAGAGACTGACTGCTGAAGAGTCTGGATTTAGGCCACCACCAATGTAGTCATCAACAACTATTACAAGGGCGTAGCAATAGCCATAGCAACCATAGCGCTGCTATGGGGCCCGCCCGAGCCCTACTGTCACAGGGGGCCCGCATCAGGATGCCCCGCTAGGTGCTGGAGGGGTGGCAGCATGAGGGGAGAGCTTGGTGGCAGGTCGGCAGGGAGGGGGGAAGGGCCTCCCCCCTCACCTCGGGCTCTCCCCTCCAGCATTAAATAGGCTATATGCAGGCGGCGAGGCAGCGGCGGCAGATACATACCTTCCGTGTGCTCCAAGGATGTGTCTCTCTCTAGCCTCTGACGCGACTTCCTGTTTATACCGGAAGTCGCGTCAGAAGCTAGAGAGAGACGCATCCTTGGAGCGCACGGAAGGTATGTATCTGCCGCCGCTGCCCCGCCGCCTGCATATAGCCTATTTAATGCTGGAGGGGAGAGCCCGAGGTGAGGCTCTCCCCTCATGCTGCCACCCCTCCAGCACCCCAAAAACTGCCCTGAGCGGGCCCGGGGGGAGCCTAACCTAACCTAAACTGGGGGGTGCCGCCTGTCACTCACAACCTAACCTGGGGGGCACCTGTCAATCACAACCTAACCTGGGGGGCCCCTGTCACTCACAACCTAACCTGGGGGGTCCCTGTCACTCACAACCTAACCTGGGGGGCGCCTGTCACTCACAACCTAACCTGGGGGGCGCCTGTCACTCACAACCTAACCTGGGGGGTGCCTGTCACTCACTACCTAACCTGGAGGGCCCCTGTCACTCACAACCTAACCTGGGGGTCCCTGTCACTCACAGCCTAAACTGGGGGTCCCTGTCACTCACAGCCTAAACTGGGGGCTCCTGTCACTACATACACTGAGGGGGGGGGTCCCTGTCACTACCTGAACTGGGGGGCACCTGTCACTACTTACACTGGGGGGCTCCTGTCACTGCCTGAACTGGTGGACTCCTGTCACTGCCTGAACTGGGGGGCTCCTGTCACTACCTAAACTGGGGGACTCCTGGCGCTACCTTAACTAGGGGGCACCTGTCACTACCTAAACTATCCAAGCCAGCCACCCCAGCATCACCACCAGCCAACCAGCCCAGAATCACTATCAAAAAGGCCACCGCATCACCACCAGTCAGGCCAGCATTTACTTCAACCAGCCAAGCAGAGTCCAGCATCACCGCTAGCCAACCCACAACATCGGCCACAGCATCACTGCCAGCCAACCGGCCACAGCATCACCGCCAGCCAGGCCACAGCATCACTGCCAGGCCTTTCAGCCCGCACATCATCCCCAATCCAGCCAAAAACAGTATTGCCAGGCACAGCAGCCAGTACAGGAGAATTCAGAAGCCAGGTGAGAGGTGTCTACCATATTAAGGCCTCTTGCACACTGCAAGCGATTCCGATTCCGCTTTTTAATCAGTTTTTACATCCAATTCAGATTTGCAGTTTGCTCCCTGCACACTGCAAATCGGAATCTGAATCGGATGTAAAAACAGATTAAAAAGCGGAATCTGAATCGGAATCACTTGCAGTGTGCAAGAGGCCTAAGGGGGCTTTCTGCCTATTTATGTGAAATGCTGTCTATTTATGTGCCTCATGACTGCTGAATTTGTCTTGTTGGGGGCCTCATTTATTGCTGAATTTGTCTTGTTGGGGGCCTCATGATTTGTTGGGGGCCTCATGATTGCTGAATTTGTCTTGTTGGGGGCCTCACGATTGCTGAATTTGTCATGTGGGGGGCCTCACAATTGTTGAATTTGTCATGTTGGGGGCCTCATGATTGCTGAATTTGTCTTGTTGGGGGTCACATGATTGCTAACTGCGAGACTATGGGAAAAGCTGAATCATCATCATATGAGACAATAGCATTAAACCTACTTTTTTAGCTTTTTAAAACAGAAAATAAAACTGTGAGGTTCTAAAAAAAAATGAATATATTTTTCAGGAGTAGGATGGATGAAATTGTTTATCTTTACAGTTTATTTTCAACTTGGATTTTCCATATTGTTCATGTAGGAGTTAAAACAAGGGGGCCCAGTGATTTCTAGTTACTCCCCTGACTACTACATAAACTGGGGACACCTATAGACCTGGCTACTTATACTGTACTTAGAGAGGTGTAGGAATGTTGGGGTGGAGGGTCCTGGAGGAATGTTTGGGTGGGAGGTTAGAGGTCTGTGGCGTTGGAAGGCCGTGGGGGGTGGGGGCATGCATTTTTTTTTTGCTATGGGGCCCAGTCATTTCTAGCTACGCCCCTGAACTATTGCCTTCAATATTACTGTTATAAGGTAGGCCTTCTTGACAATTAAGTTGGAAAAAAGCTATGTTATCAGTGACTGGGTGGCAAAATCAAAATAAATATATTTTCCTTCATTGTTTTTACAGCCTTACGTAGTAGTTAGCCACAGAACGACCACTCTTCAGATACTTAGATTCTGCTACATACAACAATGCCAAAAAGAAAAACTAGTTTCAGCTCTGAGTGGTCTGCACCAGGGCTGTGGAGTCGGTACAAAAATCTTCCGACTCCATATGTCTTTTTCCAACCAAAATAACTATGTAACTATGAAACCACGACTCCGACTCCTTAATCTAATACTTAACAGGGCTGTGGATTTTGTACAAAAATTTCCGACTCCCGACTCCGACTCCTCAGTTCATGAAATTAACGACTCCGACTCCAACTCCGGGTGCCCAAAATTGCCCCGACTCCGACTCCTCGACTCCACACCCCAGGTCAACACAGCAGCCTTACATTTCAAAGAGCAGGAAAGATGAATTTCATGCCTTCTGTACAGTGTGCACGTGTGATGTAGACATTAGCAGCCAAGGAAATGGAGCTATAGAGCGGCATGCTGATACAGACAAGCACAGGCTGAATGTGTGGAGTGCCGGTGCACCCTCCCTAGCATCATTTTTTACTAATACCCGGTCACCACAGAATGACAAAATATCTGCTGCAGAACTTTGCAAAGTGTATCATGCAGTGAAGCACCACCACTCTTACAGAAGTGTGCACTGTGGCATTAACGTTAATAGAGAGATTTACAATGACTCCTCTATTGCTAAAAGTGTGGCCTGTGGGAAAACCAAAGCAAAATCTCTATGTGAAAATGTTCTAGCTCCATATTCTGTGCAGATGCACATAGACTACATTAAAGAACATGACCTGGCATATTCATTGGCAACAGATGCTTCAAATAAAGGCGCAACTAAGTGTTTTCCAGTTGTAATCAGATATTTTCATTTTGAGAAAGGGGTGCAACATCTGCTGCTTGATTTTTACAGTGATAGTAATGAAACTTCTGAAGCTATAACCAACCAACTCCTCTCCAAGCTGGATCAGGCAGGTCTAGATTTGACCAAAATGTCGGCTTACACAGCAGACAATGCCAGTGTCAACTATGGAAAGCACAACAGCGTGTTTCAGAAACTGAAACGGTATCATAAGGGCATTGTTGCAGCAAACTGTCTTGCTCACATAGTCCACAATACATCCAAGTTTGCTGCAGGAAAATTGGATTTTGATGTTGAAAATGTTGTGCTCAAGGTGCACAGCCATTTCAGTATCTCAGCTAGTAGGACAGCATTACTGAGGGAAGTCTGTGAGTTTCTTGAAGTTGATGAGTGCAATATATTGCGTCATGTTGTGACAAGGTGGTTGTCACTACTTCCATCTATTGACCGGATACTTCTAAACTGGAAACCCCTGAAAAGTTATTTCCAAAGTTTAGATGAGGAGGAATGTCCTAAAGTTCTTCAGACATGCTTTGCAGAGAACACCTGTGATGTGTCAGAGGCTTATTTTCTATTTCTCAGCCATACTCTGAAATTATTCTCCGACTGCATTGAAGCTCTGGAGGCCAAATCCTTCTGTCACCTCAGTGTACAAGCTAATGACAGATCTGAGTGGCAAACTTGAGAGAAGAATTAGAGATCACTTTTTTGGCTTTGCTGTGAACTCCAGGTTGAGACAGCTTACTCCAGATCTAGCTAGAAGATGTGAAGCTGATTTTGTTGATTTCTACGAAAGAAATACTTAAATGACAGATATGATTTCTCTGAAAATAGCTTTCAAATAGCTTTCATAGCCAAATATCTAAACTGAGTCTTGGAAGTTTTGTACCATTTGGAGAATTCTCTGCAGCAGCCCAAGCCTGCTTTCCGCAAGTCATTGATATGGATAGCCTGTATGAGGAGTACGCCATTGTAGAGACTTTTATTACTTATCCAGACGGAGGCAGCTAACAGCAGAAGTCAGGAAAGATATCTAAAGTTGTTTGCTAAGTCTGAGGTGCCTGTAAAAAGTCTGAAGGCTATCAGTGCTTATGTATTCTCTATCCCACGCAGTAATGCTCACACAGAGCGTGTGTTTTCTATAATGTCTTCAGCATGGAGAAATGAGAGAAACCGTCTGGAGGTGGACAGCGTAAAGGCAGAGCTTCAGATCTGTGTGAACCTTGTAGAAGAATGTACAGAAATGTATAAGAAATTCCTGGCAAACTGTTAGAGGCAGCGAGGAAAAGATTGAAATATCGAAAGTAGAAGCTCGGTTTGGTGAGTACAACTATTTTTACTGATGTATTGTTTTATTTAGCTGATACTTTAATATAGATTAATATTTACATTCTGTTCATATGAGTATCTGTATAATCTAGTGTCTTGCGTGGTGTAGTAATGAAACATTGTGCGCCACTGTCCTCAGTACGATGTCCTCCTTTTCAGGGTGTGATGTCCTTTTTGGGGTTCTGCAAGTGGCCACCCTAATCTACACGCCAATGGAAATGTACATAGGTAAGAAACAGAATGGATTATTAAAACAGCTGTTTTAGCTAATAATAGTTCTCTAACACAAAGCTCACCCTCTTTCTCTGCAGAGATCTCAAGCCAGGGAATATACTTCCGACAAATGACGGCCATGTCAAGATCGCTGATTTTGGTCAGTCTGTAACTGGCATGTTTGAATCCAGTACAGTCAACAGTATAGCTGGGGCTCCACATTACAGGGCCCCTGAGGTAAGGTATGGCGCCTTCTACCTGATTACCGGTACTTTTTTATTATGGAAAGAGGAAGGCTTACATGCTCTAGAGTTTTTCTTTCTGTCTCAACTGGAGAGATTCCCTCAATTTCTATGGAATCTTCATAAACAGGAAGACGGGGAATCTATTCAGAGGGAACAAACAAAATATCAAAGCCTTCCCATTCATTGTAAAGCTAAATACAATTTTCACCAAAGTTCCTCTGTAAGGAGATTTCAGTAGAAGTAGTAAAACTCCATTATACAGGAACTGCAGAGCCATGAACTCTGACAGAAAGATCTGCATTGCTTGATTGTTTTGATTGCTGTGTTGTCACTACCTCTGTCTATGGCTAGTCTGTATGATGCATTCACACTCATTCTCTTTTTTATGCCTCCACAGGTTTTTCGGGGTGACCAGTACAACTGCATGACTGACTATTTCTCCTATGGAGTTATAGTTTTTCAGATGATCTTCGGCCATCATCCATTCGAATGCAAGGAAGGGCTGAAGTGGGGTGTGTGTCACAGTGATCCTGAGTTTCCTAGAGGTGCTCATCCTGATACCCAGAACTTATTAGAGCGGGTAAGTAAATAGCCACTTATAGATGGGCGAGGATAAAACAGAGTTGTTTTGTGCCATGAATTAACGGTTTTGTACTTTCTTTTCTCAGCTCCGTTGGAAAAAGCACCATGAGCGGCAGGATATGGTTCGCAACTGGGAAGAAATGTAGGCTGGAGAATCATTCTCTCCAGTTGTTCTGCAGCATGTAAGGATATAAACATACTTGAAAAAATACTGAGTCACAAAGATTTTCTAGAATTCAGTAATGACCTGATTAATAATGTGTTCTCTCTCCACAGCAGCCAGAAGGTGAACCAACTGGCAACTACAACATCAAGGATCTTGTGACCCCCTCATGTTTCTGGAACCGTAACTTATCCAGGCAGCAAGAGCTTTTCCACGGGTTCTCTTTTGTTAGCGATAAATGGAGGGATATGCAAACTCTAAATGCATAGAGTATACTAATTTGTAAATATAGGATAGCATTTGAATAAAGTGTTTTTTCATATTCACATGCAACCAAAAGCCAATTCTTTCTATTGTTGATATACATAGAATATACTACATGGTCTCTGAAAATAAAGTAATGAATGCAGACTGCCATTCCCTATTACCTATGCCAGTGCTGTCCAACTTCACGGGCATGGAGGGACATTTTTTTTCAGACCCCATGGTGAAGGGCCGAAGGTTCTTGCTAGAGCCGCAGCCACAACCCCCCCCCCCCCCCCCCGAGGAAAAAAATGCAATTAAAAGAAAATTAGATTGGCAGCACTTTCCACAAAACGCAATTTAAGATTTTGGCGAAGTTGAAAACCATGAGGGTTCTGTTGTGCGTAGGGCGGCACGCGTAGCCGAAAAATGGGTGTGGCCATGGACCAGAATGTGGGTGTGGCCACAGGTGGAGATAAATTTACGTGAACTTAGCAATGTGGGACATTAGATTAGGACAGTGGTGGCGAACCTTTTGGAGGCCGAGTGCCCAAACTGCAACCCAAAAGTCACTTATTTATTGTATTTATAAAGTGCCAACATATTACGCAGCGCTACAACATATTACTTATCTATTGCAAAGTAGCAACAGCAATTTAAACTACAAACAAACGTTTTAACTCATACATAAACATTATGGAAAATCCAAGTTGAAAATAAACTGTGAAGATAAACAATTTCATCCATCCTACTCCTGAAAAATGTGTTTTGTTTTTTTTAGAACCTCCCAGTTTTATTTTCCGTTTTAAAAAGCTAAAAAAGTAGGTTTAATGCTATTGTCTCATGATGATGATTCAGCTTTTCCATAGTCTCGCAGTTCGCAATCATGTGACCCCCAACAAGACAAATTCAGCAATCATGAGGCCCCCAACAAATCAAGAGGCCCCCAACAAGACAAATTCAGCAATCATGAGGCCCCCAACAAGACACATTCAGCAATCATGATGCCCCCAACAAGACAAATTTAGCAATCATGAGGCCCCCAACAAGACACATTCAGCAATCATGAGGCCCCCAACACGACAAATTCAGCAGTCATGAGGCACATAAATAGACAGCATTTCACATAAATAAGCAGAATGCCCCTTTAATATGGTAGACACCTCTCACCTAGCTTCTAAATTATCCTCTACTGGTTGCTGTGCCTGGCTGGCCTGGCAATAGTATTTTGGGCCGGATTGGGGATGATGTGTGGGCTGAAATGCCTTGCGGTGCTGCTGTGGCCGGGCTGGCGGTGATGCTGTGGTGTGGCCGGATGAGGTAGTGACAGGTGCCCCCCCCCCAATTAGATAGTGACAGGTGCCCCCCAGTTAGATCGTGACAGGTGCCCACCCAGTTAGATCGTGACAGGTGTCCCCCCAGCTAGATAGTGACAGGTGCCCACCCACTTATATAGTGACAGGTGCCACCCCCAGTTAGTGACAGGTGCCCCCCCAGCTAGATAGTGACAGGTGCCCCCCCAGCTAGATAGTGACAGGTCCCCCCCCAGCTAGATAGTAACAGGTGCCCCCACCAGTTAGATAGCGAGGTGTCCAGTGCCTCGCCCATTACCTCTCGCTCCTGTGTCCCCGCTGCCCCACAGCTCAGACCTCACAGATCGCGGTGACTGAGGTAAACAGAGTGCACATGGCACCCGCGCGGCTGAACGTCACATGCGGAAGTGACTAATGATGTCACTTCCGCATGTGACGTACTCGTGTATGCGGGTACCATGCGCACTCTGTTTACCTCAGTCACCGTGATCTGTGAGGTCTGAGCTGTGGGGCAGCGGGGACACAGATAAGGCCTCTATAAGAGGGAGCAGGCATGGCCCAAGCCATGCCTGCATCTCAGGGAGACGAGCGGGCCGGATGCGGCCCGCCACTTGGACAGCGCTGTACTAGACAATTGCAACACAAACTGTCACTGCTATAGGTTGTAATTTTAGTACGTGCCAACCACCTTGCAGTATGAACAGCAGGATGATGTTATTCAAGCAGCAGCATACTCACCAATGTAGATTGAAACTAACTCCTCTTAACCAGCCGGGCGGTATGGACGAGCTCAGCTCGTCCATCACCGCCGGAGGCTGCCACTCAGGCCCTGCTGGGCCGATTTTCATGAAATAAAAAGCAGCACACGCAGCCGGCACTTTGCCAGCCGCGTGTGGTACCTGATCCGCCACGTGCAGCGGCGAAAGAGGGTCCCACCAGCCGCCCGAGCCCAGCGTAGCCGGAACAAACAGTTCCGGCCAGTGCTAAGGGCTGGATCGGAGGCGGCTGGCGTCAGGACGTCGGCTGACGTCCATGACATCACTTCGCTCGTCGCCATGGCGACGAGGTAAGCAAAACAAGGAAGGCCGCTCATTGCGGTCTTCCTTGTTAAGTCGCCGGAGGCGATCAGAATGACGCGTCCGGAGCGCCCTCTAGTGGGCTTTCATGCAGCCAACTTTCAGTTGGCTGCATGGAATAGTTGTTTTTTTTTTAATAAAAAAAAACCCTCCCGCAGCCGCTCTGGCGATCTTAATAGAACGCCAGGGTGGTTAACTCAGAATCACACTTATTCGCTACGTACGAGGCATCTGTACATATGATAGTTGTTGGCACAGACAGGCTCTCTAATAGTGAAAGTTGACAGACAGTGGTAGAATAAACTGCAACACTCAAGTGTCACTATACATGTGTGGGTAAATAGAGACATAGACCCACATACACAGATGGGAAGGATGTTGGAGTTGGGCGATGGGGAGGCGGAGTTCCCAGAATCACGGGAGCTCAGCCTGTAGGAGAGCCATTGATTGTGTATGGACTATTTTTTAGAATTACGCCATTTATTTAGCAAAATTTTGTATTTAAATAGGTTGCACATAATTTTGCATGCAATTGGTGCATTAAGGGTTAATGATGCAATTGGTGGAGTGAGTGTTTGGTTTGGGTGGGGCAGCCTACCTGTTTCTTTCATTTTGCATTGTGGGTGTCAAGTCACTGTTATGCAACTGATGAAGGACCTGCGAGTCTGTAGCATGTAGTATTTCTGTTCCACAATATAATCTTTATTTGCAGCCAGGGGTGTGCCGACTCTTTCTTCTACATTGGTTTGTCCAGGACCGTTTGAGCAATCCGGTGGAGGCTTGCCACCGGCCCTATTCCCAGGTTCTGTACCTGAGGTGCCGACTCCGTGGAAATCCATTTAGACATAGCATTTGCAATAATTCAGTTTTAAGTGAACATCAGTGGTTACCCACAATGCACCGCTACTGAATATGCAAATTATCTTTTTATGCATCTGAAGCCAGGCTTACAGTACATTCAGAACCACTGTTGTATAGCAAGCCTACAGCTTTAAATTTTACAGTTGGTGTGACACCAGCAGTTCTGGATGTAAGCCTGGCTTTAGGGGCGTAAAGAGATAGCATATTCAGTACTGGTGCATTGTGAGTAACCACAGATGTTCACTTAAAGCTGAATTATTGCAAATACCTTCTGTTTTAAACAGGCAATCCACACTAAGCATTGCTTTTTAGTAGGAGGGCTTTTCTGTCTCTTTTTAGAATCAGAATCATCTTTATTTGCCAAGTGCGACCAAAGTTACACCAGGATTTATTGTACACACAGCATTTAGACAAAAAAATAAAATAGCGATTTGACATTTTTAGACAAAGACGGGATGGTTTACAGCAGACTATTTTGGAAGCGGGACTGGAGAGCTATGGGGGTGTACATGAGAGGGAGTTAGAATTCAGGAGAAGGACCGCTTGGGGGAAAAAAAAAAAGGAGTCCCTATGGCTAGTGGTTCTGGTAGAGATGGTTCTGAGGCTGTGGCCAGAGGGAAGGCAGCTGAAGTAGTGCCTTCTGGGGTGGGAGGTGTCATTCAGTATCCTATTAGCCCTGGACCTCAATCGGGTGGTGTGTAGGAGGCCCAGGGGTCAACAAATGATCATTTGTCCCCTATACTTTCTTTGTGGTTTTGGGTCAACCAGAGCTGCTTGCCTACTCTGTTGTACTGGTCAAAGCCCTTTACTATAGAGCCATATCAATCCCTGCACTGAGGGGGACAAAAAGTCAAAAACAGACTGTCTGCATGTGGGGTTGCTGTGTGCTGTGCTCTGTAAAATTTAAAGCTATAGGCTTGCTACACACCAACAGTTCTGGATGTAAGCAGGGCTGTGGAGTCGGTAGAAAAATCCACCGACTTCGACTGCTCAGGTTAGGATTCCACCGACTCTGCTTGAAAGTAATGCATCTCTTAACTGCCAACGCTTAGGAATTTTAAAATGCAACTGAAGTGAGAGGGATACGGAGGCTGCCATATGTATTCCCTTTTAAACAATAACAGTTACCTGGCTAGCCGGCTGATCTTCTGCCTCTAATACTTTTAGTCAAAAACTAGTCCTTGGTAAGAGTACTTGTAGAAGGTACAGACAGGAACAAAGAACATCGATCAGGCCCTAGGCAATGTAATTGTGGGTACATGTAAGAGTGATGTGCAGGCACTCTGCAGGGAAATGAGGGGATTCTTTCTCTATTACACATTCTTCATGCACAATCTGAACATGGATCAGGCCCTAGGCAATGTAATTGTGGGTATATGTAAGAGTGATGAGCAGGTACTCTGCAGGGGAATGAGGGGATTCTTCCTCTATTGCACATTCTTCATGCACAATCTGAACATGGATCAGGCCCTAGGCAATGTAATTGTGGGTATATGTAAGAGTGATGTGCAGGTACTCTGCAGGAGAATGAGGAGATTCTTCCTCTATTACACATTCTTAATGTACAATCTGAACCAGGTTTATGGGTGATAGACAACACCTCTGTGTTCAATGTGCACAACATTCTCAGTGGATTCCCTGCAGCTCTGTGAGGAGTGCATACGTATAGTACTACTGTGTAACAAAGTAAACCTGACACAGATGAAATTAAAGTTTTATACATACCTGGGGCTTCCTTCAACCCCCTTCAGGCTAATCAGTCCCTCGCTGTCCTCCTCTGTCACGTGGATCTTCTGCTATGGGTCCAGGTACTTGAGCCAGTTGGGCATAGTGCGCATGAACACACTCCGCCACTGAGAGCGTACTACACCTGCACAGCACTATTGCGCAGATGCAGAATGCTCCTGGCTGTGGGAGCAGCACGCGGCCGGACTGCGCTGACTGGCTGAATTACTGGGACTTATAGCAGAAGATCCAGGTGGCGGAGGACAGTGAGGGACTGATTAGCCTGAAGGGGGCTGGAGAAAGCCCCAAGTATGTATAAACCTTTTCTTTTCATCCATCTAGGGATGCTCATTCGGATTTTGCGGTATTGATATTACTGTATTTCCGGTCGGAAATTGCATTTCCGCATCGGTATGTGGAATGCGGAAATTATAGTAGTCGGTAGCGAATTTCCGTGGAATTTCCGCATTACCGACAAGCGGTATTTTTTAGCCAGAGGACTCAGAATGAATGAACCAATCAGTGTAACAGCCGGAACACGGAAATCCACTGTAACTGCGGAACAAATTGGGGTGCTTAAAAACATAAACCAATCATACGTTAGCAACCATATCCTAGCGACCTATCACAGGCTATCCCACCCATCTTGTATAAAATAGAGGTGAGGCTGTCCTCCATTTTGTGGGTTTCAGTCTTGTGGAGCAGAGGAGAGACAGACCCATATTGTTACTCTTATATACTTTACTGTATAAAACAATAGTCTTTTTATAGACTGTGTGAGTGAGCTTTAGAGTGAGGTTTATTGAGCTATCAGAGTCAGGCTTAGCTTAGTGTGATAGAGAGAGAGTCAGGCTTAGCTTAGTGTGATAGAGAGAGAGTCAGGCTTAGCTTAGTGTGATAGAGAGGATCAGGCTTAGCTTAGTGTGATAGAGAGAGAGTGTGACAGGGTCAGGGATAGTTAGATTACTGTGTTGTGACAGAGAGAGTATATTTGCTTGTGAGTGAAATTTTTTGTTGTGGTTTCAACTATTACAAAAGGCAATGAAGCAAAAGCAGCAGGATTCACCTTCCACTCCAAAAAGAAAGTGGAGTAATGGATCATGTCAAGCATGTGATCAGGTGGAAGGTGCCAGCAGGAATAGGCCTCCTTTGATCAGAAATGTCTTCCCTGTGTTTGCTCGCAGGAGAATTCTTACTGAGCAGCGAGCGAAGAGTGTGCTTGAATATTTAGAAAAGGAGCCCTCTACCCAGTCGGAGGAATTTGCCGCTAGTGACAGCACCACCAGTGACCAGGTTCCTCATGATGACCAGACCCCGGCGGCAGCTGCTTATGCCGACGTGATCCTCCCAGCCCTCTTCTCCAGAGTTCAACCTAACAGATTATGATGAGGAGAGAGATTTTCAGAAGGATTTAGATGATGCATTGGAAGAGACCTTGGGTCCAAGTTCTCAAGAAATTGTGGGTGCTGTGTTGACAGAAATAGCCCCCATCATCCAGTAAACCATCACGAGCTTGTGAGCACCAGTCAACATCTCCAGTCAACCTCTGATTTGCATGGTGGCTAGGTGGAGGGACCAGATGCA
Organism: Hyperolius riggenbachi; assembly: GCF_040937935.1. Lineage (NCBI taxonomy): Eukaryota > Metazoa > Chordata > Amphibia > Anura > Hyperoliidae > Hyperolius > Hyperolius riggenbachi. The sequence continues at coordinate 290,688,654 of NC_090651.1, forward strand.
CTTATTTCCAGTTCTGTGGTTGAACTGGATGATTTGTTAGATGATGAGGTTAGTGATCCTAACTGGACGGCATCTCATGGCTTAGGTGTCAGCAGGCGCAACCAGCATGGCCAAAGTGAGCATCCCGTTGGCCAGCACCCTGCTGCTGCGATTCCAGTTTCAAGTACCCATCAGTCCAATGCTGGGAAACGATCTTAAAAAAAAAACAAAAAACAACTAACAGGATTTTCAAAAGTCGTTCCCGGAATGGGAATTCATTACAGTCCATGCAGGGGACGAGTCCAAGGTAGTCTGTACCGTATGCCGCAAAGCGGTGAGCAGAGGCCAAAGGGGCAGCGGGTTTGGCACTTTAGGTATGAGAAGCCATCTGCGCATCCGTGAGTTTGACTGGGTTAAGAATTTTGGCAAGAGTGTGGCTGGAACAGCAGCAACAGCAGGCCCACCCCTTCCTCCTTCCAGCCTTTGGCTTGTCCCTATTCAAGCTGCGCAGTCCCAATCCTGTCCGATTCCCTATTCACGCCAGGCTGGAAGAGGGCACCAGTCCACCTCATCATCTGTTTTGGTACCCCCTGATCCACAAGTCTTTCAGCGCCAGGCTTTTGTTCCTGAAATGTTGCAGAGGAAGCGTATGCTCCCTACAAATAATAAATTTGTTTTAAAGAATAATGGGCTCCTGGCAAAACTGTTGGCCCATCAGCTCCTGCCCTACAAGTTTGTGGACAGTGCCCCCTTCCACAGACTTATGAGTAGTGTGGCGCCACAATGGCGGATCCCGAGCCGCCATTATTTTTCCAGGAAAGCTATTCCTGCCCTACACCAGCACGTGGTGGAGTGTGTAGCCCGGTCTATGGACCATGCAGTTGGTGGAAAGGTGCATTTTACATCGGATGCCTGGAGCAACAGGCATGGGCAGAGAAAGTATGTAACCTTTACAGCCCATTGGGTCACCCTACATCGTGCTGGGGAGGGTGCAAGATCGTGGCCAGTATCTCAGCTTGTGGTGCTGCCCCGTGGGGTCAAGGGGAGGCCTGCTCCACTCCCCCTTGCCACCTGTTCTGTGCCAGGCCAGGTTGCTGTTGAGCCTCCCAGGAAGCAGTTTCGCTCCTACACTGGCATGAAGCACCATCAATGCCAAGCAATGCTGAAGCTGGTATCGATGGAAGAGAAGAGGCAAACAGGATCTGTAATCCTTAGTGCCTTAGAGGATCAGATCCGGCAGTGGTTGACCCCACGTAAACTTTAGACAGGTATTGTCGTGTCTGACAATGGTTCCAATATGCTGGCCGCCATTCGTCAAGGTGGCTACACCCATCTTCCATGCTTGGCCCATGTCTTTAACCTCGTTGTTAATAAGCTCTTAGGATTCTTTGAAGGGTTGAAGGATGCTGTGGCCTCAGCACATAAGGTGTCAGCCCACATCCGGCGCTCTGCAACCGCCTCCGCGTCCTTGAAACTGCTGCACATGTGGGTGGCCACCATGTTAGATCCCCGCTGTAAAGGGAAATTGAGGCAGTTCCTAGCCCCAACCCAGGCAGACCTTAATTGTATTATGGAAAAGGACTTAGATTCAAAAAACGAGGAATCAGAGTGCAACTTTGTAGTATCAAAAACTTTGTAGAAAAACTTTATTAACACGTATGACAAAACATTAAAAAGACTTCTTCAATTCCACATATTTCGTTTCCACACAACAAATGGTGCATCAAAAAAGCATCAAAGGATTGAAGCCGATGGAACTGATAAAGATTGTATTCTGGCTTGACTTGGCAAATAACTTTAAATTAGCATTGTGTCCTCAAAGGCAACGACACATGTTCGTTTCGGGCTTTCTATATCATACATATGCCCTTCATCAGGCCGTAACACAAAATTCTAAAAAACAAACAAGAAAAGAATACATTAAAATCATAATTCTATATCAGCATTTCAAACGGAGAAGAAGAAACCCACTAAAGTGATAAGTGGCATGTATTACACCTGGTTCAAACAATTTTTATGCAACGATACATCCTATATTTGCCATTTATAAAGTATTTATTATCTAAGACTTTATTCACTCTTTGGGGTGTATAATATTCCCTTGGGCAGGCGCATGGTTATATGGACTGATATTAACTAGTCTATAGCGCAGGCTCTCTTGGTGGCTTTTTTCCTAAATAGTTGCCTTTGAGGATAGTCACTTTTTAGACCTATTGGTAGTGAACCTTTGTAGCTACAGTTCTATAGCCTTTCGGATCTTGTAGGATCTAAAATCTATATATCTTTAACACACTTCTTTCTGGTATGTAGGTTCATAAAAATTGTTTGAACCAGGTGTAATACATGCCACTTATCACTTTAGTGGGTTTCTTCTTCTCCGTTTGAAATGCTGATATAGAATTATGATATTAACCACTTCACCACTGAGGGGTTTTACCCCCTGAGCACCAGAGCAATTTTCACCTTTCAGCGCTCCTTCCATTCATTCGTCTATAACTTTATCATTACTTATCGCAATGAAATGAACTATATCTTGTTTTTTCCGCCACCAATTAGGCTTTCTTTAGGTGGGACATTATGCCAAGAATTATTTTTTTCTAAATGTGTTTTAATGGGAAAATAGGAAAAATGTGGGGAAAAAAATAATTATTTTTCAGTTTTCGGCCATTATAGTTTTTAAATAATGCATGCTACTGTAATTAAAACCCATGAAACGTATTTGCCCTTTTGTCCCGGTTATAAAACCATTTAAATTATGTCCCTATCGATCTGATTTAACTCACTGCTACTAGTACAAGACGACAGCTATCCAGCCTAAACTCTTCAAATAGCTTCTAACAGCTACCCTCGACAAACTGGCCGAATTGAGCGACTCTCCGGTGCAGGGATCGGAAGATATAGTCCCTCCCGGAGCAGCCTGGGACCCAGCGCCTGGCCCGACTAAGAGTGACCTGCTTCCACCGCGCCCTTCTCCATACGGCCTTCCCATGGCACAACGTAACAAAGGCAACAAGGAGAAAGGGGACCATAAAAAATTCCCTGAACAACATCCTCCAAGCACGCCGAGCACAAGCAAATCACGGCAGAAACAAGACAAAGAACCGTTTGTGGAGGAAGAGGCAGAGGAGACTGACGGACCTCCGCCATATGTAGAGGGCATCATGGCAGCCATAAAATCGTGCCAGGCTGCACTAACTCTTAAAATAGAGCATGTAGAGACCAGCATGGGTCTAATACGACAGGACATGTCAAACATCAGAGGTCGACTTACCGAGCTGGAGCAGCGCACCTCAAATAATGAAGACCGGGTGGCAGAGCACCAGCGACAGGTCCCAGACATGCTTAAACGGATCAAAACCCTTGAAGATAGGGCAGAAGACTCCGAGAATCGAAACCGAAGGAACAATCTTCGTCTCCTGGGGCTCCCAGAGGGTAGAGAAGGAAGAGATGTCCCGGCATTCGTAGAAGCCCTTCTCCGACAACTCCTGCCAGAAGAAACTTTTTCTTCACATTTTGTGGTGGAGAGAGCACACCGAATGCCGGGCAAGCAGGGTCGTCCTGGGGCACCACCTCGAGTGCTCATCTTTAAAATCCTGAATTATAAAGACAGAGACGCCATCTTGACAGCAGCCCGAGAGGCAGGGGAACTAACTCTGGAGAACTCCCGGTTAATGCTGTTCCCTGATTATTCCACGGCCACTCAAAAGCTGAGGAAAACTTTTATACAAGCTAAAACGAAGCTCAGGGAGCGTAACATAGAATACTCTATGGTATTCCCTGCGAAGTTACGAATACAGCACGGCGATCAAGTTCATTTTTTTGAGAAGCCTGGAGAGGTATTTGAATGGCTGGACAAAAATCCGGATCGCTCTAAGTAATGCTTTATTTTGGGTATGCACCTGATGTTCTCAACAACCCGTAAGTACTGAATTTAACATGGAACTCTGATGTTGTGTCGGAGGTTTAGCTTTGCCCGCTTCTGCTCTCCTCCTCGGCCACTGACATTCTTCTTGTCTTCCCCCCCCCCCCCCCCTCTCCCTTACCCTCTATTTGGTGGAACATGGCGTTCAGAGGGAAAGCTAAAGTACGGCATAGGCTCTTCCTTTATATGGACCACCATACCGGTGTAGTGGAACCCGGCACTAATGTCTTAAGGACAGCACTCTGCCTCGTGCCTAGCTGATTAATCCTTCACATACATAATTCGGACTATCGCTATGATCACTCCCTCTTCCTCAGCTGATACATCTTTATTTTTCATATTGGAATGACTTTTACTTATTACAAAGAATATTTATCTCCCATGGAGAGTGTGAAATATACGCTGAGCGGGAAAAGATACTAAAATGGCGGCAGAGCGGGAACTGTGATACTACGCAACCACAATGACTGCACGCCCTGAATGTATCCAATATCCCTGCATGACACTGAATGATGGTCACCTCCTCCTTAGACGCTAGTATGGCCCTTATGAGGTCTGTGGCGACCCATATAATACTAATGTAGGGGATGAAGAAGCACTTGATGCCAAAAAACGGAGATCTTTTATGCCAATTTAGCACTGTTAATTTTGTTGTATGCAGTATATTGCGACTCTAGCATGTTGATATATGCAGATATCTATGATTAACGAAGGGAAGAGATAGAGGGTCAATGAGCAGAATGCATAAATGTATAAATGTTTAAGTGGTAGACACATGAGCTGGGGTACAGGAACGTAGAGCTGCTCTGTTCATGCGCCTCAGAGACGGTTGGGTCTTAGCTCTAATACATGGCTTCAGTGGTGCGCCGGGAAAGAGTCTTCTGCCGTGACTCTGTGCTTTACTAACACCTCGACAATCAGCTCACAGCTCAACAAGCTCACGGGCACCCTTAGTAGAGGTAGGATGGGAAATACTGCGCAGAGACATAGTACAATATTGCATAAATGCTGTTAATATGAAAGGAGACATTATAGGTGCACTTTTTTCAATGTTCCTGCTAATGATGGGGTGTTGAACGGGAAGGGCTATACTAATATATATTTGCAGTTCTCTGTATGTTCACTGTCATACCAATACCTGCTCTAATAGCAGACCAAATAGCTTAAGAGAACGGAATATACTAAAATTCCTGCTCGTACTGTCTACTGCTGCACTCTTAAAGATAGGAACTATTGTTTGCATGAACGCCCACTAGAGGGAGACATAACCTAAGGATAGAGCCAAACTGCCTACTTACACTGAACTAATGTCTGGGTTTTCTCTTCTGTCGCTATGTAAACTTTCAATCACACTCATGGGGGTGGGATGGGGGAGGGGGGATGCACGGTGGAGGAGGGGTGGAACTAATAGCTGATTCTCCTATCTAAACTAACATATTCACCTTTCGGCTAAACTTCAGTTATGAACTCTTGTCCTGAGGGCGGAGGGAGGGACTGAGATGGCTAATACGCTATGTACAGATTTCGGGGTTACCGGGGGTGGATTCTGTGTGGACCGGTGTGGGGCTTAACCTGGTTGGAAGCATGCCTCCCCCCCCCCCCTTTTTTTTTTTTTTTGCTCACGCTCCTCTTTTAAATTTAAAGAAATACGCGTATCACTAATGTGATGTGACACAGCATGAAGAATATCAGGGGACAGCCCTATACGGTGGCTGTTGCACTGTTTTCATCTCCGGTCTCCTTGATGTGGTTAGTCAGGATGTCTTGACCGTCCCATTGATCACGGGTACAACAAATGAACATGGATGCAGAGATACATGCATCAGGTGCTCTTTATGGGAACGATGCCTTCAACTGTTTCACCTTGATTAGTTTTAAAACCTGTTTAATGTTATACTAGTTACATATAAAATTTCCCCCAACCACGGTTGGGAGTAAGATTGGGCAGCGGAGCCCACAGCCAAGGGGAGCTACCCCCAGACAACGAACAGAGCAGATTAGTAATCACACGTGCTGATTAAAGTTAGGGTGTTTTGGGAATAAATATCCCTTGTTGGGATATAGGGTGGGAAGTGTTATAACATGATTGATGTACTGTTTTTTGGGGATAAGGGGCTCTTTAACCAGGTCTTGCCTTGCACAGGATTTTCTATGTACTGCAATAACCACTTATGTATTCTCATGCGCACTCATAATGACAATGAAAGGTGATTGTAAAGTTCTATCGTGGAATGTAAGAGGGCTTAACGACAAATTTAAAAGATCTCTAGTTTTTAATTACCTCAAGCAGCATCAACCTGATGTCTGCATACTACAGGAGACTCACTTAACTGGTAGTCGAGTCCTTGCTCTAAAAAAGCCCTGGGTGGGTAGTTGCTACCACGCTACTTATTCCTCATACTCCAGAGGAGTGAGTGTCATGGTGCGTAGAACACTCCCATTTCAACTTCTGCATCTTAAATTAGACACACAGGGAAGATACGTTGCTATGCATGCACTGATACATATGCAAGATATCCTGATCGTGGGTATATATATACCGCCCCCTGCTACAACAACTATCTTAGATAATTTAGCTCCTCTAATTGCAGAATGGGCTCCGGGAAAAATTATACTAACAGGAGATTTTAATATGGTACTGCAACCGCAGGATAGACAGAAACCTAACTTAAAAGAACCCAAGGAACTCAAAAATTGGGTAGACAGTATGGGATTTGTTGATATATGGAAGTGGAGGTGCCCAGACCTTCCTGGATACACGTGCCATTCGGCTTCACATAAAACTCTATCACGAATAGACTTGGTCCTGGCTTCCAACTCCTCATTGCCTATTATACACTCCATACAGCGTCTCCCATGGGCCCTTTCTGACCATGCGCCCCTCTTAACTACATTAACACTTAGACAACACTCCTCCTGTAAACCATGGAGACTATCCGGTTATTGGATTCATGATCAGATAATCCAGGAGAAAATCCCATCGGCTATCGCTCAGTTCTGGTCCACTAACAAAGACTCTGCTGATAAACCAATAGTATGGGACACGTTTAAAGCTTATATGAGAGGGGAGTATATGGTGCAAATTAAACAATGTAAGAAGGCTAGACTTCTAGAACTTCAAACAGCAGAAAACAGGGTCAAAGACACCGAAATCCTGTATTTGGTAAGGCCCGACCGAGCCACATACTCAGATTGGCAATTGGCCATTACTAATCTTAAAATCCTTCATGTAGACTCAACTAAAAAGGCTGACCTTTGCCAAAAACAGAGAGTATTCGAATATGGGGACAAGTGTGGGAAAATGTTGGCATGGATTACCAAGGAACATAACCCTGCAGTGACTATCCCTGCTATTAATGCAGGGTCGGGTAACGTTATAACTAGCGCTGAGGAGATAAACGAAGAGTTTACTAAATACTATACCAAATTATACACCACCAGATATAATTCCCCAACTCAGGAACTACATGACTACCTTTCAACTATTTCACTTCCAGAACTTTCTGAAGAACACAAAAAACTCCTTGATCTTCCGATCTCCTCAGACGAAATAGCTAACGCAATAGCGACGTTAAAACCTAACAAAACCCCGGGAATGGATGGGATACCATCTGAATTTTATAAACAGCACTCTGAAACACTTATCCCATTTCTCCATGACTTATTTAGGGACCCAGATGGTGTTCAATCTCTGCCTGAGTCCATGAGAGAGGCACTAATAGTTGTCATCCCCAAGGAGGGAAGGGATCCGTTGTTATGCTCGTCTTATAGACCTATTTCTTTAATCAACATGGATGCAAAAATACTTGCCAAAATTTTAGCCAATCGGCTCAAGCCATTACTGGACTGCATCATACATCCAGATCAAACAGGGTTCATGCCTGGGAGAGGGACGGACATAAATCTTCGGAGGCTGTTTGTCAATCTCTCAACAAAACATGATAACTCTGGATGTAGGGTGATAGCCTCACTAGATTCAGAAAAGGCTTTCGACTCTGTGGAGTGGCAATATCTGTGGTTGCTGCTCCAAAAGTTTGGTGTGGGACCTAAATTCCTAAGGTGGGTTCAATTACTGTATGCCACTCCCAGAGCGAGAGTTCTCACTAATGGAGTAGTGTCCAATGCATTTAATCTAAGCAGGGGCACAAGACAAGGCTGTCCTCTATCCCCCTTTTTATTTGCGCTGGCCATCGAGCCACTTGCATCTGTGATACGAGCAACAGATGAAATCCAAGGCCTGCGGATCGGTAACTTGACCGAAAAGATTGCATTGTACGCGGACGATCTCCTTCTCTTCCTTGGGGATGCCAATAACTCGCTGACGACTCTGTTAACAGTCATGGACAAATTTGGGAAATATTCCGGTTTAAAGATAAACTGGGGAAAGTCCTCACTATTTTCAATAGACCCAGACGCTCAAAAAACTGCTGCACACAATCCCCTACAATGGGTATCAACGTTTAAATACCTTGGGATATATATTAAATACCCGTTAAAAGAGTATCTTAGAATTAATCTTAACCCAATTATAGACTCGTTGGACAAAAGATGTCATACTTGGGCTAAATTGCCGCTGACGGTAATGGGGAGATCTAATCTTATTAAAATGCTATACCTACCACGTTTCCTATATGTCTTTAGACAAACACCAGTGTGGATCCCTAATTCAATCTTTAAAAGAATTAATAAAATACTAACACATTTCCTATGGGCGGAAGGAATACCACGTATCTCTCTTACCTCTCTTCAGCTTCCTACCTCCCTTGGGGGTATGGCCCTTCCCAACTTTAAATTATACTTCTGGGCAGCAGTACTCGTAACCATCAGATGGTGGTTCGCTCAAGATCACAGGAACACAGCCTCTATTCTAGAGGCGGCGACGGTGGGGTCACTTGAGGGACTTTCCCTTCTACCATTTAGAGGGGCTAAAGCACTTGCTGACTTACCAGACCCTATGATTCTTACCATCAAAGTTTGGGATGCTGCTAGGAAAAGGTACCAACAACCAGATGTATACTCACCCTATACTCCCCTGTGGTGCAACCCTCAGCTGACACACTTTCAATACATACCTGACCCTATTCAATGGTCCAGATTTGGTATCAAATGGCTAAAACATATTGTTACGGAAGGGCAGTTGTCCTCCTTTGATATGTTAAAACAAGAATTCTCCCTAACAAACAAAATGTTTTTTCGATACATCCAAGTAAGACATGCAGCGAATGCACAGTTTCCTAGAAACATTGTACTAAAATCAGATCCACTAGAAGCCCTTCTGTTGCAAAAACACCTAGATTCCCCCCTGTCTGCAATATATTCTACTATACTCGATACCTCGACTCCCGGAGTAGCTAAAGCACTCCAAGAATGGCAAAGCGATATACCTGGTTTGGAGGAGTCTGAGTGGAGGGACATGTTAGAAGACATGGGATCTTATCTTATCTCCATAAAAGATAGATTAGTCCAACTAAAATTTCTCTATAGAATATATTTTACCCCTCATCGCCTGGCACAGATGTATCCAGGGAGGTCAGACAAGTGCCCCAGGTGCGACCAAGGTCAAGCAAACTTTATACATATGGTATGGTCGTGCCCTCACATACAGGCATACTGGAATCAAATAAACAACTTTCTTCAGAAAATCTTTGAAAGACCGATTACCCTTAGTCCTAAAACACATTTACTAGGAATCGCAGGTGATATAGTTCCCAATAGGAGACTGCTGACACTTTGGGATCTCCTATGCTATTATGCCAGAAAAACTACTATTACCTACTGGATTAGACAGGGTCCTCCAACAATAAAAGAATGGATCACAATGGTCAACGCTGCCTTACCATTTTATAAATTAACGTACATTCAAAGGAAGTGCCCTCTTAAATTTGAGAGTATTTGGATTCCATGGATAGAACACCTCAAAAACCAAGGTATTGACTATGATTCACAGAACTAGTGCATTTTACAATTAAAAACGTTTGGTTATCTCTGATCATGCAAGCAAGACCGGGTGGGGTGGGGGGGAGGGATGTTGGGGTTCTTCAGGGGAATGTTGTAAATGTATGTTATTTGTTGTGCTTTAAAACAAAAAAGATTCAATAAAACTTATTTGTAAAAAAAAAAAAATTATGTCCCTATCACAATGTTTGGCGCCAATATTTTATTTGGAAATAAAGGTGCATTTTTTTCATTTTTGCGTCCATCCCTAATTACAAGCCCATAGTTTATAAAGTAACAGTGTTATACCCTCTTGACATAAATATTTAAAAAGTTCAGTCCCTAAGGTAACTATTTATGTATTTTTTTTAATTGTAAATTTTTTAATTACAAAAAAAAAAAATGGGGAGTGTGGGAGGTAATGAGTTAATTTTATGTGTAAAAGTCATTTATTTGTATGTGAAAAATGTGTAGGGTGTAGTTTACTATTTGGCCACAAGATGGCCACAGTAACTTTTTGTTTTAATGCGACCTCCAAGCTTCCGGAAGAAGTATAAGGAGGCTGGACACGTGAGTTTTTTTCTCACAATGATCGCGCTGCCCATAGGAGAGCAGCTGATCATTGCGGGGCTTAGATCAACGAACGGGAATGGATTTTCCCGTTCATTGATCTCTGGGCGAGCGGGCGGCGGCGTGTTTACTAGCGGCGGGCGGCGTGTTCCATCGGCTTCAATCCTTTGATGCTTTTTTGATGCATCATTTGTTGTGTGGAAACGAAATTTGTGGTATTGAAGAAGTCTTTTTAATGTTTTGTCATACGTGTTAATAAAGTTTTTCTACAAAGATTTTGATACTACAAAGTTGCACTCTGATTCCTCGTTTTTTGAATCTAAGTCCTTTTCCATAATACAATTAAAGACTCCATGATGAGACAGATCCGGGAATTTTGGTGGTCCCAAGCAGTACCTAAACCATCCAATCAGAAAATTTGCATTTGATAGTATGATGTACGATTTTTACCAGCCAGTGTTCCAATGCTCCTTGCAACAGCAGCCCCATCAGCAGCAATAGTAGTCACCACCAGCGGGTGGACCGTGTGGTGAGTGACTACTTGGGGTAAACTCACTCACCTAAACGATTATTTTGAACACCTGTTCAATTTTTCATTAATGCAATTATGTAATCAACCTATCACATGGCAGTTGCTTCAATGTTTTCAGTGGTTTGGTCCTGGTCAATGCAATTTCCTTGATTGGTTACATCACCTTTCTTTCCCATTCAGACAATTTTGAGCATGGCATGGTTGTTAGTGCTTGACGGGAAAGGTCAAAAAGGGTGCATCATTACAAATTGTTTTATTGAACAGGACAATGGGTTCACTGTTCTAAAATGGACCACAAAGTCACCAGATCTCAACCCAATAGAGCACCTTTGCAAAGTGATGGAACAGAAGGTTCATAACCTGGATGTGCATCCCACAAATCTCCATCAACTGCAAAATGATATTCTATCAATATGGGCCAACATTTCAAAAGAATGCTTTCAGCACCTTGTCGAATCAATGCCACGTACAATAAAGGCAGTTCTGAAGGCAAAAGAGGATCGAAAACAGTTTCAATAAGGTGTTCCTAATAAACATTTTGGTGAGTTTATAAGGGGGATAATAAAAGTTTGCTTTCTTATAACTGACAGTATTTGTGTTAGTTCAGGTTGGAGTGAGCTTGACATGTCTCCCACAATGCATCACTGCTGAATATATGCCAATTAACCATTGTTGCCCTTAGAAGTTAAGCACACCTACAGAACCACTGGAATGCAATGATGTTTCAGCTTGTTAATTTGTACAGAGCCATAGTAATCCAACAAGCACACAGACTGTATCTGAGTGGTTGATTCAGTGCATGGCATGGATTAATTTGGCTCTATGAAGTATGGCTTGAAACATCCAGAGTTAAAGACTGTGTAAGGGGTGACAATGGTCCTAAAAGCCCCCTTACTAAAATGCAAGGAAAATAAAAGTTTGCTTTCTTAACCATTTCAGCCCGCTGGGATTTTTCACCTTATGCATCAGAGCAATTTTCACCTCCCATTCATTCGCTAATAACTTTATTACTACTTCTCACAATTTATTGATCTATATCTTGTTTTTTCCACTACTAATTAGGCTTTCTTTGGGTGGTACATTTTGCTAAGAGCCACTTTACTGTAAATGCATTTAAACAGGATTAATAAGAAAAAAATTCATTATTTCTCAGTTTTCAGCCATTATAGCTGTAAAATAATCCACGCTACCATAATTAAAACCTAAGTATTTTATTTGCCCGTCTGTCTCGATTATTATACCATTTAAGTTTTGTCCCTATCACAATGTATGGCACCAATATTTTGTTTGGAAATGAGGTGCATTGTTTCCGTTTTGCACCCATCACTATTTACAAGCTTATAATTTAAAAATGTTTGTAGTATACCCCCTTCAAATGCATATTTAAAAAGTTCAGACCCTTAGGTAACTATGGCCTCAATTCACTAAGCTTATCTCCTGTCTTTAATAACTCTTCTAGAGTTGTTACCATGGTGATAAGGCATGTAGTTTTTCAGGAAACATTTTACCTCAGGCAAACCTAAAATTAACTCTTCTGTCTTTAAGTTAACTCTTTAATCCTTAAAATAACCCCAGAGTTAAAGACAGGCTGTTCATTAACTGCATGTGAAAATAACTACAGAGGAGGTAAATTAACTACAGAAGAGGTAAATTAACTACAGAAGAGGTAACGTAAGGAATGAAGAGATAAGATAACTCTCTTACTGTGTGGAGGTAAGTTTTCTCTTGCTTTATTATCTCCAGCATGATCTTAGTGAATTGAGGCCTATGTCTTTTTTTTTTTATATTGAATTTTTTTTAATTTTTTTATTAAAAATTTTATTTGGGTAATATTTTGGTGTTGGGCATAAACAGTTAATTTTTAGTGTTCTTGTATGTGTAAATTGTACTGCAAAATATATGTAGATGTAGTTTTACTATTTGGCCACCTTCATTTTTGTTTACCCTCCTTGTACTTCTCGCTAAGCGGAAGTACAAGGGGGATGCGGAAATCTTTCCAGGCAGAAGAACTGAAGCCTCACAGGTGAGCGCTTCGGTTTTTTCTGTGAGGGACAGGCATCGGTGATCGGGATTCATGTTCCCTTTCACTGATCCCAGGGCTACCGGGGGACACCACGGGGGCACAATCGCACGCGGGAGCGCATCAGAGCAGCTGCCCGGACGTGAGCTTCACGACTTGAGAGCTCGGGCTACGCATGACGCGGCTGCACGTGATGTAAACAGGAAGTAGGAGGGCAAGAAGATGGACGCTCGGCATGTAGCGGCGGCGGCTTTCCGTGAGTGGCAGCACCGAGCGGATCGCGGCAGGAGAGGGGGACAATGCCACTAATGCTTTTCTTTTCTTCCTTTACAGGAGCGGAGGACCTGGCGGTGGAGGTGGCATCCGAGAACTGCGCCTGAGGAGGGGAAGAGGATCGCGGCTGAAGCGAGGGGAAGAGGAGCATGGCAGCAGGAACAGGTGTAGCATTCATGTCATTGTAGTGCAGCTTAGTGTTAGTATAGTGTAGTGAAGCTGTGTGTTGTGTCAGTGCATTGTAGTGTAGTATAGTGTAGTGAAGGGTATTGCAGTGGTGTGTTGTGTTAGTGTAGTGTAGCATAGTGCAGTGAAGTGTATTAATGTGTTGTGGTAGTGCAGTGTATTGCTGTGTAGCTTAGTTGTTAGGGCAGCAGGGATTAGTGTAGTGTAGATAGAGTAGCTTAGAGGCAGTTTTAGGGGGTAAAAGGTCCATAAGACGCCCCCGCAGTGTAGACGCACCTAGGTTTAGTTTATTTTTTTCCCCCTTATTTTTGCCCTCTAAACCAAGGTGCGTCTTATATGCCGGAGCGTCTTATATGCCGAAAAATACGGTACATACCAGATTTTTAACTTTTTAAGGCGGGGGAAAAAAAAATACACAGACTACTTATTTGTGTACTAGGCATTCTACATACACATGTCTATCTACACTAGCCCTGTACTTGCCAAACCCAATTCCGGGCACGGCCCAGCCGTGCTTGGCGAAATAAAAGATTCCGATTCTCTATCTCATCTTGTCACATGTCACCTCGTGAGTCCTTTAAAATAGAAAGATTTTGCGATAATTCAGGTTGTAGTGAGACGATGTCTCCCAGCGCATCACTGCTGAATATATGCAAATTAAACCATTGTTGCCCTTCGAAGCTAGGGTGATAAAAGACATAAATGCCCTCCAACAATACTGCTAGGCAGACATATTCCTTCTTAAAGAACAAGCGACACCCATGCTAACCTAGAAATAAAAAACACGTATATAAGTAGATAAATACTACTTCTACTTACATAACAGATGTATTGTGCTATCCATGTAACGATTCCTGTGAAAGGAAAAGCAGAGAATCCTACTCTAGGCAGTGGCCATTTTGCCAAGCTTAATGCTGACATCATATCCTCCTTGACTTCTGTTTCCCCCCCTCCCTTCTCTTGCTCAATGTGTATTCATTATCTGCCCCCCTCCCAGAGTCTTTTTTTATTTATTTCCAAATCCAATCACTGATTCACCTCAGCCTTGCTTGTAAACACAAGTGATGAGCTAGGCAGGGAAATAAATGGAAGAGGATGAATATATTATAGATAAAAAGAACTCCATTCAACTTTGTGGCACTGTTTGGCACTAGGGCCAGTGCTCCTAAAGTATGTGATAACTCCAAACCATAACAGCAGAAAAAGTTTTGCATGCAGGATTAGCATCTTTATCACGTAATACACCCAGACCAGTTGCTGTTTAAATTTTATTTTTATGGTGACAATACCGCTTTAAAACAGAAGTACACTGCATTTTTTGGACCTTTGGTCCTCATCATCAGTGTCTGGCACGGATTAATATGGTTATATAAAATTGGGCGTGGCGCAGTACAACATAGTAACAAAAAACATGGGTTTGGACCCAAATAGTAACAGATTTAGAGAGGTAAATAATAGGAAATAATATACAAAATATGTACAAAAACCTCAAAGTCAGAGTCACCCAACAGACCAGCTCCAAAGAACTACAGTGGTTTGCTAAAGTATACAGCCCCTTCGAAGTTTTCCACATTTTGTGATAATACTGCCACAAACATGAATCAATTGTATTGGAATTCCACGCAAAAGAACAATACAAAGTGGTGTAAACTAGAGAAGTTGACTGGAAATCTTACGCGATTCTACACATTTCTAAAAGGTGAATAACTGCAAAGTTGGGTGTGCTTAATCATTCAGCACCCTTTGGTCTGCGTGCACTCAGTTGCCCATAGCCATTGCCTGATGAGTGCTAATGACTACATAGAGTGTACCTGTGTCTAATCTAATGTCAGTACAAATACAGCTGCTCTTTGACAGCCTCAGAGGTTGTCTAAGAGAATACTAAGAGCAACAACACTATGAAGTCCAAAGGAAACACCAGACAGGTCAGGGATAAAGTTATTGAGAAATTTAACGCAAGCTTAGGCTGCGAAAAGATTTCCAAAGCCTTGACCATCCCACGGAGCACTGTTCAAGCGATCTTTGAGAAATGTAAGGAGTATGTCACAACTGTAAACCTACCAAGACAAGGCCGTCCATCTAAACTCACAGGCCGAACAAGGAGAACACTGCTCAGAAATGCCGTCAAGAGGCCTAAAAAAAAAAAAAAAAAAAAAAAAAAAATCTGAAAACTGCTGTTCACAAACACTGTCCATCTAATCTGACTGAGCTGGAGCTATTTTGAAAAAACGAACGGGCAAGGAATTCAGTCTCTAGATGCACAAAAATGGTAGAGATATACCCTAAAAGACTGGCAGCTGTAATTGCACCGAAAGGTGGTTCTACTAAGAATTGAATCAGGGGGCTAAATAATTATGCACACCACACTTTGCAGTTATTTAAAAAAAAAAAAAAACACTGTTTGGAATCATGTATGATTTTAGTTGTAGTTCTCATGTTTACACCACTTTGTATTGGTCTGTCAGGTGGAATTCCGATAAAATAGATTCATGTTTAATTCAGTAATATGACCTAATTCTTTAATGGGACAGAATACTTTTGCAACTCCCCTGTGCATCATCAACTTAGCTAATCGTGAGTCAAGACGACTCTGGACCTCCTTACATTTGCCTTTTTCCTGCTATCTGGGAAAAGTATTCATGCAGCTCACGCAGCCTCTTCCCTGAAAGCAAAAATTCTTTGGCGCTGTGCCTCAAGCTCCTGTCTTTGTTGCAGCATTGCTGCAACATGCTGCTGGAAAACGGCTTCTTGCTGTTGCAGGCGTTGCTCATACTCCGCCCTTTGCTGCTGTAGCCTGGTTTCAAGGTCTGACTTCCACTGTTGTAGTTGTGCAACAGAGGAAGTCAGACCCTGCAGTTGTTCCTCCAGGTGGGCAATGCGGGCGTTCACATTTTCTGAACCTGTAAATGAAAATATGTAGAAAATGTCAATATTACACCATGTATGAACAAAAATTAATAACAAAAGTAAAAGCAGTAGAGTGTTGTACCGTGTTAGCCATCAGTAAAAGCAAGGAGTTTTGAATCAGGAGGATTCCATTTATTGGCTAACTTAGAGATGAGTAAATAGTGAGCTTTTGGCTTACAAAAAGTCGGACTGGTTCCTGACAAAAACACAGCTTATATACACCAACATTCACTGTATTTATGGGTGGCGTCAAATCGGGAAACATGAGACTAACACAAGAAACAAAGTTTATACATGGGTTCAGAACTGTAGAAGATGGTTTAAACAAGGACTCAAACTTCTTGTGCTGGTACGATGGGTTTTAAATGCCACAATTCTTTTAATTTCTTTCTTTATATTCGTTTTTTTTATATGCTTTGTAAGATGTTTACTGTCACTATTCATTTTATTTGCTTTCATGTGCTGGTTTCAAATGCCACAATTCTCTTTAGCTTAGAATTAATGGTGCATGTAACCAGCCCAGTTACAATTTAAACTCGGAATTTACGATGTCTCCCCATCACCAAAGTCTACTTCATGTTATATTGAGGGAACTGTTGATCTTATCAATTTAGCCAGGTTGCCTGGGAAAGCCTCCTGAGTAACACTTAACCTCCTGAGCGGTCTGGACGAGCTCAGCTCGTCCATCACCGCCGGAGGCTGCCGCTCAGGCCCTGCTGGGCCGATTTTTATCAAATAAAGTGCAGCACACGCAGCCGGCACTTTGCCAGCCGCGTGTGCTGCCTGATCGCCGCCGCTCTGCGGCGATTCGCCGCGAGCAGCGGCGAAAGAGGGCCCCCCTAGCCGCCTGAGCCCTGCGCAGCCGGAACAAAAAGTTCCGGCCAGCGCTAAGGGCTGGATCGGAGGCGGCTGACGTCAGGACGTCGGCTGACGTCGATGACGTCACTCCGCTCGTCGCTATGGCGACGATATAAGCAAAACAAGGAAGGCCGCTCATTGCGGCCTTCCTTGTTTATTCTGGGCGCCGGAGGCGATCGGAAGATCGCCTCCGGAGCGCCCTCTAGTGGGCTTTCATGCAGCCAACTTTCAGTTGGCTGCATGAAATAGTTTTTTTTTTATTTAAAAAAAACCCTCCCGCAGCCACCCTGGCGATTTAATCAGAACGCCAGGGTGGTTAAAGAGTAACTGTCAGGCTGCAGAAGCTAATTTAAACCTCTATTCTCCTGTGTTAAACAGTTTAGAAGGAAGCCCAAAAGCCATTAGTGAAGATAAAAATCTCAGTTACCTTTGATGTGTGCTTATCAGTAAGGCTGTTAAAACCCAAGAGGATGCAAGCCGCATACTATACTGCAAAGCATTCTGGGGCCCTCCCCTCGGCTGCTAATGAGACGTTACAGCAGCTTGTAATCAGTCCAGCGCGTAGCACTGATAAATCTCCGGGCAGAGTACACTGCAGGAGTCAGCTATTGTTCCTAGCCACATGGCTCATTAATATTCACTGCACACTGTGTTGTTCAAGTACGAGCTTATCTGTGATCAGGAAGCAGGCAGGACATGACGACACATTTGACAGAAAAACATGGAGCCTGCCATGAGCTGTCAGGAGCATCTATCTCTGCATATACTATATACAAATTCTGTGAAATCCAAACGTGGACAGTGAAATGCATATGTAATGTAAGTACAGCCAATCTTTAGCTACTGATATATGTGTTTATTTTCTCTGAAACCTTATACCTAACAGCTCCTCTTTAAGGCATCTAATTACATTTGTTTGCTAAAGAATGTTTCTCCTGTCATATATAAGCTGTGTTTTTCAGTTTTTGTCAGGAACCTGTCCGACAAAGGTTTTTTTATAAGCTGAAAGCTCACTGTTTACTCTAAGTTAGCCAATAAATGGAATCATCCTGATTCAAAAATCCTTGATTTAACAAAAGTAAAGAAAGAGTAATGAAATATCGCTGCCAAAAGTTGTGTCTCACAATAATAAAAACACACACAAACGTTTTAGAAAATATCGTGGCTACAATGGATGTTAAATACCTTTATACTACCATTCCACACAAGGATAGTACTGCAGCTTGTCAACATTTCAACTTATAGATCTACCAACAGAGCCCACACACCAATTTATCAAGTTCAACTATATATTGACTCTTAATTATTTTGCTTTGGAGAATGATATGCATCTACACAGTGGGCAGTGCTATGGGAAGTAGAATGTCGCCCCAGTATGCAAATTTATTTATGGCCCGATTGAAAGAAAGCTTCCTTTCAACTTAAAAGCATGGGCTTACTTCATATTTATGGATGTTACACTAGTGTTCTCCCCAGAATTTTTTTCCAGCCGGGTGGCATAAAAAAGTAGCCGGGTGGGTTGGGATGGCACGGCACAGGGAAATTTGGCAGTGTGGAAAATTCAATGTGCACCAATTACGTACTCTAGTGTTAGTGTAATGTGCATAACTAAACAACAGCCGCTGCTTACAAAAGGTGCACAGTAGTTATAGTAGTGGCCGAACTAGTGAAGTATCGTGGTAGCAATACATCACTACCGCACAGCTTTATACATCACTACCGCACAGCTTTATACATCACTACCGCACAGCTTTATACATCACTACCGCACGGCTTTATACATCACTACCGCACGGCTTTATACATCACTACCGCACGGCTTTATACATCACTACCGCACGGCTTTATACATCACTACCGCACGGCTTTATACATCACTACCGCACAGCTTTATACATCACTACCGCACGGCTTTATACATCACTACTGCACAGCTTTATACATCACTACTGCACGGCTTTATACATCACTACCACACAGCTTTATACATCACTACCGCACGGCTTTATACATCACTACCGCACAGCTTTATACATCACTACCGCACAGCTTTATACATCACTACTGCACAGCTTTATACATCACTACCGCACAGCTTTATACATCACTACCGCACAGCTTTATACATCACTACCGCACGGCTTTATACATCACTACCGCACAGCTTTATACATCACTACCGCACAGCTTTATACATCACTACCGCACAGCTTTATACATCACTACCGCACGGCTTTATACATCACTACCGCACAGCTTTATACATCACTACCACACAGCTTTATACATCACTACTGCACAGCTTTATACATCACTACCGCACAGCTTTATACATCACTACCGCACAGCTTTATACATCACTACCACACAGCTTTATACATCACTACCGCACAGCTTTATACATCACTACCACACGGCTTTATACATCACTACCGCACAGCTTTATACATCACTACCGCACAGCTTTATACATCACTACCACACAGCTTTATACATCACTACCACACAGCTTTATACATCACTACCGCACAGCTTTATACATCACTACCACACAGCTTTATACATCACTACTGCACGGCTTTATACATCACTACCACACAGCTTTATACATCACTACCGCACGGCTTTATACATCACTACCGCACAGCTTTATACATCACTACCGCACAGCTTTATACATCACTACCGCACAGCTTTATACATCACTACCGCACAGCTTTATACATCACTACCGCACGGCTTTATACATCACTACCGCACGGCTTTATACATCACTACCGCACGGCTTTATACATCACTACCGCACAGCTTTATACATCACTACCGCACAGCTTTATACATCACTACCGCACAGCTTTATACATCACTACCGCCAGCCTCGGACAGGCCCACCGAACCACCGATGGTCCCATCGGTGGGCCCCGGCCGTCCCGCCTCCTGGGGGCCCCAGTGCTAAAAAGGAGGGGGGGCTAAGCGCAGGAAGGGGGGACATTGTGCACAGATCGGCGGGGAGGGGCGGAAGCCTCCCCCCCCCTCCCTCACCTAGGGGCCCCCCTTCCGCGCTCCCCCCCCCTCTCCAGAATTGCAGCCAGCGGGGAAGAATCACTTAACGGCATGAGTTACGGTCGGAGATGAGATCCGTAGCTCTGCGTGCCGCTGGCTGGTCTGCTCTGGTTCCTGAACTGACTGTCCAATCACGCTCTCGCAGGAAGTACTGCGAGAGCGTGATTGGACAGTCAGTTCAGGAAGCAGAGAGCAGACCAGCCAGCGGCACGCAGAGCTACGGATCTCATCTCCGTCATGCTGCTAAGTGATTATTTGCCGCTGGCTGCAATTCTGGAGGGGGGGCCCCTAGGTGAGGGAGGGGGGTTTCTGGTCACTGCTGCCCACATTACGATTTTCAGGTGTCTGCTGCCCACATTACGATTTTCAGGTGTCTGCTGCCCACATTACGATTTTCAGGTGTCTGCTTCCCACATTACGATTTTCAGGTGTCTGCTGCCCACATTACGATTTTCAGGTGTCTGCTGCCCACATTGCGATTTTCAGGTGTCTGCTGCCCACATTGCGATTTTCAGGTGTCTGCTGCCCACATTACGATTTTCAGGTGTCTGCTGCCCACATTACGATTTTCAGGTGTCTGCTGCCCACATTACGATTTTCAGGTGTATGCTGCCCACATTACGATTTTCTGGTGACTGCTGCCCACATTGCGATTTTCAGGTGTCTGCTGCCCACATTGCGATTTTCAGGTGTCTGCTGCCCACATTGCGATTTTCAGGTGTCTGCTGCCCACATTATGATTTTCTGGTGACTGCTGCCCACATTACGATTTTCTGGTCACTGCTGCCTACATTGCGATTTTCTGGTGTCTGCTGCCCACATTACGATTTTCAGGTGTCTGCTGCCCACATTACGCTTTTCTGGTGACTGCTGCCCACATTGC
This sequence comes from Hyperolius riggenbachi, assembly GCF_040937935.1. NCBI lineage: Eukaryota > Metazoa > Chordata > Amphibia > Anura > Hyperoliidae > Hyperolius > Hyperolius riggenbachi. The sequence continues at coordinate 290,709,781 of NC_090651.1, forward strand.
GATTTTCAGGTGTCTGCTGCCCACATTACGATTTTCTGGTGTCTGCTGCCCACAGTACGATTTTCTGGTCACTGCTGCCCACATTGCGATTTTCAGGTGTCTGCTGCCCACATTACGATTTTCTGGTCACTGCTGCCCACTTTTGGGGGGGGGGTATCTGGCACCAACCTGATTGCATTTTGGGGGGTATCTGCCGCCAATCTGATTGCATTTTGTGGGGGTATCAGCCGCCAACCTGATTGCATTTTGTCGGAAAATCTGCTGCGATTTGACTACTTGATGAATTATCATGAGGCATGTAACTACTTGAATATTTTATCTAAAATGTATCTGGTCGGACCTAATCTCTGTGAATAACACCGCTACTTATGTTGTGTTTTTTTTTTTTTTTTTAAGTCTGCCCATGACTCATCGTGACCACGCCGATGTTCCAGTGCGTGGTGACACCCATTTACTTTCGCTGCGGCGCGCTGCGCGCGCCGCATGTGGACATATCCCTATTGGAGACTGTCCTCAGAAGTGCTCACAATCTTTTCCCTACCATAAACTCATGCAAAATTTCTAGAGTACATGTGTATGTGAGCCCAAAATGGGGGGGGGGGGGGGGGTGGCGAGGAGGAGGGGATCGGGGGGGGGGGGGCCCAGGCTGAAACTTCCTTGGTGGGCCCTTAGTGTCCCAGTCCGACCCTGACTACCGCACAGCTTTATACATCACTACCGCACGGCTTTATACATCACTACCGCACAGCTTTATACATCACTACCACACAGCTTTATACATCACTACCGCACGGCTTTATACATCACTACTGCACGGCTTTATACATCACTACCGCACAGCTTTATACATCACTACTGCACGGCTTTATACATCACTACCGCACGGCTTTATACATCACTACCGCACAGCTTTATACATCACTACCGCACAGCTTTATACATCACTACGGCACGGCTTTATACATCACTACCGCACAGCTTTATACATCACTACTGCACGGCTTTATACATCACTACCGCACAGCTTTATACATCACTACCGCACAGCTTTATACATCACTACCGCACAGCTTTATACATCACTACCACACGGCTTTATACATCACTACTGCACGGCTTTATACATCACTACCGCACAGCTTTATACATCACTACCGCACGGCTTTATACATCACTACTGCACGGCTTTATACATCACTACCGCACAGCTTTATACATCACTACCGCACAGCTTTATACATCACTACCGCACAGCTTTATACATCACTACCGCACAGCTTTATACATCACTACCGCACAGCTTTATACATCACTACTGCACGGCTTTATACATCACTACCGCACAGCTTTATACATCACTACCGCACGGCTTTATACATCACTACTGCACGGCTTTATACATCACTACTGCACGGCTTTATACATCACTACCGCACAGCTTTATACATCACTACTGCACGGCTTTATACATCACTACTGCACGGCTTTATACATCACTACCGCACAGCTTTATACATCACTACTGCACGGCTTTATACATCACTACCGCACAGCTTTATACATCACTACCGCACGGCTTTATACATCACTACCGCACGGCTTTATACATCACTACCGCACGGCTTTATACATCACTACCGCACGGCTTTATACATCACTACGGCACGGCTTTATACATCACTACCGCACAGCTTTATACATCACTACCGCACGGCTTTATACATCACTACCGCACAGCTTTATACATCACTACCGCACGGCTTTATACATCACTACCGCACGGCTTTATACATCACTACCGCACGGCTTTATACATCACTACCGCACGGCTTTATACATCACTACCGCACGGCTTTATACATCACTACCGCACAGCTTTATACATCACTACCGCACAGCTTTATACATCACTACCGCACGGCTTTATACATCACTACCACACGGCTTTATACATCACTACCGCACGGCTTTATACATCACTACCGCACGGCTTTATACATCACTACCGCACGGCTTTATACATCACTACCGCACGGCTTTATACATCACTACCACACAGCTTTATACATCACTACCGCACGGCTTTATACATCACTACTGCACGGCTTTATACATCACTACCGCACGGCTTTATACATCACTACCGCACGGCTTTATACATCACTACCGCACGGCTTTATACATCACTACCGCACAGCTTTATACATCACTACCGCACGGCTTTATACATCACTACCGCACGGCTTTATACATCACTACCGCACGGCTTTATACATCACTACCGCACAGCTTTATACATCACTACCGCACGGCTTTATACATCACTACCGCACGGCTTTATACATCACTACCGCACGGCTTTATACATCACTACCGCACGGCTTTATACATCACTACCGCACGGCTTTATACATCACTACCGCACGGCTTTATACATCACTACCGCACGGCTTTATACATCACTACCGCACAGCTTTATACATCACTACCGCACGGCTTTATACATCACTACCGCACGGCTTTATACATCACTACCGCACAGCTTTATACATCACTACCGCACAGCATTATACATCACTACCGCACAGCTTTATACATCACTACCGCACAGCTTTATACATCACTACCGCACAGCTTTATACATCACTACCACACGGCTTTATACATCACTACCGCACAGCTTTATACATCACTACTGCACGGCTTTATACATCACTACCGCACAGCTTTATACATCACTACCGCACAGCTTTATACATCACTACCGCACAGCATTATACATCACTACCGCACGGCTTTATACATCACTACCGCACAGCTTTATACATCACTACCGCACAGCTTTATACATCACTACCGCACAGCATTATACATCACTACTGCACGGCTTTATACATCACTACCGCACGGCTTTATACATCACTACCGCACAGCTTTATACATCACTACCGCACAGCTTTTCTTAGCTGCGGCCGTTATTTAGTTACGCACACTAGCGCGTATTGTGCATGGAAACAAAATTAAGCTGCATTGATTTATTAGCACGAGCAACAGGAGATTGCTCACACTATATCCTTTGATGAATCAACCCTCTTGTCCTTTGTTTTACACAGTGTACATTTACCAATTCCAGTTATATTTTTAGCATTTTTTTTTTTTTTACTTTTTCTTTTTATATTTCCTGAATGTTATTTCATATGCACGATTTCCCCCTTGGAGGGGGAGGGGGTGTTCGTGGGGTATTGCAGATAGTGTGCAGGGGCCTTATATAATGATCATATATAGACCCTGCGCACTGTCTTCAATACCACACCACGCCACGCCCCAACACCCTGACCGCTGGTAATATTCTGCATATGAAAGAACATTAAGGTATGCAGTCAGCCGCCCTGTCGGCCACCGCATACAGTCACAATGAATGTCTGTGCACGCAGCCAGCCTGAAATGGCTGTCGGCTTGCCTCACACTATCACCGCAGCGTGTCCGGCTGTCACGACATGGATCTCTTGCAAACAAAACAAGCCGCGCTACTCCTGAATCAGTCTCTTTGCATGAGATCTCGCGCTTCCCAGCGAGCCCGTGCATTGAGCCAATGAATGCACGGGCTCGCTGGGAAGCGCGAGATCTCATGCAAAGAGACTGATTCAGGAGTAGCGCGGCTTGTTTTGTTTGCAAGAGATCCCGGCATGTCGTGACAGAACGGACACGCTGCGGTGATAGTGTGAGGCAAGCCGACAGCCATTTCAGGCTGGCTGCGTGCACAGACATTCATTGTGACTGTATGCGCTGGGGTGGCTGACTGCATTGGTGACAGCCGGGCGGTAATTGATCTTACCCGGGCGGCGCGCCCACCTGTTTGGCCCTGGGGAGAACACTGCACTAGTATATGGACATAATCACTGAAAGGATTTAATCAAATTGGGCAGCACGGTGGCGTAGTGGTTAGTGCTTTTGCCTTGCAACGGTTTGAATCCCAGCCAGGTCAACACCTGAAAGGAGTTTGTATGTATTCCCCGTGTCTGCATGGATTTCTTCCAGGCAGTCAGGTTTCCTCCCACATCCCAAAAAACATACAACTAGGTTACTTGGCTTCTCCCTAAATAGGCCCTAGACTACGATACATACACTACACAATATAGACATAGGACTTTTGTAGGGATTACATTGTGAGCCCCTACAGTCACAGTTAAGTGACAAGACAATATACTCTGTACAGCGCTGTGGAATATGTTGGCGCTATCTAAATACTAAAAAATAATAATAAATTACACAAATAAAACTTATCAAAGTACCTCAAGAACATCAATATAACTCAAATTTTCAACCGCCCATGTTAGTTTCCTTGCTAACACCATTTACAAAATAGATTTTTAAAAACATCGATGTACCATAAATCAACTGACCGGCATATTAATCTAAAGTGGAATATTTTCCACCAGGAACACTCCAAAAAAAATCTATTGTTGATACATTCCTTCTTGTATGGACATTTTTAAAAAACAATAAATCTTACTTACACTCAGCTGGTGTGGTGCTACCACCTTCTGGCCTGCTGCTTCGGTGACTGCGTCTGCATCTCACAGAAATAGAGGCTAAGGCAAAAAGAAAACATGGTATTAATAATCGAATTGTTTTGTAAAGGAATACTTAAGGCAAAAGAAAAAAAAATGATATTTACTCACCCGGGGCATCCCTCAGCCCCCTGAAGCTGGATGGTGCCCTCGCAGCCCCGCTCCGATCGTCCTGTCCCCGCCGGCGGCTACTTCTGGGTTCGGCGACAGCCGCCGACAGGCTGGGAACGCGGCTGATTCTCCGCGTTCCCAGCCGCTATATCACCCTCTATGCTGCTATAGCGTAGACAACGACCATAAACACTGCTCAAAATCCTCTAATGCATTAATGCTGAGGAACAATTACTACGTTCTGGAATGGCTCTCTTAGTCCCCAGACCGGAATATAATTGAAAATCAGTGGTGTGATTTAAAGGGGAACTGAAGTAAGAGGTATACGGAGGCTTCCATATTTATTTCCTTTTAATCAATACCAGTTGCCTGGCAGCCCTGCTGGTCTATTTCTCTGCAGTAGTATCTGAACAACACCAGAAACAAGCATGCAGCTAGTCTTGTCAGATCTGACTTTAAAGTCTGAAACACCTGATCTGCTGCATGCTTGTTCAGGGGCTATGGCTAATAGTATTATTAGAGGCAGAGGATCAGCAGGGCTGCCAGGCAACTGGTATGGCTTAAAAGGTAATAAACATGGCAACCCCCATATACCTCTTCTCTTTAAAGAGAGCTGTCCATGCTGGTAAGGCATCAAACCTGAATGAACTACAGATGTTTTGTAAACAGCAATGGTCCAAAAGACGTTAGAACAGATTCCAGACAGTCATTGGAAACTACAGTGTTTGTAAAAACAAAACAGAGGACACCAAGAGCCCAATAGTGCAATATTGTCTGGTAAGCTCAATATATAATGTAAAGTCAAAGGTTCTTATACTCACAAAGGTGGGTTACCATCAGGTAACCACTTGACAGGCAGGTGGGGAGTATTAGTACCTGACCCCACTCAGGTATAAAAGTCGCTCTCTGTAGATAGGAAAATGGGGAAAGAACCCCTCTACCAGAGGTGCTGTAATATGTACGAACAGAGGCGCCAAGCAGAGTAAAACAATGTTCTAAAAATGATAAAAAGAGGAAAGTCGAGGTGGACTTACCTCCCTCTAGTAGTGGACATATACTCAAATGCAGAGTAAAAAATATACAAGTAAAAAATATACAATTTATTCACAGCTCCATAAAATCGCAACGCGTTTCGCGGTCAACAATCCCGCTTCATCAGGCAGTACAGGAGCATATAAAACTGGTTCAGGTCCATAAAGCGTACAGAGGCGCTCACACGCTTTATGGACCTGAACCAGTTTTATATGCTCCTGTACTGCCTGATGAAGCGGGATTGTTGACCGCGAAACGCGTTGCGATTTTATGGAGCTGTGAATAAATTGTATATTTTTTACTCTGCATTTGAGTATATGTCCACTACTAGAGGGAGGTAAGTCCACCTCGACTTCCCTCTTTATCATTTTTAGAACATTGTTTTACTCTGCTTGGTGCCTCTGTTCGTACATATTACAGCACATTGGAAACTACAGGTAGAGTTTAGAATCAATAATTTCTGCAAAAGGAGGATATACAACATATTGATTTTGTTTCTTTTTTTGTGGTGCTCATATTTATGCACCTGCCTAACTGTGTTTAAACAACTGATGTAAAATTTCTTTAAATCCAATAAACTTGATTTTAACTTTTGAAATAGCACTGCGTGTGTCTCCTATATGGTATGTAACTGTCATTTTTATCGCAACAACCAATTATTTATACAGGAAAATCATGAAGATTAACAAGGCTGCCATAACTTTCGCATCCCACTATATACATAAAAATACATTACTTACATCTCTTAAGATCACGCTTTATTTTTTTAACCGCACGTGGTGTCTTACTCTTAAAGTCACTCCACATGGTCTGGATTTTTTTGACGGACCACGTGCGGTTAAAACGTGACTGAAGATCCCGCCTCATTTTGACGATCACAGCCCTCTTTTCATCCCTCTTCCCCTTGTAATACCCTCCAAGTACCATTGCCTGAAAAAAAAAAAAATACAAAAAAGAAAGAAAATGTATTAATGATTCACAAAAAATAACCTTAAAAATAAATAAATCTCTTGCAATTGTACAAACAGATAAGACTGATAAAAAGTCAATCGAATGTTGAATTGACTTCTTTTCAGTCTTATCAGCTGCTTGAACAATAGAAGGAGATTTTTTTGTAGTTGAATCACAAGAAAAGTTATGAGAGCCTAAAAGACCGCTGTTGAGTGTGTGTATGGGGCTTAAAAGACTGATGCAGCAATAATGAGACTGACAATCGAAGTGGAACTTGCAAAATGTAGGTGTCACTGTCTAATATTTACTGCCCAGAATTATCAATCATACCTTGTCTGTCATTGTTACTCTTGCATATCTTAACCACATAACCCATTCAGGTTCCATCGTTTTCACTTGAGAAATGTTCACGTTCCTATTCATTAGCCTATAACTTTATCACTACTTATCACAATGAACTGATCTATATCTTGTTTTTTCCGCCATCAATTAGGCTTTCTTTGGGGGGGTACATTTTGCTAAGAGCCACTTTACTGTAAATGCATTTTAACAGGAAGAATAAGAAAAAAATAGAAAAATTCATTATTTCTCAGTTTTCAGCCATTATAGTTTTAAAATAATACATGCCTCCATAATTAAAACTCACGTATTGTATTTGCCCATATGTCCCGGTTATTACACCGTTAAAATTATGTCCCTATCACAATGTATGGCGACAATATTTTATTTGGAAATAAAGGTTCATTTTTTCCGTTTTGCATCTATCACTATTTACAAGTTTAAAATAAAAAAAAATATAGAAATATTTCATCTTTACATTGATATTTAAAAAGTTTAGACCCTTAGGTAAATATTTACATGTTTTTTTTTTATTGTAATTTTTTTTTTTAATAGTAAACATTTTATTTGGGTAGTTTTGGGAGGGTGGGAGGTAAACAATGGGTTTGTATTGTAAATGTGTGTTGATTTTCATTTTTTTTTTATTTTCAGTTGTAGTATTACTTTTTGGCCACAAGATGGCGGCCATGAGTTCGTTTACATGACGTCACTCTAAACGTAACACACGCTTAGAGTGACACATCGGGGAGGGAACAGCCAGAAAAGGCGCAGCTTCCGAGAGAAGCTGTCGCTTTTTCAGCGGGGGAGAGGAATCGGTGATCGGGCACCGTAGCCCGATTCACTGATTGCCTGGCTACCGAAACCGCGGCCGGGATAAGGATAATAGGATAAGGACCACAGTCTTTTCGCCCCTTAAAGCCAATGGGTACCGAATTAAAAAAAGAAAAAGTCAGATACTCACCTAAGGAGAGGGAAGGCTCGGTCCTAATGAGCCTTCCCTCTCCTCTCCCGGTGCCCTCGGTGCTGCGCTGGCTCCCCCATTCGCGTCCGCCACCGCAGGGACTTCGGAGGTCTTCGGGAGCACTCGGGCTTCCGAAGACGGGCCGCTCCATACTACGCACGCGCGAGTGCGTCAGAGGGCGCATGCGTAGTATGGAGCAGCCCGTCTTAGGGAGCACGAGTGCTCGCGAAGGCTTCCGAAAGCTCCCGAAGGCATGCGGAAGTGGCAGTATTTGACCGAACTGGTCGAATACTGCCACGGGGGATCCTGCGCGGGACCGGGCACCGGGAGAGGAGGGGGAAGGCTCATTAGGACCGAGCCTTCCCTCTCCTTAGGTGAGTATCTGACTTTCTTTTTTAATCCGGTAAACATTCACTTTAAAGAGTAACTGTCAGGCTGGAAAAGCTAATTTAAACCTCTATTCTCCTGTGTTAAACAGTTTAGAAGGAAGCCAAAAAGGCAATACTGAAGTTAAAAATCTCTCTTACTTTTGATGTGTGCTGAACAGCAAGGCTGTTACACCCAAGCTCTTAAGTCCACCACTGCCTCCCAGCAAATTTTAAATTTTTTATTACCTTTTATCCTGCTGGCGCCTCTGTTCTCTTACGATAATACTGTGTCCACCCCTGGTGGAGGGGTGACCTACCTCTACTTTCCTGATCTACAGAGAGCGACATCTTAATCCTGAGTGAGGACAGGTCTAATCTCCTTACCTGCATCTACAGTGGTTGCCTAAGAGGTAACCCATGTTTGTGAGTATATTCATCTCACACTTACATTTATCCACGGTTTCCAATACATACTACACTATATTGGGCTCTCGGTGTTTCTTATTAATCAGATTTCCTTGGTGGATAAACTGCTTCATTCACTCAGTTTTGATGCCAGGAACCTGAAAGCTCACAAACTTGGTCATTGACTGTGTGTGTCAAGGTCCAAAAGTGGGTGGAGCCAAAAACAAATTTCACTGGGAGAATGTAAACTGCAGCCATTCTTACACCGTTAATCGCAGGGTTGTGAAACTTTGCACAGTTGGTCACTGGGTGACTGAGATTAATATTCAGGAAAATGGGTGGCGCCTACAACAGCCAATCAAAATTCACCTGTTGATTTTCAAGGGGAATATTTAAATTGCTACCATTCTTACACTGTTAATGGCAGATGCCTCAAACCTGGTACAGTCGGTCACTGGGTGACTGGGGTTCAAATTCAGAAAGGGGCAGAGCCACAAACAGCCAATCAGATTTGTTTGATTTCAGTGGGAATATACAAATTGATACCAAGGACCCTAAAGCTCATAAACTTGGTCATTGAGCGACTGTATGTCAAGGTTAGAAAAAGTGGGCAGTGACAAAAACTAAATTTTTTACATGGCAGGGCTCCCAAACTTGACACAGTTGGCCACTGGAATTAATATTCAGAAATGTGGGTGGAGCCTACAACAGACAATCAAAATTCACCTATTGATTTTCAAGGGGAATATTTACATCGCTACCATTCTTACACTGTTAATGGCAGAGGCCTCAAACCTGATACAGTCAGTCATTGGGTGACTGGGGTCCAAATTCACTAAAGGCGATGGAGCCACAAACAGCCAATCAGATTTGTTAGCTCAATTTCAGCCATTATGTTATTGGCAGGGTTTTCAAACTTAAAGAGACTCTGTAACTTGAAAAAGATCCCCTGGGGGGTACTCACCTCGGGTGGGGGAAGCCTCCGGATCCTAATGAGGCTTCCCACGCCGTCCTGCGTCCCACGGGGGTCTCGCTGCAGCCCGCTGAACAGCCGGCTACAGGCCCTACTGTAATTTCAATATTTACCTTTGCTGGCTCCAGCGGAGGCGCTGTGGCTGCATTCGGCTCGGAAATAGACGGAAATACCCGATCTCCGTCGGGTCCGCTCTACTGCGCAGGCGCCGGAGACTTGCGCCTGCGCAGTAGAGCGGACCCGACGGCGATCGGGTATTTCCGCCTACTTCGGAGCCGACAGCCATCAGAGCGCCTGCGCAGGAGCCAGGAAGGTAAATATTGCGTCACGGCTGTACGGAGGGCTACAGCGAGACCCCCGAGGGACGCAGGACGGCGTGGGAAGCCTCAGTAGGATCCTGAGGCTTCCCCCACCCGAGGTGAGTACCCCCCAGGGGACGTTTTACCGTTACAGTTCCTCTTTAACACAGTTGATCAGTGTATGACTGGGATTAATATTCAGTAAAGTAGGTGGAGCCTACAGCAGCCAATCAAAATTCACCTATCGCTTTTTAAATGGGGAATATTGAAACTGCTACAGTCGGTCATTAAGTGACTGGGTTCAAATTCACTAAAGGGGCTGAGCCACAAACAGCCAATCAGATTTCTTTTGCTGGATAAACTGCTTCCATTCACATAATTTTGATGCCAGGACCCCAAAAGCTCACAAATGTGATAATTCAGTGACTGTGTGTAAAGGTTACGAAAAGTGGGTGGAGTCAAAATGTAAACTGCAGCCCTTCTTCAATCTTAATGGCAGGGTTCTCAAACTTAGCATAGCTGGTTACTGGGTGGCTGGGATTAATATTCAGAATAGTGTGTGGAGCCTAAAAAAGCCAAACAAAGTTCACCTGTTGATTTTCAAGGGAAATATTAAAATTGCTGCTATTCTTGCACTGTTAATGGCACAAGCCTCAAACATGGTACAGTTGGTAATTGGGTCACTGGGGTTCACATTCACAAAAGGGGTGGAGCCAAAAACAGCCAATCAGGTTTAATTTTGCCCAGATGGTCACTGGGTGACAGATTAATATTTAAGTGGGTGGAGTCTATAATAGGCAATCAAACTTCACCTGTTGATTTTCAAGGGGAACAATTAAATTGCTGCCATTTTTACCCTGTTATTATTATTATTTGTATTTATAAAGCGCCAACATATTACGCAGCGCTGGACAATAAATATATACAATGATACAAGGATGACTGACATAGGGTTATACACATAGAACAAAGTTATACATGCAAATTGTACAAAATACATGATCATGCAATATGGGCTGGTTAGGTAGGCCCAGGCTGTCATAGGACAGGAGCACATGATCCCGTAGATTACACTAGGATTACACAGGATCTGGATAGGATGGCTATATGGGCACATACATGGCAGATGAAATTCAAAGTTGAAAAAAATAAAGTCATGCATTTTGGTCATACCAATGGTCTCGCACCATAAATAAACGGGATACAGATGAGGACATCAAACTTGGAGAAGGACTTAGGAGTACTCATCGACAATAGGTTAATCGTATGCAAAGACAAGGCGCTAAAGCAAATAACATTTTGTGATGCATTAAAAGGGAAATAAAAACTTGAGATGCTAGCATAATATTGCCCCTTTAAAGGGAACCAGAGAGGAACGAGGGGTGAAAAAAGGCAAAGATTTTATACATACCTGGGGCTTCTTCCAGCCCCATAAGCCTGAATCGCTCCCACGCCGCCGTCCTCAGCTTCCTGGATCCGCCGGTACCGGGCCCGTCACTTCCGGCGGACGCGGCCAATTGTCCGCATCACAGGGGCTCCCTCCATACATGTACGCATGCGGCTGCGCAGTAAGCAGCCACATGCGTATCTGTATGGGGAGAGCACCCTGTGATGCGGAGAATTGGCCGCGTCCGCCGGCCGACTCGTGGCAATGACGGGACCCGGTGGCGGCGGATCCAGGCAGCGGAGGACGGCGGCGTGGGAGCGATTCGTGCGTATGGGGCTGGAGGAAGCCCCAGGTATGTATAGTTCATCCTCTCTGGTTCCCTTTAACTCTCTAGTAAGGCCACATCTGAAATATGGAATTCAGTTCTGAGCACCACATTACAGGAAAGACATTGCAGTTTTAGAGCAGGTGCAGAGACAAGCAACAAAATTGATACGAGGGATAGAAGGTCTCACTTAAGAAAGGTTAGATAAACTGGGTTTATTTGGTCTGGAGAAAAGACACCTAAGAGTGGATCTAATTAACATGTATAAATATATCAGAGGGCAATATAAAAGCTTGGCCGATGAGCTTTTGGTACCTAGGATTTCACAAAGGACTAGAGGACATGATCTGCGCATGAAGAAAAACAGTTTTAGCCATTTATTTAGGAAAGGGTTCTTTACAGTAAGAGTGATTAAGATGTGGATTAAGATGTGAAATGCATTGCCACAGGAAGTAGTTATGGCAAATTCTATATCTGCATTTAAAGGGAGCTTAGATGCTTTACTTGTGTTGAAAGTCATCCAAGGCTATAATTACTAGGCAATTCCAAGTGGTGTTGATCCAGGGATTTTATCTGATTGCCATCTGAAGTTGGGAAGGATTTTTTTCCCTTTTGGGGCTAATTGGACCATGCCTTGTAAGGTTTTTTTGCCTTCCTCTGGATCAACAGCTATATGTGAGGGAGCGGGCTGGTGTTGTACTTTGTTCTCTGGTTGAACTCGATGGGTGTATGTCTTTTTTCAACCCAAATAACTATGTAACTATATCCACATCCATTGTAGTAGCGTGGGTGGCAGTGGGCCCTTCCAAAACTTATAACCATACATTTTTTAAAGGAGAGGATAGTACATAGGGAGCCCTGACTTACTGTGACACGCAATTGGCATGTGCCACAAAACCATACCTATGTGGCTGCCTCTGTAACCAAAAGGTATAGTAAAGGTGGCCATACACTTGTCAGATTAGCAGCAGATAGATTTCTTATCTATCTGATGTGTTTAGGAACATTTTTTTACTAGGAACAGATTTCCAATAGATTTCAGTTTGAAATCTATTGAAAATCGATCTGATGGCATTTTTTTTGCCATCAGATTTTCATTGGGGCCAATGCAAATTGATAAGCAATCTCTTCAGATCGATTTTGATTTTCCACCCTGGCCGATTGATTCAAATCAATCGAAATCGGCCGCAAATGGATCGAATCAGCAAACTATTTGCAATCGATCGGCCATTAATCGGCTGAGTGTATGGGCCCCTTAAGAAGGTTAAAAGCAGTCATCACTGTGAAGATTGGATGGCACTACCTATAGCACTGTGAGTCCTGAAGTGGAGAAGGTAATTAACCTCCTTGCCGGTTTTCCCGACCTGAGCTCGGGGTAGAAAAAACAAGCTATTAGCGGTGATCCCAAGCTCAGGTCGGGCTATGCATTGCAGAGCTTTACTTTAAGTTGTGGAGTCCCGCGCGCGATCTCGCTGCGTATCGGGACTCCAGCCTCTCTCCCCGGCAGTGTGGGGTCTTTCCCTGGCCGCCGGGATCCCCCATGTCCCCGCTATTCTTCCGGGGACCCGGCAGCCAGTTGGAACAGCGCAGGTGGCAGCAGAGCAGTGGTGGCAGCGTGACGTCATCGGGGGCGGGGCTAATATTGAAAACGAACTTCTCTACATTAGAGAAATATAGAGAAGTTCGTTTATATGTATATTAGCGCCATCTTGTGGGCAAAGAGAAAACTGCAGCACAGGAGCCCAGGAAGGTACATTTTTTTTTATTTTGCTGCAGATCTCCCTGCCAGAATGATTCTTTTCAGGTTTTAGGGTCTGAAAGAGTGAAAAAAAATTGCACCGCTTTTAGACCCTAAAATCTGGAAAGAATCAGACCGCCAAGGAGGTTAAAAAGCATTGGACATTTTTTAGAGATTTCTTTTTAAATCTTAAATTCTAAACTTTACCTCTCTTTTCCGCCTGATGCCCAAAGAGTCATAAATTTTGCTAGTACTAACGCCAGGGAAAAGTGCACATTACCAGGGTACCATAGCAATCCATGCGTTACTCCGGTCACCAGCAGTGTTCCCCTGGCGTTAGCACCAGTAAAATTTCACAAGGTCTATAAACAACAGAGTGGCATATAAATGTTGTGCAGATTTGTCCTAACACCAGTGCCCTGCTGTGAGCAGACTGGGTGGAAACATTTGCAAGAGAATTTAGGAAGAGAAACAATGGTTTGCTCCATCTCTTTCTCTGGTCTGTTAAAGGCAGACCCATCGGGAGTGTGCTTGTGGCTATGACAACAACTGGCATGGTAATATAGTCTTACTGCTAAGTTCCACATGCGCTCTGAACCGTGTGGCCACTACCACCTGATTGGAAATCAATCCCTTGGGCAAAAAGTCATGGAACAATGCTGTACAGACAAATCCCTAGCTTTGAGGCTAGCGATGTGTTCTGTTGTTATGGAGGGGGTGGAGGCATGACGATTGGCAGATGATGGAGCTGCTTCAGTCGGGGGAGTTAAAATTCGCGTTGTGATTAATCATGCTTGGGTATGGGGGGTTGTTAAGGATCCAACAAGACGGATCCTTAAATGAAGCCCAATGCTCGAGCATGATTGATCAGCTGCCACTGTATGCACAACGACCGTCGGCTTAAACAGTTGTTATTGGCCATTTTGGCCAGCGATTATCACGTCAGTGTTCTCCCCAGAGCCTTTTAACTGGGCGGAGCGCCCACCTGACTCTGCCCTCCCGCCCGGCTGCCGTTTGTCCTGGTCTGTGAAACAATATTTTTTTCCTCTACTTCATTAGAGCGAGCAGCGGCTGTTTCAGTGCAGCCAGCCCGCTGTCATTCAGGGACGCTATCTCCGCCCTCCTCCCCCAGCTCCTGTCTGTAGTGTGGACTAGGGGCGGGGAAAGCTTGGTAACTTACAAGCCGCAGGGTAGATGAAGATAGGAGGACGCGCCGCTCTGATCACAGGCATGTGTGTCTCCCCGTCATAAAGTATGTGTGAAGCCCCAGCGAATGCACAGGAGAGCAAGGAGCTGAAGTTTGTTTTGCCCTGTTCTTTCAGGCATGTCTTTCTGTCCCCCACCATCAAGTGCCTGTAAAGCAATAATTACTGGCCCTGCTGCCTGGCCACTGTGTATCTGAATGTGATGTCTCTGTAGACGGGTGGGGGTGGAGATGTCAGTCTGTGCTGTGTCCTGCAGTGCTGCACAACTGTACAAATTAGCACTGATCAACCCATTGCTTAATGTGCCATGTGGGGTGGGGAAGAAGGCTCACACTGGTTGCTGCAAATAGAGGAGGGAGAGTCTGTCTTTGCCTGAAAAAGTCTCATAGATGCAATTCTGTTGGAGAGGGATATTCCAGTGCTGCTGGTAAATAGGGGTCAGAGAGGTCTTCAAATCCACCAGCAGCACCCTGACTGAGAATGCCCCTTCCTAGCCAGTGTTAACCCCTTTTCTCACACCCAGTTGCACTCAGCGTGACAGTGACCTTCCCCCACCCGGCTACTTTTTCATGCCACCCGGCTGGAAAAAAAATTCTGGGGAGAACACTGCACGTGTATACGTACCTTTAGGCGAATGACTCAGAAGCTGAATTGAACAATAAAAGTTAGTATCAAATGACGGCAACAACTACGGTGGTAGGGTTTGAGGGCAGGAGAAGGAAGCTGGAGTTGAGTACAAGGAAGAAATTAAGGAATTGGGGAAGGGGTGTTGGAATCGAGCAACAGGAAGAGGTGACTTAATACATCAGTGGGTTTAATACAATTTGGAAATTATATGAAAATCATTATACACTGCATGAAAATTTAAGTCAAGTTTTATGAAGGTTGGCACTAAGCCAATCAAAAATATCAGGAAGTACATTTGACTGGCCCAGTTCCATGCTGCATACAAATTGCAATGAATCTGCATGCAAGGTGTTACTTCTTTGCATCTCAGTGACCATCTCTAGTTATTAGGCAAGCCATGGGGATGCACTGTAATGAAAACAGGATCCTAGACCCCAAATAAGTATCAATTAGGGTCAATTCACACTGTCTGCTTCTGTGCAGTTTGACAGACCAAGCAGCAGCCTCAGAATGGGCAAGCCAAGGACTAGATTAATTTTTTGTGGGCCTGTACACATTGACCTGTTCCATTTGAGTCCTTTGCAGAACATTCCAGGCACACACATTTTTCTAGCGTACAGACTGACCATTCATTTGATAAATGGTAAGCGTCTATTCTGGAAAGGAAGCAGACCCGGAAGTGATACAGTGAATCTATGCAATACAGAGGGGGCACCGCTCTGGTATATTGTGAACCTAGCCTTAAAGGATACCTTAGGGCAAATTATTTTTCAAAAAGGATGGTGTGTGTGTGGGTGCTTACCGCACCACCCGTGCCCTGGCGTCTCCCTCTGTTCCCGTCAAGTTATTAGCGCCAAGATATCCTTTAACCACTCCAGGACCAAGGCATATCAGCACTGCTCCCATTCATTCGCCAATAACTTTATTACTACTAATCACACCTGAATGATCTATACATTGTTTTTTTTTTCAGGGCAAATTAGGCTTTTAGTGTGTGATAATTTTTAGTAACCTTATTTTCAATTTCTTTTTTAGGGAAAAGGAGGGAAAAAAAAATAGAAAAAACACACACTATTTCTGCATTTAAATCCATTATAGCTTTACAATAATTATTTGTTTATCTATCTTGGTTATAACAATGTTTAGATTATGTTCATAGCGCAATGTATGGTGACAATATTCTGTTTTTCGTCTTTTGCTTTCTCATTGTACACGACTGATGATTATTTATAAGACCTTATTTGCTAAAATAATAGTAATATACCCTCATGGCACACATATTTAAAAAGCAAAGTTCCTAAGGTGACAATGTATGTTTCTTTTTTCATATTCTGTTACTTTGTTTTCATTTTACAAGTCTTTTATTTTGGTACAGAATATGAGAAAATGTAATTGCCTTTGATTCAGTTTGTGACTAAAAAGAATACACAGGACATGGGCCTCAACCCTAAAACTTTCTAAACTCTATTCTACTACTTATCACAGTGTTACCACATATGTCTTGTAGTTTTGCTAAAATGTTCCCAAGGTTGATCATAATTTTGAAAATGGCTTTTTTATGTTGGATTCAGTTTGTCCCTACCTATTTTTTACGTGACGTGCGTCTAAGCTTTAAAGAGAACCCGAGGTGGGTTTGAAGAATATTATCTGCATACAGAGGCTGGATCTGCCTATACAGCCCAGCCTCTGTTGCTATCCCAAACCCCCCTAAGGTACCCCTGCACTCTGCAATCCCTCATAAATCACAGGGACGCTGCTGACAAACAGCTTGTCAGAGCTGGCTGTGTTTATCTCTATAGTGTCAGTCTGCTGCTCTCCCCGCCTCCTGCAGAACTCCAGTCCCCGCCTGCATCCCTTCCCTCCCTGCTGATTGGAGGGAAGGGATGGGGGCAGGGACCGGAGCTATACAGGAGGCGGGGGAGCAGCTGAGACTGACACTACAGATGTAAACACAGCCTCACAGCATTTATGGGGGATTGCAGAGTGCAGGGGGACCTTAGTGGGGTTTGGGATAGCAACAGAGGCTGGGCTGTATAGGCAGATCCAGCCTCTGTATGCAGATAACATTCTTTAAACACACCTCGGGTTCTCTTTAAGACCCAACAAAATGTATTCTACAACTTGTCATGATTAAAATAATACCACATTTACCTCATTTAGTAACAAACTTATGGTGCAATCTCCACAACTAAACTGGACGTTTACATACATCCTGTGGTCATTAAGTGGTTAAAGGGAAGGTTCAGGGAGGGTGGGTAAAAAATAAAAATCAATTTCCACTTACCTGGGGCTTCCTCCAGCCCGTGGCAGGCAGGAGGTGCCCTCGCCGCCGCTCCAGAGGCTTCCGGTCGTCTTCGGTGGCCGACCCGACCTGGCCAGGCCGGCTGCCAGGTCGGGCTCTTCTGCGCTCCAAGGCCCGGAACTTCTGCGTCCCACGCCGGCGCTCTGACGTCATCGGACGTCCTCTGGGCTCTACTGCGCATGCGCAGTAGTTCTGCGCCTGCGCAGTAGAGCCCGGAGGACGTCCGATGACGTCAGAGCGCCGGCGTGGGACGCAGAAGTTCCGGGCCTTGGAGCGCAGAAGAGCCCGACCTGACAGCCGGCCTGGCCAGGTCGGGTCGGCCACCGAAGACGACCGGAAGCCTCTGGAGCGGCGGCGAGGGCACCTCCTGCCTGCCACGGGCTGGAGGAAGCCCCAGGTAAGTGGATAGGGATTTTTATTTTTTTACAGGTTTCCCTGAACCTTCCCTTTAAGGTACGCACACATCCAATTATTGTTGCTGTAAGGATAACGCACAAAGCTGAGAGCAACACTACAGGCAATACGTATCATAGAGACACGTCACTTGCGTATAACCAAGTGAAGTGCATGGTTTCTAAGGAGAGGAGGGACAATAGGGCGCAGGAAAGAGTGGCTTCCAGCGAGCAGGGCAAGAACATTTTGCTAATTCATCAGTGTTTATAGACGGCGCACTGGATCTCTAAGGCTTAGAGATCTAGTGCGCCGTCTATAAACACTGATGAATTAGCAAAATGTTCTTGCCCTGCTCGCTGGAAGCCACTCTTTCCTGCGAGCCATGGAGAGGGACACCTGTACTCACAATAGATTCTCGGACCAAGAGGACTGACACCATTAGATTACTTAAGTAGTCATCTAAAACCTCAATGCACACATATAAGAAAAACAAAAGTTTGCTTTCTTAAAACAGAAAGAATTTGCGATAATTCAGGTTGGAATGAGCTTGAGATGTCTCCCAGGCATCACTGCTGAATATATGCAAATTAACTATTGTACCCTTAGAAGCTAAACACACCTCCAGAACCGCTGGAATGCAATGATGTGTCAGCTTGTTAATTTGTACAGAGCCATAATAATCCAACATGCATACAGACTGTTTCGGATTATACAAAAACTGGAGCACCCGGCGCTAAAGGTGGTAGTAACAATGTAATAAATTACAGTGAAATGAATCCTGGAAGAGGAACTCTTTTCAAACAACCGTGGACACCAACCACAAAGTTCTGTCCCAAGTGGGAATAAATGCCGGTTCCTTCGTAGATCTAATGAAACAGTACCTCACTGGAGTATGCTGACACTATACCCCAGGTATGGAAGACCCTCCTAGCCTCACTCCGGTCAATCGCGGGGCCTGAGGAAATCCCTCGGATGCAGCACAGATCAATGCTCGCGCGAAGGTAATGAGAGCGTCTTCCTCTCCGTCCGTAGGATGTGACGTCACCCGCTGCATTCCAGTAGCTGCTCAGGCTAGTGTTGGCTGTTTCCTGAGTACGGAGACACAGAGGGGACAACCCAATAGTGCAGACTGCGCCCACAGTTGGTTAGCTGCGCAAAAATGAATGCACTTACGGACAATTTCTTGGTTTATTGCATGTAACAATGTGTATCCCGATCCGGATTTCGGCCCTTACGCCTTCATCAATTGTCCGTAAGTGCATTCATTTTTGCGCAGCTAACCAACTGTGGGCGCAGTCTGCACTATTGCGTTGTCCCCTCTGTGTCTCCGTACTCAGAAAACAGCCGACACTAGCCTGAGCAGCTACTGGAACGCAGCGGGTGACGTCACATCCTACGGACGGAGAGGAAGACGCTCTCATTACCTTCGCGCGAGCATTGATCCGCGCTGCATCCGAGGGATTTCCTCAGGCCCCGCGATTGACCGGAGTGAGGCTAGGAGGGTCTTCCATACCTGGGGTATAGTGTCAGCATACTCCAGTGAGGTACTGTTTCATTAGATCTACGAAGGAACCGGCATTTATTCCCACTTGGGACAGAACTTTGTGGTTGGTGTCCACGGTTGTTTGAAAAGAGTTCCTCTTCCAGGATTCATTTCACTGTAATTTATTACATTGTTACTACCACCTTTAGCGCCGGGTGCTCCAGTTTTTGTATTATTTGTCCACATAGGGGCTTGAGGACTGGCCCTGAGTACACCCGTGCCGCTTGTCTACCAGTGCGCTGCTACCGTTTGTGTTTACAGACTGTTTCGGATTGTTTGATCCTCATCAGTTGATGGCATGGATTAATTTGGCTCTATGCAGTAGGGCTTGTAACACCAAGACGCACAGACTAACCAGCAAGCTCATGGTGACCCAGAACTCATTGCAGTGTTCTCCCCAAGCTCTTTTAGCCGGGTGCTCCACCCGGCTAGATTTGGTGACCACCCGGCTGTCATCGGCTCAGCTCCTCACCTCCTCCTATGCTGTAAGCAGAGTTGCCCTGCATTTTTATCTCGCCCCACCCGGCTACTTTTTCATGCCACCTGGCTGGAAACAAATTCTGGGGAGAACACTGCATTGGAGTGTGTAAGGGACTACAATGAGGACTGGTACCTGTCAGGAATCGGTCCCTCTAGCATTTAAAGGCTCTGTCCTATTACAGGGGGGACGGGGGAGGATTTGGAGGAACAATGCATGGCTTCTAGCAGGATGATCAGTGGGAGAACTATGCACTCGGGATCACAAGTTGCTGAAGATCCGCCATGTCAGATCTTTAGGCAATGTTGGGGCTTACATACACAAGCTAGATTCTTGCACAAGGCAGATATTGCCACATACAAGTAAGAAGGACATCACTGTAATTTGGGCACTATGGATAGCTGCTAGAACATTGGTAAATGCCCAGCAGGAAACCTCATAGGGATCAGTTCTCCAATCTTAGTACACTCTAAGGCCTAGTGCACACCAGAGCGGTTCGGCAGCGTTTTTCGATCCGCTTGTGGATGTGGAAACGCTTGGGTAATGTATTTCAATGGGCTGGTGCACACCAGAGCGGGAGGCGTTTTGCAGAACCGCATACTCCCAGGCTGCTGCAGATTTTGGATTGCGGCGGCGTTTCTGCCTCCAATGTAAAGGATAGGAAAACCGCAGACCGCTCTGAAAAACGGCAGTTCAGAGCGGTTTTGCAGGCGTTTTTGTTACAGAAGCTGTTCAGTAACAGCTTTACTGTAACAATATATGAAATCTACTACACCAGAAACGCTTCACAAAACCGCAAAATGCTAGCTGAAACGCTACAGAAAAATAAGAACAAAAGCGTTTCAAAATCTGCTAGCATTTTGCGGATCTGCTAGCGGTTTTTGGTGTGCACCAGGCCTCTGAGCACAAAGCGTTTGTGAATGAGTTTTCCTGCTGGGTCCCCTAAAGTAGACAAGCGCTAAATTTCCCAATGTTCTATTGTGCAATGGGTAATAAAATAGAGCATTGATAACTTTTACCAATGTGGCACCAAATTAGGAGCTGATACGGTTGAGGTGGCCCAACGAGAGTCCATAGGGAACAGTGCTCCAATCAGAGCAATGTCTACAACAGGAAGCATTCTTCTATTATTACTACAGCCTGATACCTAGGAGCTCGAGAAGGTGCAGTCAACCCAATCACATTAGCAGAATTTCACTATGGAGTTTCTCAATGGATCACCTCAACCACATTAGCACCCCCAATTTCATTGGAGCGCTGCAGACGCCAAATTTATAACAAGTAAGTTAGTATAGCGCTCAACAGATATAATCACATATAGACTCCTAGGAGGTAACAAAATTAAAATAAAAATAAACATAGGTCCATTTCACAATTCAGGAATTTATTTCCTGTTCACATAAGCTTTACTGAGATGGTACACCTCCTCAGATCCACTTTAGTGGGCTCTATTCTCAATCACACATGCGGTAAGTTTTTTACCGCTATATTACAGCATGTGATAAATTCCGCATTTTTTCCACATTCACTAAAAATGTTACGCATGTTTCCCGCATGCGGGAACAATGCGTAAATTTTTTTGGGAAACATGCGTAATTACATAGTAAACATGCTGAAAAAAACTTTGCATAAAGAAACTTGTCCAAAAAAAAAAAAAAAAAATTTGAAGTCCAGCAAACACAGCACTCAAGGCTCCAGACTCCATTTAAGTCAATAGGAAGCAAAATATATCACCAAGTACTAGTAGGTGATAAAAATTCGGTAGTTAAGTCAGGAAAAAGGCGCCTCTTGTTTTTTGTGAATTTTGATTTTTTTGCGGAAACTACAGACTTTTACCGCATTTTTTACGCATGCGGGTAATGCGTAAAATTTTACGCATGTGGTAAATTTCATGCGTAAACATTTGTGAATGTCAAAATGTTTTTTTTTCAGTCAGGCATTTACCGCAAGTGCATTTCTGCATGCGGTAAATCATTGAGAATAGAGCCCAGTATCTTTGAAACTTATACGCTCACTGCCAGCCAGCAAATCTCTTCACTCTTCAATATGTCATCTCCACAGCTCATGCATGCAAGATTGAGAAAGTGCAGACAAAAACAATAGCGTAATACTGCTTGATATTGCTTATATCCTCCACATCACCAGTGTGAACCAAACAGGTATACACATTACACCCAGTGCGATCACATGCAGGTATTTCAAGCCTCTCACTGTATGCAGAGGCTGACCCAGCAAACCAACAAACTCGCTCAGCATGGGGCTTTCAATAGCCTCTCCCCAGTTTATGAGGTTTTAAAAAGGCTGAAAGGCGCTAACATAGTGTAAAGCCCCATCTACACTATGGGACATTGCAACGATCCGGCGGCTCGATTAGCCGTCGGATTGCCTCTTCCGCGTCCCTGCTCGCCGCACGTGCGCCGCATTCGATTCCCCGCCGGCACCACTTATCTTCCGCTCGATTCCCTGCCATTGTCCCCTCGCGGGGAGCGAGCAGGGAATCGGCGGTGCGGAGATCCGTCCTGTCGGATCTTATCAATCGAGCCGCATCGGCGGCTCGATTGATAAGGAGCATCGCGGCCGCATCTACTCGTGTAGATGCGGCTTAACTCTGTCTTTATTGTAAAAGTTTTAAAATTTCAGTGCACTCATGTTTGTAATTAAAATGCGCATATCAGTATCCACATGGCTGCTCTACGTCTCCACCGCTGCTTACACCCATAAGTCCATGGAATATCGTGCGCTCCAAACAGCTTGCACGCATCCTATTGGACATGTTGCAAGCCTCACCACCGCACATTTCCTCCTTCCAGCTTGAAAGAAAACCCGAGGTGGGACTTAATTATGTTAGTGAGGACCAGAGGCTGGTTGTGCACACTAACACCAGCCTCTGTTGCCCCATGGTGTGCCTCCAGGACACCCCTGCGCGCTGCTATACCCTCCGCAGTGCTAGCGACACACAGCGTGTCGCCAGCACAATGTTTACCTATGCCGTGTCTGTTAGCACCGCTCCCCCGCCTCCTCTGTATCGGCACTACCCGCCCGCGTCCCTTCCCTCCAATCAGCGGACAGGAAGGGACGCGGGCGGGTAGCGCCAATACAGAGGAGGCGGGGGAGCGGCGTAAACAGACACGGCATAGGTAAACATTGTGCTGGCGACACGCTGTGTTGTCGCTAGCACTGTGGAGGGTTAGTGTGCACAACCAGCCTCTGTGCCCCACTAACATAATTAAATCCCACCTCGGGTTCTCTTGAAGGAGGAAGTGCACGTAGGACGCATTCAAGCTATTTGGAGCGCACGGACTTATGGGTAAATAACCCCTTATTTCCCCACCGCACACCTGAGGCAATTAAACCTAATTTAAATCACGAATTCGAGTGCTTAGGCACCTCGTGAGCCCATCACTGCTGCAGATGTTGTACTAATCCTTTAGCTTTATCTTCAAAACTGCTGGTCCAAAACAAGCACGCAGGGAAGGCATTTTAACTCCACTGTTTGCAGGATTTTGACGCGACAGCCAAGGACTGGCATTAACGTCACTAAGTGTATGCTTATTATAGCAGCTTTCTGAATTCCAAAGCCAACTAGTAGCGCCTCTATGACACAGGAGGCTGAAGGCTACCCGCCTTCTAGCTGTTCCGTTGGACTAACCAGAGGATCGCTAGATGTCCGCACAACACCGTACTACCCACGCTAAAACCGAGAGGATATTCGAACACGACGTCACTTCCCCCACATAAACAAAAGCGACCGCTAGACCACACCTTCCCCCCGGTTAGAGTTATTCAAACCAGCCAATAAACGTCTGGCTTTTCCCTGTGACGCGGCCACTCTCTGTACTGCGGGCAGGCATTGGTGCGAACCCCAGTCAGTCACAGGAAGAGCATGCTGACTGGGAAATGGTCGCTAACTCGCGGTGCTACTGGCTCGCTTGCGTGACATCTCTCCGTTCCCATTGGATGGCAGCAGCGAATCGGCGTAGGCGTGGTTAGAAAAGGGCGAAGGTTATATGAAGGGGTGTTGGTGGGCCGGAGAGGTGTAGTAACGGGGTAACGGAAGCGGGGAAAGGAGGCCTGGCTGTCGTGAAAGCGGGCGAGGGGGAGGGACCGTGAAGGAATAGGAAATTGTGATACGGTTGTGCTAGGCCCGAAGCCTCCGTAACTGGACGACAACGTCATATCCCTGTCACCGTGTAACGAGCCCAGGCCTGCCGGTCCCCGGGGGTCACAGCAGAGTCCCCAGCACAGCCAGAGACACAGCTGAGCTCCAGCGGTCGGGAGAGGGAGCCCTCCAGCGGCATGGTATGTTCCCAGCAGCCTTCCGGCCCGGGCTCACCATCCATCCTGTTACCTGCCTTACTGTTCTTTATATGATGCTGCTCTCCATCCATGGTTACAGAGTATAGTTTATCACCTTCACCAGCTGCTTCCAGCTTAACATTTTGTTTCACCCAAGTATAACATCCTCACTAGCTGCCCAGTAAATGGTCCTAAAGGTGACCACTAATGGTCCAATTCTTAGTGAAAATATGTTTGAACAGTCTAGATAATTGTGATTGGATTGGCAAAAAAAAAAAACTAATTGGCTTCCCCAATCCACTGCAAATGATTCTAAAAATGAAAGTTTGTCAATTTTGTTGATCTCAAAAAAATCTTTCTAATTGGTTGATAAATAAGAGGAACAGATTGGTTAATTAATGCTGTCAATGTATTACATTTTTCTTTTTAAGTAAACTGGAGTCAGAATAGCACCCACTACAAGGAGGAAATAATGTGCCATGATGATCATGGTCTCTGCACCTCTAGACCAATTTGACAGGGATTATTTCCAATTGCATTTCCATGATCGCTTGAACAAAATTTAGCTAAAAATTGGGCTGTCCAGCTTCAGGTGTCTATACAATCTTAAAAATGTTACCAAATCTATCTAGTGGGCAGGAAGTGAATATACTTTAAATGGATACTTTTGGTTCCTCCTCATGTTACATAAGTGGTAAGATTGTATCCTTAGTGGGCACCATTGGACTAAACATTATTGTGAATGCTGTGTGTCATACACAGTGGAGTTGTAGGGTAGCAAAATTATTAGATTGATTTTTACTGTAGCATGTAATGGTCAAATCGGTTATTGTACCACACCGTAATCCATTAAAATCATGCGCTGAGTATCTGGTTTGTCTGATTATCCTGTGCAGGAGAGGTTTTGCTGTTACTTTGAGTTTCAGTATACATATGAACAATTTATGACTGTGTAGCAATTCATCTACTGTAATATACTTGACTAGTCATTGACTATACAATGCTAGTCACACGACTGGAGACTCTTAGCAAAACGACTTAACTGTATATTGGTAAGCTTTTGCATACTTGTTAACATTTGTAGACATTTTTTGATTCCTGTACTTCATTAAAGGAGTACTTAAAGAGAATCTGTATTGTTAAAATCGCACAAAAGTAAACATACCAGTGCGTTAGGGGACATCTCCTATTACCCTCTGTCACAATTTCGCCGCTCCCCGCCGCATTAAAAGTAGTCAAAAACTGTTTTAAAAAGTTTGTTTATAAACAAACAAAATGGCCACCAAAACAGGAAGTAGGTTGATGTACAGTATGTCCACACATAGAAAATACATCCATACACAAGCAGGCTGTATACAGCCTTACTTCTGAATCTCAAGAGATCACTTGTGTGTGTTTACCTTCTGTCCCCAGCTTCTCTCATGCACTGAACATTACAGGCTTCCTGCAGACAGCTCTGCCTATGTCGTTAATTCCTTAGTATGTGACAGACAAGCTCCTTTCACAGCCTCCAGAGAAGGATTTTTATCCAGCTCTCTTCTATCACTGATAAGATAGCAGAGAAGCTGCTGGCTTATGTAAATAAAACACACACTGGAGTGTGCATAGAGGAACAGTTCAACACTGAAGAACTTGGCAGCCTTCCAGACACAGGCCGACAAGTCTGACAGGGGAAAGATACATTGATTTATTACAGAGATGGTTATAGTAGAAAGAGCTGCAGCAAGCCAGATCACATTAGAATAGGTTTAGGAACTTGTAGGAAGGTAGAAAAAACGTTGTAATTTTTGTTAGTCACTTTAAGTGAAAAAAATATTAGTTACTAGAGTTTTTCCCCAGAATTTAGCTGGGTGGCATGACAAAGTAACCAGGTAGGACGTGACAGTGGAACGCTGGGCCGGCACAACTCTGCTTACAGCTTATGAGGTGAGCCGATGACTGCCAGGTGCTCACCAAAATTAACTGGGTGGAGCACCCGGCTAAAAGAGCCTGGAGAGAACACTGTAAAGGCCCATACACATAGGGTACGGCCGTCGCCGCAACCACGTGTCACTCGCGTGTTGTGGCAAAAGGTCGCCCGTGTGTGACACGCGCACCCCGAACCGTCGCCGCTTTTGCCAGGCGATAGACGTTCAATCGCCGGCTACAGCTGTCGCCGGAACTGTCGCTAGTCCCGCGTGAGTACGCGGACTAGCGACAGGAGACCTACGCGAGTGAATGGAGCATCCGGCCGGGGGATGCTCCATTCACAAACAGCTTCCGCCGCATCTCTGGCGAGACGTGTGGACAGCTGTCGCTCCCTGTTCGCGTGCGCGCATGCAACGGGGACAATTGTCCCCTTGTGTATGTAGCTTTACTTGGGGCTTTTTGCGCCCCCCTGAATTCGTCATGTGAGCACGGCGCCATCCTGATTTCCTCCGGTCAGCAGCAGCAACCTCCGCAAAGCTGGCCCATTGTCACCCACTACTGCCCTGAGCTATTTGCATCCTGATAGAGCTCCTTGGCCGGGAGCGTTCTGCGCATGCACAGTACATGGACATGGCTACTGTACATGTGCAGAATGCTCCCTGCCATGGGAGCGCGATCAGGGTGCGTGCGGCTCAGGGCCATGTATGCGGGGTAGCGGGTGGCTTTGCGGTGGTCACCGCTGCTGGCCAGAAGGAATGGGGACATCGTGGGTGCAGGATGACTCCAGGGGGCTGCAAGAAGCCCCAGGTAAGTTAACATTTTTTTATATTTTTTTTCCTTAGGTATTCCTTTAAACTTTTGTAGAGCAGACACAGAATATTTATAATGCGCTTTTCTGCTGGCAGACTCAAAGCGCCAGAGCTGCAGCCACTAGGACGCAGTATATAAGCAGTAGCAGTGTTAGGAATTCTTGCCCAAAGTCTCCTTGCTGAATAGGTGCATGCTTACTGAACAGGAGGAAGAGCAGAGATTAAAACCTTGTTCTCCTGTGTCAGAGACCGAGCCCTTCACCATTTCAGCCACACGCTGGTGCCGCTCTAGCTGCAGGGACGTGAGACTTGTCTGTGCAGTTTGCGGAGCAGCACGCGATCGTGCAGGTGGAAGCCTGTGATCGCGATTGTCCCAGCGACAGGCATTGGTGGTAGGGGACAGAAGTCCCCTAAGTCAGTCTGTGCTTGTACTTCGAGAATGGTCACTGTTTTTTTCTTTTCAAAGATCGTGCTGCTGCGCTTGCCGCCGATCATTAGCTTAAAGGAGTTATCAATCAAAAATTAATAAAATAAGCACTGATTACCCGGGGCTTCCTCCTGCCCCAAGTTCTCAGCATGTCCGTCACCCCAGCTCTGCACGCAGCCATTCGCCGCAGCTCCCTCCCAGTCCCCGGCGATAAAGTCAGGCCGACCTCCAGGTCGGCCTGTACTGCGCCTGCGCGAGCGGGGCTGTCAATCACCGCCACGTGGACTGCGCAGGCGCAGTAGATCTACGCAGTCTTCTCCGGTCCACGTGGCGCTGAGTGACAGCGCCGCTCGCGCTGTACAGGCCGACCTCATCGACCTGGGGGTCGGCCTGACTTCATCGCCGGGGACCGGGAGGGAGCTGCGGTGAACAGCTTTTTCCATTCATCTCCCCTCTAGGTCCCCGTAATTGTCGGTATCAATGAGATACCTGCAGCACTTCCGAAGCAACACAGCCATGCATTACTTCCTATTTGTGTACTTATTATATGCAATAGAAAATAATGCGTGAGGACATCTTGTGGCCAAATAGTAAAATTGGGGACTAAAAAAATGTTTTAATGTCAAGAGAGGGTATATTATTAAATTACAGGCTTGAAATTAGTGATGGATGTAAAACTGAAAAAGTACACCTTTATTTCCAAATAAAATATTACTATACATTGTACTAGGGATATAATTCAAACATTGCAACAACCGGGGCAAATTGTGGCCGTATCCAGTTTGTTTTTTAAAACTATAATGGTCAAAAACTGAGAATGAATTGTTTAAATTTTTTTTCTTATTCCCATAAAAAATGCCTTTAGAATAAAATACTTAGCATAATGTACCACCCAAAGAAAGCCTAATTGGTGGCGAAAAAGGTATAGATCATTTTGTTGGGGAATGAAAGGGTGAAGCGCTGAAAATGTGAAAAAAAATTCCTCTTGTCTATAAGGTGAAAACAACCCACGGCTGAAGTGTTTAACCAGTGCTCTATCCAGCTACTGTACTGAGAGAAAATCAGATACTTGTCATGAAAGAGAGAAACCTGAGGCTTCTTAGGTCTCCTCCTAACCACTGTTGGATTCCAGGATCCCCTGGATGTTTGCAGCTGTGCTACCAGGGATGGGCTCACAAGTAATCACAAGTGCTTACTCTGGATTCAAATGAGCCTTAATTGCTGCAGCTGAGCGGCTGGATTACAAGGGGATAGTTACCAATGATTCTGCTTTCCTCCCTGCATTCCTCCCTGCATTCCAAATAGCTTGCACGTGCCCTATTGGTCGCGGCGCAAGCCTCACCGTGGGGGGGGGGGGGGGGCGGCCCGTGTTCTACTGCAGGTGTACTAGAGCCGGTGATCGTAATATTGCTGTTCCTATGCAGAGTATTAGCACTGCAGTATGAAGTCACTCCCCTATGTGCCCAGTGCGCTTCCTCTTATTCTCCGGGTTGTTAATGTGGTGGTAATTTATTTCTTAAAGGGAACCTTTGAAATACCAGTTGCCTGACTCTCCTGCTGATCCTGTGTCTAATACTTTTAGCCACAGCCCATGAACAAGCATGCAGATCAGGTGCTCTGGATTAGTTGCATGCTTGTTTCAGGTGTATGATTCAGCCACTACTGCAGCCAGAGATCAGCAGGACTGCCAGACAGCTGGTATTGTTTAAAAGGAAACATCCATATCCCTCTGTTTAGGTTACCTTTAAAAAATGTTGTGCAGTGTGCAGCAGCAATTAAATCCCTCTCTGATTAGATGTCAGAGGGATCTATCTTTTGGGCATGTCAGGAGAAAGTCTGCCAGTGTATGGCAGGCTTAAGACACTGTGTGGCATCGCATGCTTGACGCATATTTATGCAGTCTCAGACACACAATCAGATTGTGGTGGAGGTGGTAATTCTGCAACTCTCATATTTGGATTACTTTTTTAGTTAACTGCTCAGGGAGACTGTTCAGTGATCGTCCGGTTAACCAGGGCTGTGGAGTCGGTCCAAAAATCCACCGACTCCGACTCCTCAGTTTAGGATTCCACCGACTCCACAACTCCGACTCCTCTAATTTGCATATTACAATTTTGTTGATTAAAAGTATGTAACATGAAATTCGTCTCTTAACTGCCAACGCTTAGGAATTTTACAAGACAACTGAAGTGAGGATATGTAGACTACTATATTTATTCCCTTTAGACTAAAACTAGTCCTTGGTAAGAGTACTTGTAAAAGGTACAAACCGGAACAAAGAACATCTATCAGGCCCTAGGCAATGTAAGTGTGGGTACATGTAAGAATGATGTGCAGGTACTCTGCAGGGGAATGAGGAGATTGTAAACAGACAACACCTCTGTGTTCAATGTGCACAGCATTCTCAGTGGATTCCCTGCAGCTCTGTGGGGAGTGCATATGTAGAGTATAGTACTACTGTGTAACAAAGTAAACCTGAGACAGATGAAATTAAAGTTTTATACATACCTGGGGCTTCCTCCAGCCCCCTTCAGGATAATCAGTCCCTGGTTGTCCTCCTCCACCACCTGGATCTTCTGCTATGAGTCCAGGTACTTGAGCCAGTCAGGCGTAGTGCGCATGCACACACTCCGCCGCCAGGAGCATACTACACCTGTGCAGCACTATTGCGCAGGTGCAGAATGTTCCTGGCTGTGGGAGCGGCATGCGGCCGGACAGCGCTGACTGGCTGAATTACCAGGACTCATAGCAGAAGATCCGGGTGGTGGAGGACAGCGAGGGACTGATTAGCCTGAAGGGGGCTGGAGGAAGCCCCAGGTATGTATAAAACTTTACTTTTCATCCGTCTCAGTTACCCTTTAATTTGTAGTCACCAAACCAAATTTTAACATATCAAATTATTTGATTTCATCAGCAAAGGGAGTGCATACATTTGCATAAATCAGCATCAGTGCAGAATTATTTCCATCTCGTTGACTATCTCTATTAGTGACACAGCTACACATCAGGCTTTATTCTTACAGCATATATGTTATTTAGTATATATAAGAGATTCCTGTGTACACATCATATATACAGTCACAATCAGATATGTATATCTGATCTTAAAAATACGGTGACTGCTTTATTGAAGCAGCGCAAGTAACTAATTTTGATTGGTTTATTTCATTTTTGTGGACTAAGCACAGCTATTACTGTATATATACATTATTTTTAATGACTATTATCTGAGAAATAGAACATTTTATCATATTTTCTATTTTAATTACAGTTACAAATTCATTAGGAGTCGGAGTCGGTGCATTTTTTCCCGACTCAGACTCCAGGCACCCAAAATTGCCCGACTCCGACTCCACAGCCCTGCGGTTAACTGTCCTTTTAATTACTGAGTGGAAGCTGTTAGAATGCTTATGATTGCTGCATTCGTTTTTATTTGCATTGCAGCACTTTTGTGGGAGAGTTCAAGTATATCATGGCTTGGTACTGGGGTGGGTACATCATTGCTTAGGCAGCAGAGCTTCACATGGAAGCATTATTCTTTATTTTATTTTATTTTTTGCACTTAAAGAGAAACTCCAACCTAGAATTGAACTTTATCCCAATCAGTAGCTGATACCCCCTTTTTACATGAGAAATATAATGCTTTTCACAGACCGACCATCAGGGGGCGCTGTATGACTGACTTTGTGCTCAAACCCCTCCCACAAGAAGCTCTGGGACCGTGGTACTCTGGGCAAACTGCCACAATGTAACAATGTTCACAGACAGGAAATGGCTGTTTCTAACAGCCAAAACAGCTAGGAGCAGCTACATAACCTGCCCACAGTAAAAATGTCACCATGTAATAAATGTCAGAATGTAAATCGGGGAGAGGAAAGATTTTACAATGAGCAAACACTGACTAAATCATTTATACAGAATTATGGTAAAAAATTAAGCACTTTTTTTTACTACATTATTTTCACTGGAGTTCCTCTAAGTACATTTTTTTTGTGTGTGTATATGTCGGTGTACGTTTCTTTTAATTGCATTTAGTACATATGAATCACATTTTGCTTATTATAGCTTGTGTTTAAGTTA
Organism: Hyperolius riggenbachi; assembly: GCF_040937935.1. Classification (NCBI taxonomy): domain Eukaryota; kingdom Metazoa; phylum Chordata; class Amphibia; order Anura; family Hyperoliidae; genus Hyperolius; species Hyperolius riggenbachi. The sequence continues at coordinate 290,741,309 of NC_090651.1, forward strand.
AGGTGTGTACTAATGGAATGCTTTCATGATTACCACTTCCGAAAGTTAATCACTTTAAATGAATTTGTAATGACTATTAGCATGAATAGAGCCTGAAATATGAGGGTAAAATGACAACGTAAGCTTGTGACTTCACAATAAACCAACAAATGTCATTGGCATTCCAGATATTAGGTGTGCCAATTAGGCAGTGAATAGTTTCATCCTCAGACAGTTGACTGCATGACGTTTCTATGCTCTATTATTATTTGGATTTCCTACAGATGCTTCATTTTACAGTCCTAAAACATATTGTGTAACGTTTCTCCCCAAAAGTTAGATGCTTGGGAAACCTCTGGATGGCCAGCAGCGAAGGGGTTGCGGAGGATCAGGGAAGTCTGGATCATCCAGAGGCTTCCCCCTACTGAAGCCAAGTACCGTAACTTTGGGGGGGAAAGATTACAGGTGTACTTTGAGGTCATTGGATTCTTCTTTGCAAATTGCCTGTTCTCCTGCATATCCTAGCTTTAAAGAAAGCATGTAATGAGAAAAACCTCCCCTGTGGGGTACTCGCCTGGTGTGGGGGAAGCCTCCGGATCCTATTGAGGCTTCCCCGTCCTCCTCGGTCCCGCGGCGGCGATAAAGCTCCCCGAACAGCGGGGATGTAAATATTTACCTTCCCGGCTCCAGCGCAGACGCAGTATCGTCTCTCTGCTCAGAGATGGGAGCAAATAGCCAATCGCTGTCGGGCCTGCGCAGTAGGGCGGACCCGACAGAGATCGTCTATTTTCGCCTATCTCCATGTAGGTAGCCGCAACAGCGTCCCCGCTGGAGCCAGGAAAGGTAAATAAATCGGCTCTTATCAGCCCTTGTCAGGCTTGTCGAGGGAGGGTTCCGGGACACTTTGGGGGAGCCAGCACTGGACTGCCTGCAGCTGCAGGGGAGGGAGAAGCCTCATTGGGACCCTGAGGCTTCCCCCTCCCGAGGTGGGTACCCCCCAGGGAACTTTTTGTTTCCCCCATGCAGCCATCCTGTGCCCTTGTAGTCACTCACTGCTGCTCCAGTCCCCCGCTGGCAGCTTGTCGACCTCGGAGGTAGGCTTGAACGATTTTAGGGAAAGATTGAATTGCACGATTTTTGCCAGAAATTGCAATTTCGATTCACGATTTTTGAAACACGACGATAGATCAGCACTCCGATATTGAGTATGAGTGCCCCCAGTACAGGTCAGCCAGTGTAGGTGCCGCAGTACAGGCTAGCCATCCAGATCCCGTTTAGTATATATAGGCAGGTCTCCCCTTTTGTGTGTACAGTTTTCCCAGGCTGCTCCGTCCTCCCTCCCGTCTTGCCCGGTAAATTTCCCAGTTGTGGTCAGTTGCACTTCATGGTGTATGCAGCCCGGTCCCACACCCCTCACTCGCGCTTCTGAGCCTGGGAGCATTCTGCGCCTTTGCAGTACTAACTGTGCAGAAGCATGAAAGGTGCGTGTGCGCAGCCAGGCCGTGCAAGCGCAGTGAAGCGCAACTGGCTAGACGCCTAGGGACAGAGTGGCCTGAGAGGTGTGCATGGGGGTGGTGGAAGCCCCAGGTATGTATTCTGCCTCTGCCTCCCCTCAAAATTGTCTACTGGCCACCCACCTCACAATTGTCTTTGACCTTTCACAATAGTGTTTCTACCTTTCCTACCCTCACAACTGACTATCCAGTTCCAGGGCTTCCCACCCACCTCACATCACACAGTTTTCCAGCTGAACCTCCACGCTCCTCCCTCCCCTTCGGCATAGGTAGACAGGGCAGGCTGGGAAAAAAAAAACGCCTACAAGATGATCCATCCAGGTCCCGGGGCGCTCTGTCCATCTGCAGGCAACCTGAGCCCTCTGCCTCACGGAGTCAGGCACAAACCGGCAGCATCTTTCTTCTTCCTGAGGACAGCGGGACCACATGACTGGGGGCGGAGCAGTGCGTGCACAGGAAAGATTACTGCCCCAAAGTCTGCATTAGACGCATGCACTGTAGTCCAAGTGCCCGCCCCCACTCACTTGTCATACCCAGCGCAGCCAGAGCCAGGCGGCAGGAACTTGTTTGAAAGTATGTTTCCGGGCTGGCTCGCCTGCGTGTGTACAAGCGTTGCTTGGCAACGCTCGCCACTTCACAGCGGCTCTCCATGCAGCAATGCAGCGGGGGCGGAGCAGAGCAGATACAGGCGGCGGTGCGAAAAACCGTGGCTTTGACGATCTCAAGATCGTCATGCCGCTGATCGCGATTTCGGTTTAAAAACCGAAAATCGTTCAGGCCTACTCAGAGGGCAGCGTGCCGCATTGTGTACATTTTTACACATTCCCGCTAGTGCAGGAACATTAACACATACATTTTTACGCATTAGTGGTGCAACTCGTAAAAATGTACGCATTGAACCAGTAACGCGTAAAAATGTATGTTAATGTTCCTGCACTAGTGGGAATGCGTAAAAACGTAAGCAATGCGGCCCGCCGGCCTCCGAGGTCGACAAGCTACCAGCGGGGGACTGGAGCAGCAGTGAGTGACTACAAGGGCACAGGATGGCTGCATGGGGCTGGTAGAAGCCCCAGGTAAGTGAAACTCATTTTTTTTTAATTTTGCTTGGACCTTCTCTTTAAAGGGAACCAGAGACGAAGCGCCCTCGTGTATTTTACTATCTATCTATCCATCATCTCTCTCTCTCTCTATCTATATCTATATCTATATCTATATATATATATATATATATATATATATATATATATATATATATATATATATATATATATATATATTCTCTTATCAGTGGGAACATTAGAGAAAACACCTACCCTGCTCTCTGCTTCACTCTTCACTGCTCAGCCTTGTTGTTAACAGCCCTTATAACATCCCTGACTGAGCATTCGGCCTGGCTTTGCTCAGGATTCATTATAGCTGAGTGTGTTCTCTGGTGTCTTTTCATGCCCAGGCCTGCCCCATTGTGGCTCTGCTTAGGAATCATTATAGCGGAGTCATAGCAAAGCCAGACTGAATGCTCAGTCAGGGATTTTATTAGGGCTTATAAGAAGCAAGCTGGACAGTGAAGAATGGAACAGGGCAGGGTAGGGGTTTTCTCTGTTTCAACTGATATATATGGTAAAATACATGAGGGTGCTTTGTCTCTGGTTCACTTTAATCTATTGTTCCATTATATCCAATCGATTTTATGCAGTTTATTAAAAGTCTGATCTGACCTGTTGTAAAATCCAAGGCATTGGGTTCTGAATCTGAAGTTTTGAAACGGTTTGCTACAAAGGCTTCTAGCAGTGCTGGTTCTTTCCTCGTTTTTGTATGTCTGCTCCACCTTTGGCTTGTGCAGGTGGATCTTGGCGAACCAACTGTTTAATTCCAGCAATCTTTTCTTGCTTTTCCAAAATTCTGGCATTTACTGAACCTATTTTATAGGCAACCTAGTCACTTGCTCTATAGAGGGCAGATACGTTTTTGCTGCATTCCTGGAATGTTTTAATTAGTAATTTTCCTGAATGATGACATTTTTGATTGTAATGTTTTCTTCTGTTTATAGAATTCAAACGTTGAAAACTTACCCCCTCATGTGATACGCCAAGTTTACAAAGAGGTCTCTACCCTGACGTCTGACCCTCCTGAAGGAATAAAGATCATTCCCAATGAAGAAGACATAACTGATGTGCAAGTCAGCATTGAAGGACCAGGTTGGTGCATTGTAACGGAGTGCTTGTTTGAGGAATTTTATTGCATTTAAAAAAAATTCACTTGAATGAGAATTGAAGCAGTTTTGAAAAGCTGCAGCTACTTTTGTTGCAATTCTCATTCATGTGAATGAATTTTTAAAGCACGAATGCTTGACAAAACAATGGCAAAAAGGCTGCAAGTGGGTCACAGGCCTGATTGAACAGACTGTAATGGCCCATACTCACGGGCATCAAAAGTGGCCTGTCGCCAGCACACGTGAGCGTCGCCGACGTTCCTCCTCCCCCCGCCGGAAGCTCTGCATACCTCAATGGAGGTTGCTGTCGCTAGTCCGCGTACTCACGCGGACTAGCGACAGCTGCGGCGGAGTTGCGGCGGCGACTGTCGCCAGGCGATTGAACATTTCAATCGCCTGGCGACATCAGCGACGGGTGACAGTTCGGGGTGCGCGCCCCTTCAACGGCCCATACTCACTGGCGACATTTGTAGCCCGTGAGTATGGGCCATTAGCGGTTTGTCTATAGTGACTGTAGGGGGGGGCTTTTATGCGGGCCCTCTTCCTTAAAGGGACACTTGTGCCAGAAAAAAAGTTTTACTCACCTGGGGCTTCTACCAGCCCCCTGCAGCAGTCTTGTGCCCTCACAGCCACTCGCTAATCCTCTGGTCCCCCGCTGCCAGCTAGTTTTGTTTTTGTCGACAGGCCCGACAGGACTGGCCACACGTAGCTTTCTCCGCATTCCCGACAGTAATTAGCGCTCTTGCGGGCTGCAACGTGTATAAAGATACACGTTGCCGCATTACCTACGCATAGATATGCGGCAACATGTATTTTTGTACGTGTTGTGGTCCGCAATAGCGATAATTAGTCGGGAATGCAGAGAAAGCTACGCGTGACCAGTCCTGTTGGCAAGGCACCAGAGGATTAGTGAGTGGCTGCGAGGGCACAGGAGTGCTGCAGGGGGCTGGTAGAAGCTTAACCACTTAACGACCAGCTAACGCCGATAGGCGGCGGCTGGTTGTTTGTGGTTTTACATAGAAACGCCATGTCAGGTCACGGAGGGTGTCTCCGTGAATAGCCTGCGAGCCTTCGATCGCGGCTCGCAGGCTAGTTGTAAACACGCGGGGAAGAAATCCCAGATGTTTACATCAATACGGCGCTGCTGCGCAGCAGCGCCATAAAGGAAATCTGCCTCCGTCCTGCGCAGCCCATGGAGGGAGAGGGAGGGCGGAAATCGCTGCGGAGGGGGGCTTTAAGGCGCTCCCCGCTCGGCCACACGGTGTGGCGGTGATCAGACCCTTCTGCAGGTCAGGGGAAAAAAAGGGGGGGGGGGTCTGGTCGCCCTGCGTGATTCCCGATCTGTGCTGTGGGCTGGAGAGCCCATGTAGCACAGAATCATCCACAATAGCCCGGTCCTTAAGTGGTTAAAGAGACACTGAAGCGAAAAAAAATATGATATAATGAATTGGTTGTGTACTATGAATAATTACTAGAAGATTAGCAGCAAAGAAAATATTCTCATACTTTTATTTTCAGGTATATAGTGTTTTTTCTAACACTGCATTATTCTATAATATGTGCAGATTACACAACACTCAGCATTCAAAATGAGTCTTTCATTGCAGTCTGTGAAGCAATGAACTCTCCTCTAGCAGAGGAAAAGTAAACAGTTCAATTACAGTTGAGATAATAAAAGTCAGATAACAGCCCTCTCCACGACCAAGTTAGTCGGAGAGCTTAATAGCTTTTTTGCATAGAGATAACAACTGGAGTTTCTCAACTCTTCCTGTACTGGAAACAATTAGACTGATGTATCTGATCTTAATGTTTTATTTCTTAGCTGTACTACACATACAAATCATAATATCATTTTTTTTTCGCTTCAGTGTCTCTAAGTGTCCCTTTAGGAAACACTGTCGTTAGTGTTCTCCTTTTGATGGGAAAGGCAATGTGCCTTTGTACTTTCACTGTTTACATTCATGCACATATAAAGTTTTCGCGGGTCACAAAGTGGGGAAAATAAATATGGCAGCCTCCATATTCCTCTTCCTTCAGTTAAAGCAGGGATGTCAAACCGGTTCTTCGAGGGCCGAGGTCCTTACACATTTTTGACACAGCACAAATTGATAATCCTGAATCAGGAAAGGTGTGGTCCATCAGGAAGAACACATTATTCTCTTGTTCAGTCCATCCTAAACACTGGCATGGATCTGGCCCTCCAGGCCTGGAGTTCGACATCTGTGAGTTAAAGGATACATGAGGCAAACCTAAAACAGAAGTTTTACTCATCTGGGACTTATTCCAGCCTGTAGCAGTGTAACCATTTCAACACCTTCCTCTGTGCCTGAGGCCCCCGCTGTCTCTGTAAATTGTGACCCGTGGCTGGGTTGTGGTCTTCTGGGAGTGCGCGCCATGTACCTCTCATGATAGCGCTGCTGTGGCCGTGAGTGCTCTGTGCTTGTGCAGTTCACAAAGACTTAGAGAACCCAAGGCCGATATATGAAATCTTAATAAGACCGAGGCATGTCCTGTATACAACATGCCTCTGACTTTCTGGAGCGGCACCAGTCCCCTCAATGATTTGCTGTTTCAACGCCCCCGCCCGCCCCCAAAAAAACCCCCCACAAAGCACCAGGCTAGCGAGAAGCAGATTGTCGCTAGCCTGCTATTGACCTGCTCTTGTCAATCAGCATGTCCTGCATAGCGTGGCTTCTCATCTCTCCCCCCACCCTTCTTCTCCTCTGCTAGCTTCCTCCAATCAGAAGCTAAGCCGCTACCCAGGAAGTTTTAGTTTTGCCTCGTGTCCTTCAAAGGATGGTTTAACTCTAGTTTACCTTTTTAATCAGCGGTGCAAAGCAGAATGGAAATATGAATTTAGTCTTGCGTGGGAGCTGCTGATTTGGCTGCTCGTACCTTTGGCCCATGACCTATATGATCAGTCTGGGCACAGTGGCCATTAGCAGCCCACACATGCATCAGTTTTTCCCCTGGTAGATTTGCTATGTTGCCCTGTATTAGCGCAGCAGTTAGGTTATCACTTACTTTCATGGTGAAAATCTGTTTAGTAAATGGCAGGATTTGATCCTTCTCTGATCAGTTTACGATCAGAGGAACTGATGTTTGACACATTGGGTGGCAATCTATGCATGGCCACCGTAAACATTTGTTCTTGGTTTTCAGGGATGGTGACATTGATTGTTTTCCTCAGAAACTTTGTTAGGGGTATTACATGGCAACCCTCTTTACTCCACCATACTGTTCTAAGATGGGAGGAGCAAATTACATAGCATGCTCACTCAGTACCATGTGCCACTGGGCAAAACAAAATGCTACAGCACTGTTGCGGAGCAAGTGAAGGATTTTGCACAATTAAGTGTAACCTCCAATCTGTCGCCAGACTTTAATTGCTATAACACAACCCCAGGCCCTAGTCTATCTGAGTGTGGTGTTGTTCTCCCCCATTTTGCCAGTTGGCGTGCTCTCTGGTCATGATAGCAGGCTTCTAGATTGGTCATTTCTACTAACTCTCATCTCAATAAGCAAAACAAATTCTCCATCGTCTTCTTAGCTTCAAAACGAAGTGGAAAGATGGGGCTGGTTAACTGCATAACACCCCCAACACACACCACACACACTTTTTTTTCTATTGGTCACTGTCCACCCAACTAGAAAAATGTTCTAGGGAGATTACTGGTGCTGTTCTGTCCACTTACTGCCATGTAATTGAGCTTCTACCCTCTACATTGATGCAGAGGGTGGGGTGGAGGTGCTCACTCGAAGACTGCGGAGTACAGGGTCACAACAGGGTCCTAACATTGGAAAGTAGAATGTAGGCCCACAGACTGCTCTAATAAAGCCATTACTGCAATGTTTTTAAAAATATACATACCCAGGGCTTACCTACAGCCCCCTCCAGGCTTATCGCTCCCTTGCTGTCATCTGCCACCTAGATTGTCGGGAATCTGGCCCCAGAGGTCATTCATTCTCAGAATGCCCCCGGCAACGTGAGCGTGCGGTTGGGCTATATATTTTTTTATTAAAGGAAACATCTGAGCAGAAAGATCTACTTACCTGGGGCTTCTTCCAGTCCCTGGCAGCCGTTGTGTCCCTCACTGCAGCTCCGGTATCCGGGGATATCCTCCGTTTCAGATGCCGATCTTGGTAGGTCTGCATCTACTGCACCTGTGCAAGCACTGCTCTCAATCATGCTCACGTATTCTAAAGTGTTCTGCGCAAACGCAGTAGTTCTGTGGAACATTCCAGACCACATAAGCGTGATTGACAGCAGCACTCGCACAGGTGCGGTAGATGTCAACCTTTCTGGAACGGAGGGGATCTCAGAACACCAGAGCTGCGGTGAGGGAGATGTGGCTGCCAGGGGCTGGAGGAAGCCGTAAGGTAAGTAGATTTTTTTTTTCTTTTTGGATGCTTCCTTTAAGTCCCTATATTAGGTTTTAGATTTTAATTATTTTTCTTTCATCAGAACACAAATGAATCCTAGTCCTTTCTCAATAACAATGTGGGCAAATTTGGTTATCAATATTTTTGTAGCCCATTGGCCAAATACAGCAAATTAACACATGTTTTTGAATGACTGTATTTGTCCTATTTTATGTTGGCTCATTATTTTATGCATTGCATTTGCAGAGGGAACCCCATATGCAGGAGGCATCTTCCGCATGAAATTAATCTTGGGAAAAGATTTTCCAGCAGCACCTCCCAAAGGATACTTTCTCACTAAAATCTTTCATCCAAATGTTAGTTCCAATGGAGAAATATGTGTTAATGTTTTAAAGAAAGACTGGAAAGCGGAGCTAGGGATCAGACATGTCTTATTGGTGAGTATAGAGATGTCGGTTCTGCTAGTGACTAGTGATTTTTCACTAGCAAAGCCTGGGATGTGTGCAGAAAATTACAATGTGATCAGACTCCTACCCTATCACAGAATCCTGACTCGTTTGTCAGATTGTTGTCCTAAGTATCAACTTAGAATGTATATTAAAACATTGCTTGTAACTTGACACACATACACTTTCAGTCTTGCTGCTTTTGTGCAGAGATGTTTAGTACTCTGTTGCAGTCTCTGTAAGCTTTTTGGCATTGTTAGTACAGGTTTTTATAGGTTCTTTTGGGCAATTAGATCATGGTATGGATTGGGTTTCTGTAGTGAATGTGAGTGGAACTATGTATGGTCACATTTAAAGGATGACGATCGTACTACGTAGGGAGCCTATCGGTTAACTATTCCAGAGACCATGAATGGGACACACTGTTGTTTAAGGTTGATGGTGAGACCTTCTATTTGTAAATGGGCCCAGAGGCTATGAGGTAGATTTTAGGACATGACTTATTAGTTATTCATTTAGCAATAGTTGCCCTTCTCAATCACCCACAAAGTGAAGGGAAAGGGTGCAGCAGGCTTTACTAGGAGATCATGAGAGCGCATTCAAGGTAAGCCGTGACTGTTTTGGGAAGTGAAGCTTGCTGAAAGAGGTCATACCATTGTAGGTTTTTGGGAAACCAAAGTACTGTTTTGTTTTTTTATAAACCTTGATCAAACTATATGTAGGATGCCTGGGTTCACTTCCTGCAGTGTGGTGGCTGCCATATTTATTTCCTATTAAACGTGTTGCCCCATCACCACCTTTCTACTTTTGAATGGTGCTGTGGGCTGTATTCTAGTGAACCATGCTATGTGGTTGCATCAGTTTCCACTCATGAGGAGTAATTGCTTTCTTGTTTGACACGTGAGTTCCCAATGGTTATCCTAACATAATGCTGTTGGCTGCCTGAGTTGTGGTCTTGCTTAACTACTTTAAGACCGCCTCACGCCAATGGGCGTGACTGCGGCCGCAGCCCAAGGACCGCCAAACGGCAATTGGTGTTAAGTCCTGGGGCTGCACTTTGCATCTCCTGCTCGGAGTGGAACTCCGCCCCGCCTTCAGCCTTCGCTCAGGAGACTGTTCGACGACGTAATCGCCGTCTATTTACATGTACAGCGCTGCGATCAGCAGCATCGCTGTACTGGGGACAGCCGTGTCCCCTCCATAGGCTGGGCAGTGATCAGCTGTCATAGGTTGAAGCCTATGACAGCTGATCACCCTGATTGGCTGGCGAGGGAGCAGGGGAAAGGAAATAAAAAAGCAACATTTATTAATTAAAATAAATATTTATAAAAAACCTGGAGCGATCAGACCCCATCAACAGTTGGTGGGGGGAAAGGGGGGGGGGGGGAAATCACTCGTGTGTGGTGTTGTGCGGCACTGCAGTGGCCATTTTAGCAATAATTAGCCTGGTCTTTAGGGGGGGTTTACCACTGTGGACATCAAGTGGTTAACTCATGGCGCTACGTGCACCTTCTGCTATAAACCCCCTAATATTCCTCTTCCACTGCTACTTGATGGACATAATCACTAGTTAGGTTTTAAGGGTAGGAAGGGAAATAGATGGTCTTTATATAGTGCTTAACCGGATCGGAGATGAAAAACTAACTAGAACAAGTAACTTGTATATATATCTTATCTGAAGTTTAGATAGTTTACACAGCAAATCTAGCTGCAAACCGCTTCAATAGAATATTTCTTCCTGTAATACAATGACAGCAGCCATGTTTGTAAACATTAACCACTTCACCACCACGCGTGTGTATATCTACGCTCCTTTTTTTACACCCTTTGCCCACCAGGAGCGTAGATATACGCACCTCCCGCCGCTGTCCGCGCTCCCGCACGCCGCCGGCCGCTTGTCCGGAGATCAATGAACGGGAAAAAATGTTCCCATTTGTTGATCTCAGCCCCCCAGCAATGATCGGCTGCTTCTATGAGAAGCAGCGCAATCATTGTGAAAGTGTTTCCCAGCCTCATTGTGCTTCCTGTAAGCGTACTTCCGACGCATACAGGTGGAATGAACAAAAAATTACTGTGGCCATCTTGTGGCCAAATGGTAAAACTACATCCAAAACATTTTTTATACACAAATACATACTTTTACACTATAAATTAACTCATTACCTCCCACACTCCCCAATTTATTTTTTGTAATAAAAAGAAAAAAATTACAATAAAAAACATAAATAGTTATATTAGGGACTGAACTTTTTAAATAATTGTCAAGAGGGTATTATTATTATTATTATTTATTGTATTTATAAAGCGCCAACATATTACGCAGCGCTGCACAATAGATAAATGGGTTAACATACAGGTAGAACATACGGAAACTCACAACAAAACAAGATCATGCAAATGATTTGATAACAATACAGTGTCATAGGTCAAGATAGACTGTTCGAGTCTACAAGAAGGGTGGTTGTGAGTAAGATTGCATAATCAAGATGGATACATTAGGGAGGATGGCCCTGCCAGAGGCTTACAATCTAAAGGGTGGGGTGGAGACAATAGGTGCGTCTTTTGAGAGGGGGTCTAACAGAACATATTATGATACTGGTGTAGGGGGGTATGCGAGCGTGAAGAGGTGAGTCTTGAGAGCTTGTTTGAAGGTATTAAAGGTGGGGGCGAGTCTGACGGCTGGTGGGAGAGAGTTCCAGAGAGTAGGGGCAGCCCTGGTGAAGTCCTGCAATCGTGCGTGTGACTGAGTTATGCGTGGTGCGACTAGGCGCAGGTCATTGGAGGATCGGAGGGGGCGGGCTGGTATGTGCCTGTGGACCAGATCAGAGATGTAGGTCGGGCAGGTCTTGTGCACTGATTTGTAGGCCAAGCACAGGATTTTGAAATTGATCCTAAAGCTGATGGGGAGCCAGTGTAGTGCTTTACAGAGCGGAGTTGTAGAGGCACTGCGGTGAGAAGAATGTATCAGTCTGGCTGCCGCATTCATTACCAATTTAAGTGGGTCAGTACGGTTAGAGGGGAGGCCAGATAAAAGAGAATTGCAGTAGTCTAGGCGGGAGATGACAAGGGCATGGATAAGGAGTTTAGTGGTGTCAAGTGACAGGTAGGAGCGGATCTTGGAGATGTTGCGGAGGTGGAAGTTGCAGGATCTGACAATACCTTGGATGTGGGCTGTAAAGGAAAGTTCAGAGTCCAGAGTAACGCCTAGACAGCGGGCTTGGGAGGTAGGGTGGATAGTAGTATTTTCAATAGTGACGTGCAGATCTGGGAGGGGTGCAGCTGTGCGGGGTGGGAATATTAGAAGCTCAGTCTTGTCCAAATTAAGCTTCAGGTACCTGGCAGCCATCCAGGAGGAAATGGATGTGAGGCAGGCAGAGACTTTGTCCATGGTAGAGGAGGAGATATCTGGGGTGTGGAGATATATCTGGGTGTCGTCGGCATACAGGTGATAATTGAAACCCATGGAGGAGATGATTTTACCAATTGAGGCAGTATAGAGTGAGAACAGGAGTGGTCCTAGGACGGAACCTTGAGGAACACCAACTGAGAGGGGTGTAGGAGCGGATGAGGAGCCATTGAAAAATGTTGTGAAGGAGCGGTTGGAGAGGTAGGAGGAGATCCAGGCTAAGGCTAGGTCCTGAATGCCCATTAGCTGCAGGGAGTGGAGGAGGAGGGAGTGGTCGACAGTGTCAAATGCCGAGGAGAGGTCCAGGAGGAGCAGGATGGAGTATTTACCTTCGACTTTGGCAAGGGCAAGGTCGTTTACCACTTTGGTGAGGGCTGTTTCTGTAGAATGGGCTGTGCGAAAACCAGACTGCAGGGGATCGAGAAGGGAGTTGGAGTTAAGGAAGTTGGTCAGGCGTTGTTGGGCCAGGCGTTCAAGAATTTTTGAGGCAAAAGGGAGGAGAGAGATTGGGCGGTAGTTGGATGGCAGAGCAGGGTCAAGTGAAGATTTCTTTAGCAGGGGAAGCACAGTGGCCTGTTTGAATATGGAGGGGAAGATGCCGGTGGAGAAGGAGAGGTTGAACAGATGGGTGAGGACAGGGGCCAGATCAGAAAAATGTGGGCGCAGAGAATCAGATGGGACCGGATCTAGGGGGCAGGAAGTGGCAGGTGAAGTTGCCAGCAGCTGGTTGACTTCCTCCACCGTGACAGGATTGAAGGAGGTAAGGGAGGAGAAAGAGGCAGGAGTCGGATGTGGTGGGGAGGCGGGGGCGATAGAGTGGAGGAGAGAAATATCCCTCCGGATTGTTGTAATTTTGTTGATAAAGTAGTTTGATAGGTCAGTGACTGAGAGGGTGGAGGTTGGGGGGGGAGGTGTGGGGTTAAGTAGGGCATTGAAGGTGGCAAAAAGACGACGTGGGTTGGAGGCTTGGGTAGCGATCAAGTGAGTGAAGTATATCTGTTTACTATCAGCGAGGGCAGTATGGTACGTCTGCAACTTGGTCTTGTATCCCAGGAAATCATTGTTGTGGCGGGATTTCCTCCATTTGCGTTCTGCAGCTCGTGTCTCATTTTGTAGTTTTTTTGTGAGGGCAGTGTGCCAAGGTTGGGGGTTGGGGCGACTGTTGGTACGAAAGGTCAGGGGAGCCGCATGGTCTAAGGCTGCGGAGAGGTTACTGTTGTATTGAGCTGCTGCTTCGTTGGGGCAGGTTAGGCTGGGGAGGGAGGAGGAGAGAGAGTGGAGGGGTGTGGCTAGTACATTGGGGTCAAGGTTGCGTAGATCTCTCTGCCAACGTCCAGTTTGGGGAGGGAGACAGGGGGTGCTGGATGGAGTGAGGGTGAAGGTGATGAGGTGGTGGTCGGAGATGGGGAATGGTGTAATGTCCAGGTTGGTAAGTGCGATGGCTTTGGAGAAAATTAGGTCCAAAGTATTACCAGCACTGTGGGTTGTGGCATTAGTATGCTGAGTGAGGCCAAGGGAGTTGGTGAGTGAGAGAAGCTGAGTGGCAGCAGAGGTGGTAGGCTCATCAATTGGAATGTTAAAGTCTCCGAGGATGATTGTTGGGAGGTCGGAGGACAGGATGTGTGGGAGCCAGGAGGCAAGGTTTTCTAGGAAGTGCGATATTGTACTGGAGGGGGGGCGGTATAGGACTGCAATAATGGCTGGGAGGGGATGATAGAGGCGGATAACATGGGCCTCAAAGGAGGTAAAGTAAAGAGACGGGGGAGGGGTAAGGACACGGAAGGTGCAGGATGGGGAGAGGAGTAGGCCCACCCCTCCCCCAGGCCTGTTATCTGGTCTTGGGGTATGGCTGAGGTGTAGACCCCCGTACGATAGGGCTGCAGCTGCAGGCAGGTCAGAGGGGGTGAGCCAGGTCTCGGTAAGGGCAAGAAAGGTGAGGGTTTTTGAGATAAAGAGGTCATGGATAGTTGTAAGCTTGTTGCGGATAGATCTGGCATTCCAGAGAGCGCCAGATAGCGGAAGAGATTGTCTGAGTATGGGGCGGATGGGAATGAGATTGGGGCGAGAATGTTCGTGGGTATGGGGAGGATGGGAGGTGCGGCGGGGAGAGGGGCTTGGTGGGTGAATTTGGTTGTGGTGGGTGAGGGAGGAAGTATGAGGAGGGGAATGGGGGGGCTGGGAGACTGGAGTGGGCCTGGGGTTAGGATGTGTGGTGAGCAGTGGACAAGGGACCAGGGGGAGGAGCAGATGGAGCCAGAACATGAGGCACCAATAGGGCGGGTGATCAAGGGAAAGAGGTGGTATGAGGGGGGTCCGCATAATGTGTTGGGGATACATACTGTTGCAATGGGAGTGGTGGTGAAAATAGGTAGGGAAAATGGTGTAGCAGAGGTTGGAGGATATACTTGGTGGTGGGCTTACCTAGGGCAATGGAGCAGTGTTTAGTCGTTATCAGTACAGTTTGTGTTTATTTGGTGGGGTGGCTTGTAGGCTGTGCAGTTCAGAATCAAAGGCAGAGATAATCTAGATAGACAGCAATAGTGTGCAGCAATATAAGCAAGATACAACAAAGTTAATGTTACCTTGATGTGGTGCTTATTTCTGCTGAATTACTGGTGAATGCTGGTAAATTCGTTGTTGCCCTTTGAAAACTGCCCTTAGAAAGCGAACCGACTTGTCGAACCGACAAGGCCTTTCTCCTTATATACACATAGCTATAGCATTAGCAATGTGTAATCAGGAAGGAAGGCCCAGTCAGCTGGCAGACAATATGCAAATTAAGTAATAGGGGTGGTCTTATTTCCTGCAACTTCGAACAGATCTGTATGTGATACAGGCTTTGATGGAAATTGCAGATCACACCTTGTTTTCTGGTGGCTGAACAAAAGCCAGAATTCAATAGCAATTACAATACTGTCTGTAAGGAACTCAGGTGCTAACACTATTACAGAGGAAATCAGGAAAGCAAAAAGTGTAGCAAATTAAAAAGAAGGCAGAGATTACACATACACAGCAGATGCAGCAGGAAATTAAGCGTTTGCTTGCAGATATTTTCAGAGCAGTTCAGATTTAGGGATTACACATACCTGTTGAGAGAGGATAAGGAAGATCAGGGAGATTGCAGATTGG
Source organism: Hyperolius riggenbachi (assembly GCF_040937935.1). Taxonomy (NCBI): domain Eukaryota; kingdom Metazoa; phylum Chordata; class Amphibia; order Anura; family Hyperoliidae; genus Hyperolius; species Hyperolius riggenbachi. The sequence continues at coordinate 290,756,375 of NC_090651.1, forward strand.
GTCACAGATGCAAGTATTATGAGTCATAGATGAGTCAATTAGTTATTTAGTCATAATTGAATTCTGGTAAATTCGTTGTTGCCCTTTGAAAACTGCGCTTAGAAAGGGTATAACACTGTTACTTTATAAACTATGGGCTTGTAATTAGGGATGGACGCAAAACTGAAAAAAATGCACCTTTATTTCCAAATAAAATATTGGCGCCAAACGTGATAGGGACATAATTTAAACTGTGTAATAACCGGGACAAATGGGCAAATTTCATGGATTTTAATTACAGTAGCGTGTATTTAAAAACTATAATGGCCGAAAACTGAAAGGTGATTTCCCCCCCCCCCCCCCCCACATTTTTCCAATTTTCCCATTCAAACACATTTAGAATAAAAAAATTCTTGGCATAATGACCCACCTAAAGAAAGCCTAATTGGTGGCGAAAAAAAAATCTAGTTCATTTCATTGCGATAAGTAATAGTTATAGACGAATGGAAGGAGCGCTGAAAGGTGAAAATTGCTCTGGTGCTCAAGGGGTAAAACCCCTCACTGGTGAAATGGTTAAACACAGGCAAGCTTATCTGCATCTTACACACTGAGCCTGTGAAAAAAACCTAATCCCCCTCCCTCCTCCCCTCTGCCTCTTAAATCTCTGGCTAGTAATACTTCCCCCTCCTCCTGCCCAGACTGAGCTCCCATGAACCCTTGCTACTGTCTGAAAATGCCTAGGCTCTCTGAAAACCTGTGGGCAAGGCTTGTTTAGTTTATGGGGAATAAGAGTTAAAACAAAAACAAAGTATTTGGCTTGAGGAATGCTCTATAAACAATGGGAAAGGAACACAATTATGCAATGAGTAAAAGTTCATCTCGGATCCACTTTAAAGGGCACTGAGTACCAGGATTTTTGTTTTTTAAATAAACCTCCCCACAAAGGGAGTTGTAATAGTGTGTTGGGGGGGGGGGGGTTATGGTGAGCCTCGCTACTTAGGCAAGGGAACAAAAGTGCTGTACCCTGTAACTATGTGAGTTGAACCATCTTCTCCACAAACCCAATCACATCTGCTAAATTTTGTTTCCATGGATGCAAGTACAGAGATGTTCACTCGTGAACAGCATCTCCCGGCATGCATTGCACGCCTGAAACATTGTTGAGAACTACAAAATATGGCAGTCAGTCCATGGAGAAGATGGTGCATCCCATATAGGCCGGGGACCAGAAGAGAAGCAGCAAATAGTAAGCCTCACACCCTCCCCCATGGCACATTTCATAAATGTCTAATATTTGATACTAAATGCATAACACTAATTGGTCATTTTGTTTTTTTTTCAGACAATAAAGTGTTTGATGATTCATCCAAACCCAGAGTCAGCATTGAATGAAGAGGCTGGCCGCCTTTTATTGGAAAACTATGAAGAGTATGCGTCTCGTGCAAGATTAATGACAGAAATACATGCCCAGAGCTCAGCCTTAAGGAGCAAGGACCCTACAGACCCCTGTTCTTCTGCGTCCGCTACATTGGCTCTTGGTGATGGACCCATGGCCAAGAAACACGCTGGAGACCGCGACAAGAAGCTTGCAGCAAAAAAGAAAACGGACAAAAAGAGAGCCTTGAGGCGGCTTTAAATTGCATAAAAACAATAAACATTACCCAAAGGGACAGGGAAGTATTCAGGTGACATTGAGTGAACTCTGGTCAGGTGGGGGGGTGACGAAGAAAGTTGGGGGATCTCTTACATCCATATCCTTTTTTTTTTTTTTTTTTTTTTTCTTTTCCCCAGTTTGTTTTTTCTAAATGCTTTTTTGTTATTTTTTTCAGTCTAAGTTATTTAAATTATAAGTCTATTAAAATACTTTTTCATAAAGCATTCTGTGAACAGTTTTTCATTGCCTGTAATGTGTACATGACTGGTAATCCCAGTGATGGGTTGTAAAGAACTTCTCAATTTCCTACCTGTTAAAGAGACACTGAAGTCTTGTTTTTACCTTGTTTTTTTTTTTCATATAATCCTGTTGTACACGAATGTCCCACTATATTCGCCGCATCCCCACAGCAGGTGAATGATTTATTCCTGTATAATGGACCAGCAAAGTTCTACGACTTGCTGGTTGCAGATTGTGCTGCCCTGGCTCGCTTCCTGGAGAGGCTGAGCTTTGAGCTGTAGCTCAGCCTCTCCGCAGTCAATCTCTGCGGATCTTCGCCTCCTCCCTGCCCCTCTCAGTGAAGGAAGACTGAGAGGCGGCGATCAGCAGGGATTGACTGCGGAGGAGGCAGAGCTACAGCTCAGAGCTTTGCCCCTCCAGGAAATAAAGCCCTGTGAAGCCCGGGATGTTTGCAGGGCTGTTACAGAGGAATAAATCATTCATCTGCTGCAGGAATGTGGCAAATCTATTGGGACATTCATGTACAACAGGATTATATGAAAAAACAAGGTAAACGAGACTTTAGAGTCTCTTTAAACATCCTTTAGGGCTCTGTTATGATTTATGTATTGTCTTTGTGTGTTCAGAAACTGTATTGTGTCCAAATGCAAAAAGGGTCACCATGCACTCAACCAAATTTCCAGTCAAAAGGGCAAGTCTAAACTGCAGCAAAAAACTCAGCCTGGATTTTAAGTGGCCATACTGCAATATCGCATTACGTGCGGAACCAAAGTAATAGCATGACGTTTCGGTCTCCATAACCTTTCTAAAATACGGACTGGTGCACGTAGCTTTTATAAATTGGTGATGTCACACAACGCACCATATTAGGGGCTGGGTACAAACTTGGAGAACGCAGGCAATATCCAAAATCAAAAGAAGAAATAAACCTTTTTTAAAGGCCAACTGAAGTGAGAATATTATGGAGACATATTTATTTCCTTATAAACAATACCAGTTGCCTAGCAGCCCTACAGATTTATTTGGCTGCAGCAGTGTCTAAAGGTACATACACGCGTCTGTCTGTTTTTTCCAAACGACTGGTCGTTCGGACCGGTTGTTAGGATGTCAAATCGGGCATGTACAAACGGTCGTTCGGCTGATTTTAACCAGCCTTATCTGCCAAACGACTGTTTGTACACACGCCCGATTTGACGTCCGTTTGGAAAAATCAGACGTGTGTATGTACCTAAACACCAGAAACAAGCATGCAGCTAATCTTGCTGGATCTGACCGGGCATGATTCGAAAAGCTTTTTAATCTGTTTTCCTGTTTTCACCTTATCTGTTTTTTGTTTTTTTTTTAAAGTGAATCTGTATCATTAAAAAAAAAACCCTGGGGTACTCTCCTCAGGAGTGGGAAGCCCCTGGATCCTATCGAGGCTTCCCCTGTCCTAGGTCCCATGGTGGGCTTGCTGCAGGTCCAAGAACGGCGGGCATGTAAATATTTACCTTCCTGGCTCCGGTTCAGTAGCGGCTCTCGGCTCGGAAATGGGCAGAAATAGCCGATCCCAGTCGGGTCCGCTCTACTGCGCAAGTCGCCAAGCCAAGAGCTGCAACAGTGACCCCGCTGGAGCCAGAAAAGGTAAATATTGCCCAGCCTGACAAATTGTCGGCTGTGCATTCAGACCAGAGGGAGACCACTGTGGGACGGGAGAAGCCTTATTAGGATCCATAGGCTTCCCTCGCCGGAGGTGAGTACCCCGCAGGGTTTTTTTTGTACAGAGTCTCTTTAAGCTCCCAAAACCGCCGCTCCTGTGGGCCGCAATGGTCCACTTTCACTTGCGTGACCTATAGGTCACAACGCTGCAACGAGAGAGTGTCTCTTAGCATGCAAGGGATGCGGCCAAGGAGAGAGCTGCCCAATGACAGTTCTGTAAACCCTGTAGGAACGCCCCTCACGGGCGTTTTAAACTGGGAATTCTCTCCTCACAGTTTACCTCTGAGACAGCGACAATTATTGCTAATCTTGGGGAGGGGGTGGGGGGGAGAGAGTGGGGAGGGACACAGAGGCATGTCAGGAGGCAAAGAACATGCCCCTGTCCTCTGCCTTTCCAGCTGTCAATCAGTTCGCTCCACCTCCACCAGCTTCCTCCAATCAGCAGCTAAACAGGGCCACGGAGAGCGGTGTAAGGTGGCACAGATTCATCCGGTGGGTGGCATGGAGCTTTTTTTACTTTTTTCATGCAGTTTTCTTTAAAGAATACGTCCAGGGAAAATGAAAAACAAAAATCCATGTACCAGAGGCTCCCTCCAGCCCCTGACAGCCGTCCTGTGCCCTCGCGGCAGCTCCGGTGGCTCCCGGTCTTCTCCGCTGCAGAAGCCGACTTCCCCAGGTCAGGGTCAATGTCTCATGTGCTCAAACGCTCCTCCGCTGATGTCATCAGCACTGCACAGGTGCAGAACTGCGCTTGTGTGGTGCAGTGCTGATGACAGCAGAGGAGCAGTGGAGTGCATGAAAAGCCGACCTGGCGAGGTTGGCTTCTGCAGCGGAGAAGACCAGGAGCCACCAGAGCTGTGGCAGGGGCTGGAGGAAGCCCCAGGTAAGTGTCCTTTAAGTGATTATTTTGCTTCTAAATGTGCTGTAAGGATATTTTTATCAATTAGGTGATCAGTCATTGATGAGAAATTTTGTAAATGGAGCCCATTGTCAAACACCTGATCTGCTGCATGCTTGTCCAGGGTCTATAGCTTGAAATATTAGAGGCAGAGAATCAGCAGGACTGCCAGGCAACTGGTATTGCTTAAAATGAAATGAATATTGCAGCCTTCATAACTCTTGCTTCAGTTGTCATTTAAACTGCAATCTTCATTTAAACCATTAGGTGTCAGTGTGCAACAACAATCCATCTGCTTTCACATTGTAATAACCTTGTGGTCATTTCATTCTTGGAGAGACACTTTGCAGCATGCATCACCACAGGTCACTAGCTATTGTGTGAAGTGCCTACCCAAAGGAAATGCAAATGTACTCTTAAGTTTCTCTATCCCTGCTCCTCTGCCCACAGCAGCCAGGTGTCTGTGAAGGAAATCTTTGAGCGGAAGAAGCCAATTTCTGCCAGTCACCCACTTGCCCTGGCGTCTGACAGCTGGCTTGGAGGAACTGATGGCTCGCTAGCTGTTACCATACCAGCTGGTGGACTTTGAGGCCTTTCATAAATTTGTGGCCTTTGGGACACCGCAGTGGAAGATGCCAGGCTGCAATTATTTCTCTAAAAAGGCAATACTCAAACTGTACCGTGAAGTTGAGGCAAGTGGTGTGATCTTTGGCACACCGCGTTGGGTCAAAAGTCCACCTGACAACGGATGCCTGGACTGCCAAGCACGGTCAGGGAATGTACATTATTTACACAGCTCATTGGGTCAACCTGGTGACCGATGTCAAGCAGGGAGTACGTGGCTGAGCAGCGGACCAACTGGTGACACCTCCATGGCTTACAGGCAGACCTGCTGCCACCTCGTCCTTGGCGGAGTGTCAGTTCAACTCTACTGGTGCGGCGATCTCCTCTCCAGCTACACAGTCCCAGCTCCCCAGGGCCTATGCTGCGTGCCATCTTAGACATGTCTTGCCTCAAAGCGAAGAGTCACACTGGAGCAGCTCTCCCTCCTGGCTGCTCTTAAACAGGTGGATCAGTGGCTGACCCTGCACCAGCTGGAGATTGGCAACGTGGTTTCTGACAACGGCAGCAATCTCATTTCCGCTTTGAATTTGGGAAAGCTGACACATGTATCCTGCATGGCACATGTTATGAATCTAGTCATTCAAACATTTGTGTCAAAGTACCCAGGCTTAGAGGACGTCCTGAAGCAGGCCGGGAAGTTGTGTGGGCATTTCAGGCGGTCTTACACGGCCATAACACACTTTGCCGAGATTCAGCGGAGAAACAAGTTGCCGGTGAGACGCCTCATTTGCGATAGCCCAACTCGCTGGAATTCGACCCTCGTGTTCTCTCGCCTGCTAGAACAGGAGAAAGCCGTCACCCAGTACCTCTACAATTTCAGTAGGACACAATCTGGGGAGATGGGGATGTTCTCGCCAAACAACTAGACACTGATGCAAAATGCCTGCAGGCTCATGCGGCCGTTTGAGCAGGTGACCAACCTGGTGAGTCGCAGTGAAGGCACCATCAGCGACTTGATCCCGTACGTTTACTTCCTGGAGCGTGCCGTGCGTAGAGTGGTTAATCAAGCTGTGGAGGAGTGTGAAGAGGAACAGTCACGGGAGGAAGCGTTGTGGGAACAATTCTCATCGGAAACAGATGTTTCCTCAACACCTGTGGCAGCACAGAGGGGGGAGGAGGAAGAGTCGTGTGGGGAAGAGGAGTCAGACTCTGATGATGAAGGTGTTTCTTTGGAGGAGGAGGCGGCGGCGGCAGAAGAACCGCAGCAGGCGTCGCAGGGGGCTTGTGCTGCTCAACGTTCCCGTGGTATTGTTCGTGGCTGGGGGGAGGAGGAGGACTTACCTGACGTCACTGAGGAAGAGCAAGAGGAGATGGATAGTATGACTGGATCTAACTTTGTGCAGATGGCATCTTTCATGCTGTCCAGCTTGTTGAGGGAACCTCATATAAAAAAAACTCAAAGGGAATGAGCTGTACTGGGTGGCCACGCTACTAGACCCTCGTATAGGCACAAAGTGGCGGACATGTTACCAACTCGCCTGATGGCAGAAAGGACGCAGCACTTGCAGAACAAGCTGGCAACTATGCTTTACATTGTGTTTAAGGGTGATGTCAGAGCACAACGCAATAAAGGTACCACTGCCAGTAATCCTCCTCCCATGTCCACACAGGCAAGGACAGGTTGCTCCAGTGATCTCATGGTGATGTCGGACATGCGGACATTCTTTAGCCCAACACCTCGCCTTAGCGCTTCCGGATCCACCCTCCACCAACGCCTGGACCGGCAGGTAGCCGACTGCCTGGCCTTAAGTGTGGATGTAGACACAGTGAGCAGCGATGAACCCTTGGACTACTGGGTGCGCAAGCTTGACCTGTGGCCAGAGCTGTCCCAATTTGCCATTCAGTTTCTGTCTTGCCCTGCCTCAAGCATCCTATCGGAAAGGACCTTCAGCGCAGCTGGAGGCATTGTCACTTAGAAGAGAAGTTGCCTAAGTCACAAAAGTGTTCAGTACCTGACCTTTATCAAAATGAATGAGGCATGGATCCCGGAGGGCTACTGCCTGCCCGAAGACTAAGTCAGTCCCCACACACAGTATCTCTGCCTGCACGCTGTGTGACTGTCTGCCCCAAGACTAAGTCGCTCCCCACACAGCACCTGCCCGCAGTACACTTGACTGCCTTCTCCGCCACCACCAACGGGGTCCAGGACTCCAGGTTGATTCCTGAATTTCTAAGGCCGCCGCTAGCAGCGGCCGCTATACTAATTTTTCTGGCTGCACTGCAGCTGCAACAAAACAAAAGGCATGTACATGTGCCAATTCCCCTTTGTGATCATTACCTTGCCGCGGTGAAGGGGCTTGCGTATCACAATGAAGCAATGACCGCCGGCTATATGAGTGTCGGGGGGGGGGCACACCCAAAATAATGTCGTTGCTTCATTGTGCACAGACCAAATTTGATCAGCTGGACAGTCACTGTTGTTCCATCATTGAGCTACTACAGCCCAGCGACCATATGGGCTTGAAAACCGCCACGGCCTGCACTCTCGCCATGGTGCGCACCAGTGCAGCACGGCCGTCACTACACAAACAGCTGTTTGCGGTCCGTTACACAGTGAGTTTGGTGTGTCAGTGTGAAGCAGTACTCTAATTACACTCCCTGATTGATGTATACACATGCAAGATGTTTTAAAGCACTTTAGGCCTGCAATTTAGCATTCAATGTAATTTCTGCCCTTAAAACTCTGCTTTGCGTCCAATCCAGATTTTTCCCCGGGACTTTTGGCGTCTATCCCACTCCGCCATGCCCCCCTCCAGGTGTTAGACCCCTTGAAACATCTTTTCCATCACTTTTGTGGCCAGCATACATTTTTCTAGTTTTCAAAGTTCACCTCCCCATTGAAGTCTATTGCGGTTCACGAAAGTTTGTGCGAACCAAACTTTCGCGGAGGTTCGCGAACCGAAAATCGGAGGTTCGGGCCATCTAGTACAATTTCAGTAGAAGGCCACAATCTGGGGAGATGGGGATGTTATGGCCCAACAACTAGACACTGGTGTTTGCATAGGTCTGTAGCAGTCTGTATGCTCCCTCCTCCCTGTGGAATAAATGTAATTGCAGTGAGGTTAGGTTCACAGTTACTTTGATACCTAAATTGGTGCCACCTTCATTCTACTGGGCATCTACTGCCCAGCATGAGAAAGTTTGTGCTTGGATGGGGATGCAGCCTTGAAGAAAAGGGGGGGGGGGCTAGTTTGGGAAGCCTCTCTAGACCGTCCAGAGGCTTCCCAATAATTAGGTAGGTATCTTTTCTTAAAGCGGAACTTTAAACCAGGATTGAACTTCATCCCAGTCAGAAGCTGATGCTTTCCCATGAGAAATCTTTACGTTTTTCTGAAACGTAACCTTGTTGCATTGTGAGAAATAACGGCTGTTTCAATTTGCCAAGCAAACGGTAACTCCCTCTGCATAGTAAGGCCTTGTTCACATCATAAACTGCAATCGCTGATGCCAGGGTTTTGCGATCTTGTGAGTGACTTTCTTTTTTTTGAGTACCTCTCTGCGCTCACCTGCTCGTTAGATTTTAGTTTTGTTTTTTCCAACGCTTTTCTAAGTGCTTTTGCAGAGCTTTTTTTTTCCACTTCCTGACGTCTGTCTGGAAGTGGACTCTTTGACCCAGTAAATAATAAATACAATGTATTTATTCTTAAAAGCACTCGGGAAATCGCAATTCAAAGCGCTTTTCGATTTCCCTATACCTGCCATAGGCAAATCACCCTAATAATGGTACAGGCAGTGCTTTGGTGAACGGATCGTAATCGAAACGCTCATGTGAACACTCTCATAGGGGATAATGGCAAAGCGATTTTCAAAATGGCTGGCGCTTAAAAAATCCCGAAAGCGCCCGTAGGGTGAACAAGCCCTAAATGAGCATTCCAGAGATCACCTGGCAGGGCTAAAGATGTTGTCGCCTGTGATAAATTTCAGAATGTAAATCAGGGAGAGGAAAGATTTTGCAGTGGGCAAAAACTACCGGTAACTAAAATTTAAAAATATTGTAAAAAAAATAAGCAATTTTATTTATTTTCACTGCAGTTCTTTTGCTTTAATATACATTTTAGGTCACAAAACAATTTAGGGCTATGGCGTACTAGAGCCGTTTTAGCTGTGATTTCAAAAACACTAGGCTTATCAAGTCAATGGAGCAATTGCAAACGTGGAACCTCTAGCATTTTCAGAGCGATTCAATAGAGGAAAGTGATGGCCCAAAATCTCTTTCCTATAAGTAATTTTGCAAGTCGGCACTCAGCCTGATTGATGCAAAGATATATAAAAACATATTAACCAATTCAGGATTCGGCGTACGCTTAACTACGCTCCTGAATCCTGAAGTGGATTCCATGGAAACGGCCGCTCCATGTCAGTTCACGGAGGGTGTCTCCGTGAACACCCTGCGAGCCGCCGATCGTGGCTCGCAGGGTAAATGTAAACACACGGGGAAGATCTTCCCCGCTGTTTACATGTATACGGCGCTGCTGCGCAGCAGCGCCGTAGCGGAGATCGGCGATCCCCGGCCTCTGATTGGCCGGGGATCGCCGGCACCTGATAGGCTGAAGCCTGTCCTATCCGGCGCAGGACGGAATTCCGTCCTGCGCTGCTCACAGGGGGAGGGAAGGAGGCCAGGAAGCGCTGCGGAGGGGGGCTTTGAAGAGCCCCCCCCCCGCAAGCGCAAACAGCCGGCGGCGATCAGACCCCCCCAGCAGGACATCCCCCTAGTGGGGAAAAAAGGGGGGTAGTCTGATCGCCTTGGCTGCTAGCTGATCGGTGCTGCGGGCTGGAGAGCCCACGCAGCACCGATCAGGCAACCCCCCCCCTGGTACAGAAGTGGTTAAACATACTTGACACAGCAGGTCCCCATGCTCCTCATTGCTGACACTGCTACTTTCTCATTGCCTCTCCCTTCTCTGGCAGTCAGAACGCCACTGTCCTCCAGTCTATAGGTGGAGATGATCACTCAAAGGCTAATAATTCTGAGTTGATCTATTATGCAAAACGACAATGCCGATTCTGTACAGGAAAATGGCACTTGCGACACGTGGGACTCAAAACAGCCCTATAGGTACAGGGGGTTAATAGGTGTGGGTAGTCACAATGTATATACATCAATAATATATTTAATCGTATTAGAAAACATAAAAAAACATGGATCCAAGGAAATGTATGGACTTTGTAGGCGGGTGTCTTTGCTGATTCCCCCCATACACCTAGGTTAATGCTTGGTGTACTATATGTTAAGTGGGGTGTATATAACCAAGCACAGTTAAATCTACTGCTGTGTAACCATCTATTATGCAGCAACCACATAAATAGGAATTGTTGACCATCCCTATGTATAGGCCATCAGTCACCCTGAAAGCATGGCTGCGGCAGGTTATCCAAGGGAGAAGAGTCCACCAGCTCACACTGCAGGAATTCAGCACCAGGGAGTTTACCAGTCCACATCTGGATCCACCAAAGGTGCAAGTAAAAACAGAGAAACGATGACTGGGTCTCAAAAAGAGAGACCCAGTCATCCTTTCTCCTATCGCAGCAGGTTATTTGCCAAAAATTGTGGTTTGCCTATAAATCCTAATGCAAATTGTATGCAGGTTGGCACTGGGCAAATCATGTGCACTTCTAGTTTTATTTGCCTGATTCCAAGTTAAATGCACTTTGTATTATGTGAATGCAAACCGGAATTATTTGCATCTCTTTGACCATCTCTAGTAAGGACCTACCCACTGTTGCACGAAAGAGAAGGTGGTGGCTGTGTTCTAATAAGAAGACGAGTGAGTAGGCAGAATTCTGCTAGTGGTGAGTAGAGAAACAGTGATCTGCTGTACCAGGTAATGTACAAAAACTGAATGCATGCAGTACATTCTTGGTTGTCCGGCACTGACTGGAGCAAATTGGGTAATGCCGGATAAGCGTTCTGGTTGCTTGAGACTCAATGTAAAAATAGGCCTAGCTAATACTGTACTATACCCCACTCTATATACATGCCTTGAACTCTGTATTAAATGTTAAAATACAGTAACTGAAAGTATATTAATATTTGGACCCAGTCTACGAAACAAATCGCCTGAGAAGTTGGCCTTCACTGTGAGTACTGCTGGCGATTTGTGCTGGTTGTTTTTTTCCCCCTTCTAGGTTCTCTTTAAAGGAAATGTTATGGAATTGATTGTGTCCAGTGCCTTACCTGGGGTTTCTTCAAGCTCCTTGAAGTCCTGGTCCCTCGCCGTCACGACACAACGTTCGAAACCTTGCCATTCAGCTGCATTTAAATTGCACTGGAATGGCGCTCATGACAGGCAGATGGGACACTAAACCACTCCACAAGTGAGCCGTTCAGCGAAAGTATTATCTAGTATTTTTTACTTTAAGATGAGAGAACATCCTCTAAGAAAAGTGAAATAAATTGAGACTTCATAGCTAGTGTTGGGCGAACAGTGTTCGCCACTGTTCGGGTTCTGCAGAACATCACCCTGTTCGGGTGAAGTTCGAGTTTGGCCGAACATCTGATGGTGTTCGGCCAAACTGTTCGGCCATATGGCCGAACTAAGAGCGCATGGCCGAACGTTCGGCTAGCGCTGTGATTGGCCGAACAGGTCATGTGTAGTGTTGGGCGAACATCTAGATGTTCGGGTTCGGGCCGAACATGGTCGCGATGTTCGGGTGTTCGGGTGTTCGAGCCGAACTCCGAACATAGTGGAAGTCAATGGGGACCCGAACTTTCGTGCTTTGTAAAGCCTCCTTACATGCTACATACCCCAAATTTACAGGGTATGTGCACCTTGGGAGTGGGTACAAGAGGGAAAAAAAATAGCAAAAAGAGCTTATAGTTTTTGAGAAAATCGATTTTAAAGTTTCAAAGGGAAAACTGTCTGTCTTTTAAATGCGGGAAATGTCTGTTTTCTTTGCACAGATAACATGCTTTTTGTCGGCATGCAGTCATAAATGTAATACAGATAAGAGGTTCCAGGAAAAGGGACCGGTAACGCTAACCCAGCAGCAGCACACGTGATGGAACAGGAGGAGGGCGGCGCAGGAGGAGAAGGCCACGCTTTGAGACACAACAACCCAGGCCTTGCATGAGGACAAGAAGCGTGCGGATAGCAATTTGCATTTTGTCGTCATGCAGTCATAAATGTAATACAGATGAGAGGTTCAATAAACAATAAACAGTAATTGGTGTTGTCCAGAATGCGCACAATGCGTGGGTCGCGTTCAATGCAGTCCTAGGCCGAAGAGGTCATAGCCTAGGGTCACAAAAACCTGTTTATTTGGGCAATTTCAATGGTAGCGAGTCTGACGTACATAAATCGCAGCAATGGCCGTTAGCAACGTCTGAATCTCACGAAATGTCTCATGCAGGTAGAAGACATATTGCTAGACTTGGGCTTCAAAGATGGGTTCCCTACATCTCTGCAAACCAGAGTTACAGGGCTCCAAATTTGGTAAAATCCCCCATAGGCTTTCATTGGGCCTCCTATTTACAGTTCCAAAATCTTACATCTTTTCAAAGGGCAATTGCTCAGCAGTGGCAAATTTTCTAGCATTGTAGGGACCCTTAGGGGGAACATGACTGGTGAGTTTCGGGCCCCTAGGCCAAAGAGGTCATAGCCTAGGGTCACAAAAACCTGTTTATTTGGGCTATTTCAATGGTAGTTATGCTGACGTACATAAATCTCAGCCATGGCCGTTAGCAACGTCTGAATTTCACGAAATGTCTCATGCAGGTAGAAGACATATTGTTAGACTTGGATTCCAAAGATGGGGTCTCTACATCTCTGCAAACCAGAGTTACAGGGCTCCAAAATTGGTAAAATCCCCCATAGGCTTTCATTGGGCCTACTATTTACCGTTCCAAAATCTCACACCATTTCAAAGGGCAATGGCTCAGCAGTGGCAAAACTCACCAGTCATGATCCCCCTAAGAGTCCCTACAATGCTAGAAAATTTGGTACTGCTGAGCCATTGCCCTTTGAAAAGATGTGAGATTTTGGAAAGTGAAATAGGGAGGCAATGAAAGCCTATGGGGGATTTTACCAATTTTGCACCCCTGTAACTCTGGTTTGCAGAGATGTAGGGACCCCATCTTTGGAATCCAAGTCTAACAATATGTCTTCTACCTGCATGAGACATTTCGTGAAATTCAGACGTTGCTAACGGCCATGGCTGAGATTTATGTACGTCAGCATAACTACCATTGAAATAGCCCAAATAAACAGGTTTTTGTGACCCTAGGCTATGACCTCTTTGGCCTAGGGGCCCGAAACTCACCAGTCATGTTCCCCCTAAGGGTCCCTACAATGCTAGAAAATTTACCACTGCTGAGCAATTGCCCTTTGAAAAGATGTGAGATTTTGGAAAGTGAAATAGGGAGGCAATGAAAGCCTATGGGGGATTTTACCAATTTTGGACCCCTGTAACTCTGGTTTGCAGAGATGTAGGGACCCCATCTTTGGAATCCAAGTCTAACAATATGTCTTCTACCTGCATGAGACATTTCGTGAAATTCAGACGTTGCTAACGGCCATTGCTGCGATTTATGTACGTCAGACTCGCCACCATTGAAATTGCCCAAATAAACAGGTTTTTGTGACCCTAGGCTATGACCTCTTCGGCCTAGGACTGCATTGAACGCGACCCACGCATTGTGCGCATTCTGGACAACACCAATTACTGTTTATTGTTTATTGAACCTCTCATCTGTATTACATTTATGACTGCATGACGACAAAATGCAAATTGCTATCCGCACGCTTCTTGTCCTCATGCAAGGCCTGGGTTGTTGTGTCTCAAAGCGTGGCCTTCTCCTCCTGCGCCACCCTCCTCCTGTTCCATCACGTGTGCTGCTGCTGGGTTAGCGTTACCGGTCCCTTTTCCTGGAACCTCTTATCTGTATTACATTTATGACTGCATGCCGACAAAAAGCATGTTACCTGTGCAAAGAAAACAGACATTTCCCGCATTTAAAAGACAGTTTTCCCTTTGAAACTTTAAAATCGATTTTCTCAAAAACTATAAGCTCTTTTTGCTAATTTTTTTTCCTCTTGTACCCACTCCCAAGGTGCACATACCCTGTAAATTTGGGGTATGTAGCATGTAAGGAGGCTTTACAAAGCACGAAAGTTCGGGTCCCCATTGACTTCAATTATGTTCGGAGTTCGGCTCGAACACCCGAACATCGCGGCCATGTTCGGCCCGAACCTGAACATCTAGATGTTCGCCCAACACTCCTAATAGCTCAGTAAATCCCATTTTCTCTCTGCTCCAAAGTTCCCCTCTGCACCTTGTTAAACCTCACTTTCTTGTGTGTTGCGTTATACCTCAGTCCCTTGTGTATTATATTATACCTCAGTCCTTTGTGTTTTATTTACCTAGGTAGAATGGAAGCCTCTGTATAGTCCTGAGTCTCCCGTGTCAGCCTCACCCCCACCGTTGCCTATAAGAGGCTGTCAGATATGTTCTTGGGGCTCTGTGGTTCTACATACGTGTGAGTAAACTATAGGAGGGTCCTGGCCAGAGGGGGTGAGGTAGAGTAGGACATGAGAAGCCTCTGGAGGATGCAGAGGCTTCACTCTTCATATGTATCTTTTTTTTTTTCTTCTGCCGCCTGGTGTGTTTTAAAGAGAATCAGAGGTAAAAAAAACTAAGAATCGATATTTACCCGGGGCTTCCTCCAGCCCCATAAACACGTGTGAATCCCTTGCAGTCCTTCCACGATCTGCCGTTCAGCAGTAGATCCGCGCATGCACAGAATACCCAAACTGATCCCGACTGAGCCAGTTACTGGGGCTGATTGCGGCTGAACGGCAGACTGCTGGAGGACAGCATGGGGCTGGAGGAAGCCCGGGTAAGTATGGATTCTTAAGTTTTCATTTGAGTCTTTTTAGGCCTCTTTCACAGTGGGACGTTAAAGACGCACATTATAAAAATGTATGACGCAGACTTATACGCACAGCAATACAAAGTCTGTGTGACATTCCCAGTGCACACGTTGCGTTGTGTGTAACGTGTAGCAATATTTAGAAAGTGCTGCATGCTGTGCGTTTAGCAATACATTTGCTGTGTTGCACATGCTCAGTTTTCGTTCCGTCAGTATGCGACGAAAACCACACACCAAGAGACACAACGCAGTGCAAAATAACGTCCAATTTCATAACCTACATGCGCCGCGTTAGGGGCACGTTGTGCGACTTTAACGTCGCATCAAACGCAGCGTCCCACTGTGAAAGAGGCCTTAAGCTACCCACAAACCAGTTTCTGTGGAAAGAGATCATACCTGTTCAGTTTATGCATGAACACTGTTCAGAAACTATGCTCAACTGCTGTTCTATGGAAAGTGTAGGCTGAGTGAGAAGTGCTTTGCTGCAAGAACCTTAATAGAAGTTCTGTAAGAACAAGAGAGGTTGGTAATTAGTAATTCAGAAGAATGGATCACTAACAACCACCTCAGTTTTGGGGGGACACCTGTGTGCGCTCAAGATTTTGAACCAAAACAATCCTAAGCAATCATTTGGAACTAGAAAAATCTAAAATATGTACATAGCTTAAAGGACAACTGAAGTGAGATGGATATGGAGGCTGCCATATTTATTTCCATCTAAGAAATACCAGTTGCCTGGCTCTCCTGCTGATCCCCTGCCTGTAATACTTTTAGCCATAGCTCCTGAACAAGCATGCATCAGATCAGGTATTTCTGACATTATTGTCAGATCTGACAAGATTAGCTGTATGCTTGTTTCTGGTGTTATTCAGACACTACTACAGCGAAATAGACCAGCAGGGCTGCCAGGCAACTGGTATTGATTAAAAGGAAAAAAAAATATGGCAGCTTCCGTATACCTCTCACTTCAGTTCCCCTTTAAAGCAAACCTGAACTGAAAAATAAAAGTCAAAATAAACATGCAAGTTACACTTGCCTCCTGTGTAGTCTACTTATCAGTCTCTTTCTCCGATCCTGCACCCTGTTTGCCCACTGTGATCAATGGAATTCTCTGTCCTTTATTTTAAAAATGGCCATTACCCCATAACAACTTCCTAGTCAGCAAACTGTTAAACTGTAATGTCGCCCACTTGAGCCATAGTGAAACCGGGACAATACCTTGCTCATCAGTTGTCCTTTCAGTTATAACTGACAGCAACTGATATGTTTCAGTTCTGACAAAATCTTATCAGAACTTGAAGCAATCGTAAGAAGAAAATAGTGAGCTTCCAAGAGGAACAGTGAAGGTGAGTATATAGTATTAATTTGCAGGTACATCATGTGTTTATATTAAATAATTTTATTCGGTTCAGGTTCACTTGAAGCCAGTGCACAGGGTATAAAGTTTATCTTGCACCTGCTAATGTACTGTTCCTCGACTTTGATGGTTGTAATGGATTCATATACGGAACCCCTCCTCCCTTCCCCAGGCTGGAGCGCATATAGATAATAGCAGGGAGGCCTTCTTGGAGAAAGACGCATTTAATTCAACCCTAAATGTAATTTGGCCTTCTTAAAACAGAGGGTGTTTGTGATAATTCAGCTGTAAGTTAGCAATTGTGGTTTCCCATGATCCATCACTCCCAAATATGCAAATCACCACCTTATGCCCTTGAAAGCAAAGCTGCATATAGAGAACAGCTGGTGTATAGTGAGCACCCTATCCCCTCTCTGCACATGAGGAAAAAGTAGTGCCTCATGATGTTGTTTCTCTCAGTGCCTTGTCTCATTATATCCTCAGTATATTATAACAAACAGGTAACATTCAGAGGTACCTCTGAATGTAACAATACAGCTTGTTCTTGCTGAGACATTGGTATTCCATCTCCAAGTTTGCTATAGTGTATTGGGTTTGCAGGAGTGGTACAGGAGTCTGGCACTGGTGTACTGGTATGGGGGCATAGGCCAGTAAAGAAGGTGTGGGATTCAATCCAGTAACCTCAGTATACTACAGATAGGTATTGTTATGCATCAATCTATTCTGGAATTTTACTTTAGGCCTCATTAACCTCTCTGGCGGTAAGCCCGTGCTGAGCACGGACTATGCCGCCGGAAGGCACCTCTCAGGCCCCGCTGGGCCGATTTGCATAACTTTTTTTTTTGCTACACGCAGCTAGCACTTTGCTAGCTGCGTGTGCAATGCGATCGCCGCCACTACCCGCCGATCCGCCGCTATTCGTCGCGCCGTGCCAACGCCCCCCCCCCCAGACCCCATGCGCTGCATGGTCAATCGGTGCCAGGCAGTGCTGTGGGGTGGATCGGAGTCCCCTTTGACGTCGGTGACGTCATCCCGCCCGTCGCCATGGCGATGGGGGAAGCCCTCCAGGAGATCCCGTTCTTTGAACGGGATCGCCGGAGGCGATCGGAGGGGCTGGGGGGATGCCACTGAGCAGCGGCTATCATGTAGCGAGACCTTGTCTCGCTACATGAAAAAGAAAAAATAATTAAAAAAAAAAAAAACGGATTTGCTGCCCCCTGGCGGATTTTTTGCAAACCGCCAGGAGGGTTAAGCCTCGGACCTACCCTTCAGCATTATCTGTTTCACATACACCTCTCAGTAATCACATTACAACGACCTAGTTGAAAGATGCCCAATGTATTTTATGCATACTGGTAAAATACAAGTACAATCAAAAATGAAGTATAATGTCTTACCTTTCGTGATGTAAGGAGGAAAAAGCAATGCATTTTGCGGGTCTCTGCTGCTTCCTCAAGTCTGTATAACAGCAGTGCCTGCGAGTCTCGATAGAGGCGCTCACCTTTGCTGGCCCCAGACTTGCAGGCACTGTTATACAGACCTGAGGAAGCGGGCAGAGACCCACAAAACGTGTTGTTCTTTTAGTGCTAATAAAACATTTTTTCGGTCATTCAGGTTTCTTTCTTTCTTCAGGAGATGTAAGACAATTGTACCTCTCCTATTTTGATTGTACTTGTACATATAACAGTATACATTAAATACATTGGGCACCTCTTAACTAGGTGGTTGTTACAGTATCACCTCTCATTGAGGTGTTGGTTTTTAGATTACCCCTAAAACAAGTCCATGAGTGCGACTAGGAATTAGCTAGTAATGAAAATCCAGAGCATTGAAGGTAGAAGGCTTTTATTGTGATTTATTACAACAAACAATATTTTTAAATGACAATGCTGCTTTGGAGTCATCCTGGCTCAGTAACATGGTGTAAAGGTAAAGACTGTTAACATAATGTAAAGCAGCAGTTCAATTGGAAAGTTCTTGTTTAACCTTATTGTCAACAGTTTCAAAAATGTAGTAAATTTTGTAACATCAAATGATTTATTCAGAATTGCGGCTATAAAATGGAGTTGTACAAGTAATGCCTGAAAATTAATCCCTTTGCAAATTATCAGTGTTCCTCGTTACGACCAAAAGTCCATGCTAAAACTAGTAAAGCGATTTCTATTTCAATACACTTCTACCCATACAGTGTTAAATGGTGGTTTAAAAGAGAACTCCAGCTTAGAGGGTTAGAGATGGTCATGGCAACAAAAGCCTTTCAGTAAAACCACCTACCATGTGTATATTGTGGACTGAACTAGCTACAGCAAAGTATGAAGTCTGATCCATTCATGGACAAGCTCGTGTTACTACATACTGTTTCCAAATATGTAGGTGATTAAAGGATACCTTAACGGTAATTATTTTTCAAAAAGGACGCCTAATGTGTGTATAGTGAGTTGTACGGATGCTTACCGCACCTCCCGTCCCCGGGGTCTCCCTCCGTTCTCCAGTACTGATCCCTGTAATGTTCTTCCCGGTCAGCGCAGTTGGTGCCCTCTGACCCGGACATACTATGCTGCACATGCACAGTATGTCCGCTTTGGTGCCTTGTGACCGCGCTCACTGGCAACGCCATAAGGCCGGTTGCTAGACGCCCAAGTGAACACACTGAGCATGTGCAGCCGCGTAGTATGTCCGGGTCAGAGGGCAATGACCACACCCACCAGGAAGAAGAATACGTGTACCAGTACCGGAGAACGGAGGGAAACATCAGGGCACGGGAGGTGCATTCCGCACAACTGCCCGTACCCACATTAAGTGTCTCCCCGTACCCACATTAAGTGTCCTTTTTGAAAAATAATTACTGCTAAGGTATCCTTTAACATACAGTTTAAGCCCATTCACTATGTCATGTTTTAAACAAGATTTTGGTTTAGGGTGTCCTTGAAAGACACTTGCAACAGCAGTCCATACAAAATGCACCCAAACTGCTGCATGCAGTTCAGAAATAACATTGATGTTATTTTATGATGTTGAGATGTGAACAGTGCTAGAGCCAGTTATGGCGTGCTCAAGTAGCAAACTGCTCAGGAAATTGCAGAAGTGAGACCTTAAGAATAGATGTAGATATGCAAGTCCTGTAGCATGCTTCTGGCACTTGGAGTATTAAAGCGGACCCAAACCAAACATTTTTTTAATTAAAAATATTTAGTTGCACCACTCTGACACATACAAAGATAAATAAACACTCCTTCAAACCTATGATCATTTCAGTGCATGCTTTTCACCCTTCTCTTTTCATAGCTAGGGTTATACTGGGGGCAGCCATTAGCAATTCCTCCATTGCCAGACACCATCTACTGCACCAGTTTGCCGGAAAAATCCCGGCAATTTGAAAGGAAGGGAGGGGTTCCTCCAATAAATGTCAAATATTTTATATTTGTCATCATGCAGCTGAAAAAGGGCTGCTATTTATTATTATAATTTAGAAAATAGATTTTATTTCTGAAATCTTGTATTTTTAATTTGGGTCCACTTTAAGTAGATCTGTCACATGTATTATGTAACTGGTGCTACATACATGGGTTAACAGTGCAAGTAAACACCTGTTTTGTTTCCAAACTCTATTACAGCCTTTCTCAACCTTCTTACCCTGGAGGAACAATTCTTGAATCTCGGGGAACCCCTACAATAACGTTAGGGTGAGGCTAAACACTTTTTACTATTGTAATAGTCTTCTTACCCTGGAGGAACAATTTTTGAATCGCGGGGAACCCCTACAATAACGTGAGGGTGAGGCTAAACACTTTTTTTTTTACTATTGTAATAGTCCCCATTCCATGTTTCTCCTTTATGGGGCACCCATTTCATGCCCTCCATTATTGAACACCCCATTATAGTTGCCCGGTGTTCGTGTTTTCTCTCTTTCCTCTTCATCTGCTAGACACGCATCCTTAGTTCTGGCATCCCACATGCCACATTTTATTAATCACCAACGTAATGTGTCAGTGTGTCTAGGCCATTGCACCAGTGATGAACATGTAGAGTAGCTAGAATTCAGGACAGGATGAGCAGAAAATGAGTAGAGAGGGCAATCTGTCAGCTGAGACAACTCACCTTGAAGGGCAAAAATGCCAGGGAACCCCTGCAAAGTCCTCAAGGAACCCTGGGGTTCCAGGGAGCCCTGGTTGAGAATGACTGCTCTATTATGTTATAGTATCAAGCTATTTAGACTTTATTGAGAAAGTCTCATACTGGCTACCCAGACATTCTCCTCACTCATGATGTTGCTGAAGGTAAACCTGCCTGCCTTATAATAAAAGAACTTGGACTAAAAGTAAGATTCTAGCTGCTTACAGGTCCAATCAGCCCGGGACTCCTATAGTTCTGTTAGTGCTTGCAGTACTGGGATGTGCTGGTGTAACCCAGGGGTGTCATCCTCTGTCCTGTGCACTAAATGTTGTCTTCTGGTTCACCTGATCTGCACACTTGGGTCAGGTAAGTGACCTGAGCCAGAGGATATATGTTGGATCCAGGAAGCATTTGCACACTAAGGTCAGCAATAGCAATCTTCATATCTCACTTAAATTACTTTAGCTACAGAATGCACAAAGAGACCATCACAGTGTAGGTCTGACTCACTAAATAAAAGTATAGGGGTCGACTTGTACACAAGTCAGACCTAAATTTCTGACTCACAACCTTTGCAGAGCAAGCCGTAGCAGCCACTATCACTACTTTGTATAGCTTATATAGTATGCATTGCCTGTGAGACACTAACACTTTTACCAACCAATGGGCTACAACACCGAGCACACTGAGTAATGTGTGTACTATTGGTGACATTCCCATTTGCACCAATTTACCCCGTGGTAAGTGACACTTTCTTGATAAAAGGAAATGCCAAGAAAACAAGGGCAGGGGACAGATAATGGGCTGCAGTGCTTACTAAGGAGGGGGAGCGGATAATTGCTACACTTAAGGGGGTTAAGGGCTGTAATACTTAATGATGTGCAATCATTAACCCCTCTTGGTCCCCAAGTGCAGCTCTTAACTTTGCTGGGTAAACTTATACTTGAGTCAATAAAAAATTCCAGCTTAAGATGGTCAAATATTGGAGTCAACTTATACATGTGGTCAACTTATATTCGAGGATATACGGTATTTATTTGTAATCACTTTTCCCACTCTTCTCTCTCCTCCATTGTGTCAACAATATAAAGACGTTGCTTCACTTACTCCTTGCTTTTGAAGCTTCTGATCAAGCATTTGAAGAGGACTTTCTAACCCCTACAGTACCATTCCAGATTAGACTAGACTAGAGTGTCTGAGGAATATTAACATTTTGTGGAGCTGGGAACTTATAAATTACAAGCATGCTAGGCTCCTCCTCTGACTCCTTTCAGCACTGTGGGAGGAGCTCTGCACTACAGCAAATGATGTAGAGACCCATTTGATCTTTTGGAAGGGACCATATCCTTCCACCAGGTTTATATCTCCTCTCCCCCTGTAAACCTGAAAATAAAGAGAAACAACCCTCAAACTGTTACATGACTATGATTTTTTTTAAGGACAACAATAAACAGGACTTTAATTACTTATTTTATTTCAGTCCTAACTGGAGTTCTCCTTTAACGGTTGTATTGTAAAAAATGTACATTTCATTTGCAGCATTAAAAAAAATACATTTACGGTAATATGTTTACAGCCCATTGTACAATATCATGCAGTGCTTAGATGTTAAACTGCAATATTGCAAGATATTCCTGTACAGATATCTGCAAAGTCCTATTTTAACCTTCTTGTGAGTTAGGTATCTAAAGAAAATGCTGTTATGGTCTTTTATTTTAATTTTTTCAGTGAAATAATGGTGCTGAGGAAAGCACAACTCCTAGAGGACTTAGATAACATTGCATGCACGCATATAAATAGACCCTTTTGTTTTAACGTCTGATAGTCACTGTTACAATAAAGGCTTTTTAACTAGTGAAGGATCTGCATTGAACAGTTAGGCTCCTTTTCCACGGGTAGTTGATAGGCAGTGAAAAGCCTCTCAAACTCTTACAACTGCTTGCTGCTGCCTGGTAACTGCACACTGCTGCCTGGTAACTGCTTGCTGAGCACACAGTTCAACTGCCTGTGGAAATGAGCCCTACTGTACAGCAGGCAAGTGTAAAGGGCATGGAAATTCACTATCAGTTCAAAAATCTGAGGCAGGAGGAACACAGGATGCAAAAAAATTAAAAAAGAAATTATTTAAATCTACATCTGTGCTCTTCTAGACAATCAGAAGAAAAATCCAAAATATTTCATACAAAATGTTCTATTTCCTATACTTAAAACGAACACACAAACGTTGTATCTACATAGAGATGTAGCTGTATTGTGACATTTCAAACATGTCTAGAAAGAATGAAAAAAATCAAAAACAAAAGGTTAAAAAGTCTCTGGGATGGAAAAAAAAGAACACTTTTCACACTGAGTAATAATAGACACCTAACAAAGTCTCCTGTGCCATGTCAGGTGCCTGTTGGCAGCAAAAAAGGTTTGTGTAGCATTTATTAGCCCTTGCAAGGTTAAACGGAGTCCTACCTATTAAAGGCAGGCTCCATACCATATATAATATATGTTCATATACGTAATTTATAAAAGACATAGGAAGAAGTAAAAAGCTTCCAAAAAGTCTGCAGTAACAAAGTGTAATGCAAATGGGAATAAGTACATGATGGTATATGGTGCATACACAACTATATGTACCTATCTGTATGTTATATATATATAGAGAGAGAGAGCTCTCTAAGTGGACAAATCACACCAATGCTTGTTGGGCACACCGCATAATACAGATAATAACACTATAGACTTAGCGACGATGCGTGTAAAAAGCGATCATGTATGTTGCAACTCTAATTCAAGCCCTATAGCAATGCCTTCTTTCTGGTCTAAAGTGAAATAGTAAAGGATACAGGCAGAATGAATGGCTTTCGGCTATTGAGCCTTTGTATAAGTAAATGTTTCACAGTTCTATGGCTATGTCTACATGGGTACTGGATGCAGAAGGACATGCAAGGCTCGTAGTTTGTGCAGCATTTGGTGCCCATGTCCTGGCAGTGAGGCCCAGAGGGAGAAGTATGCCTCATAATGCCGCCTAAAAGTTGTAGCTAAGCTCGGACTGGTCAGAGGAGTCACCATGCTCACTGAAATCAAAACTTTGCAGAGTACCTTTGCTCCTTCATACCTTGAGTTTGAGGAGCACTGAATGTGACCTAAAGATAATTGCTGATTATTCCCATTACAGATCTGCCTGCCCAGGTTCTGTCTTTTTCAGTAAGTGTTATTCAGTGCATACTCACTTAGAACTTTATTAGGAACGCCCATACATTTGCTTATTCATGCATCAGCCAATCATGCGGCAGCAGTATAGTGCAGAAAATCATGCAGTTGCAGGTCAGGAGCTTTGGTTAATGTTTGCGTCAAACACTAAAGTAGTGAAAAAGTGACCTCTGTGATTTTTACCAGGCTATGATTGTCATGCCAGATGGGCTGGTTTAAATAGTTCTCTAACTGCTGTTTTCCTGTGATTCCCGCACACAAAAGTCACTAGAGTTTGCTCAGAATAGTGCAAAAAATATCCATTTGGCATCTGTTCTGCAGTTGGGATTGCCTGGTATAATGACAGAGGTCAGACTGTTTTTTTAAATCCACTCTTTACAACCGTGGTGAGCAGAACAGCGTCTCAGAATGCAAAACATGTTGAATTGCATTGGGTTCTACTCCGTCCAGCCGACAACCGAAAACCGAGGCTGCAGTAAACACAGACTCAGGCGCTGGACACCTGGAGACTGGAAAAGCTCAACATTTTCTGATGATTGCCTGCCTAATGTCAACAGTCTAGGCTAGTGATGTTTTGGCAGGTGGTAGAACAGATTTGTAGCACGAATGTGTAGCTGACATATCTGTAGAAACTGCATGAGTCGACTATGGACCAGAATCTCCAAGGAATATTTCCAACATGCTGTGGTACCCATGCCATGAAGGACCGAGGCTGCTTTGGGATGCAATCAAGTCAACACGGACTGAAGAGATTTTAAAGTGGACCTGAGCTCTTGCACAGGACATAATGTATTTAAAGAGTGTAGCCAGTCTAAAAACCCCTCATCTGTGACTAATCACAACTCTAATTTGATCTCTCAGCTGTGTCAGCTCTGGAATCTCTGCTCTCAGCAGAGCAGTTCATTTGTAAACACAGGATGTTAACTGCTTCCGTGAAAACAGGAAGTAGATGCACAGCAGATTTATTACATGATTTGTTTGTTCTTTAAAGGTTATTATGCTGTTTCTTATATTTTAGAGCAGAGAGGAAGTTCTGAGTTCAGGTCCGCTTTAAGGGCAAAGTGAAGCCAATCCCAGTATAAGTATATAGAGTTCCTATTAAAGATCTGAGTGAGTGTAGCTGTGTACCCTATTTCCTCCTTCAATCAAGTTATACCATGCCTGAAAAAGAGGCCTGAGATATCTTGGAGGCTTGTAATTGTAATCTACTAAGCCGATAAACAGAATCATTTCACTTACCACATTCCTGCCTCTACCAATGGCTAACCACATACAACATTACTACTAAGAAAATATTTTGCCAAGCTAGAGATCTACCAGATTAAATCTTTCTCCATGTAACATACTAGTGCCAAGCCAGCCATCTTACCATGTTAAATAGGTGCTGGATTGGTCTGGAACTAGCAATGACAGCGCCCACAAGGCAGGTATCTAGCTTGATGACAAATTCAAGTAAACAATGATGATTATGATCAAACATGAAGTTTAAATACTTATTTACAACTTGGCTATATTTGCGCCACAAGCATAAGCATGGAAGAACAATGACGTTTGGGATACAGTAAGTTGCCTAAACTTAAACTGTTTCTTAGACATACATGTGCAAGTATAACATGACTTAATATGCCTTTCATTTGGTTTGATCAAGCAAAAGCAAGTTTATAAATATCTGCCACTGAGGGTTAAATATCCAGTGGGGATAAGCTTGTACATGGCTGGAGCACGACCATGAGAAGCATATTCTACAAGCCCTTGTCGAGCATGTGTAGAGGGAGCCAGCGCTGGAAGGTGGGGTCTAAGAGGATTGGGTAAGTCTCCAGAGACCTACTACTATTGAGGTAAATATCTTGTTTTTAATCCAATTTTCTTTCAGGCTCACCTTAGCCAGGTGAAAAACTGCAGCTAGACATATATGCAAGGGTGGATTCATACTTGGTGTGCCCCTAGGCCAAGTATGTTGTGGTTCCCCTCCCATTCCATGTGCAACCCTATCTTCGATGTGTATCATCCATGTATGCAGCCACTGTCTTTCACAGACAGCCTCCTTTAGCATCAGTTTCCTTTTTTTGACATTTGGCTACTTTCAGCCTCCTCTTTCATATTTAGCAACCCCTTTTTCATGACCAGGTGCTCCCTTGGGCTGCAGCCAGCCAAGGCCCGGGCCTTGGTTGCCATTTTAGAAATTCGGCCCTGTGTATATGACGCATATGCTTTCAGTCTAGTACATGACAAAACTGCAAAATGTAAAGGACTACAGAGACCCTAATATGTTCAAATGTCTTTGTGCCAGTCCACATCTTTCCATCACATTTATTGTGACAAATGCATTGGCTTTTATTTGTTAAGGCAAAGAGCAGTTCATGAAGTTCTTTGACACATAGCAACCAATCAGAAACCTCGTAGAACTGAGTTTTTTTCCCCACATGGCTGCATTTAACTGGGTTAAGTGAGTGCAAGTGTGTGTTTGGCTTCATGTTATTAAATGAAGCTATATTCTGCATTAGTACTGATTACAAAGGAAATTGATTCCGCAAACTGAAGTTTATGTATACCGTACACAGCAGGATTGATTAATTCTACATTTACTAACAAGTGCAACAGTCTTAATACTTTATATTGAATCCATTGACATGTTACCGTAAGAAAGCTTACCTGTGCTTAAAATAGCTTAAGGATCATTAAGCAATATCAATGGCTGAATTGGTTGTTCCCCTCCATACCCTGTCTGCCAGATACCTTTCTGCCGTGTGCCATGTCTTCACCACCTCCCTATAGCAACAGTACATGTGATTCTGCTGTAGCCTAAGGTCGCATCTACTTTAAGTTCTGATCCATATGGGTGGAAGTTGTAGTGCCCAGGGATCCACTTTAAGTATGCTTAAAGTATACCCAAGGTGACATGTGACATGATGAGACGTGTATGTACAGTGCCAAACATATTAATATCTAGGCTGTGTTTGTTTTTTCTTTTTGTGTCTAAAAGGGTTAACCTTCAGGCACGCAAGTTGCGGTTTCTCTCTTGTTGGACCCTTGTTGGATTATATCGTAACCCTCAATGATAAGTAATTACAGCCAGAAAACTTTACCCTGCAGAGAACAACTTCTGAATACAGGGAATAGATTAAAAAGGTCAATAGTTTATGTATTTTTGCTCTGGGACACTTAATAGACTGCCATTGAGCAGATATAGTAAAACATTTAATTAAATCTACTGTAAGTGTTTAAACATAAAATAAACCATGGCATATCTAAAAAAAAAAGCCATTTTTAGGAAAAGGAGGATCGATACAATTGTACAATAGCAATTTAAAGTGTACCTGGGACAAACTTAAAGCCAGCATTTATGCTTAACTGGGGCTTCCTCCAGCTCCATGTGGACCGTGGGCTCCCTTGCTGTCCTCCTTGGCCTCTCCGATCGTCTGCTGGCCAGCCTAGTCTATTTCTTCAGTCAGCTCAGTTGTGTTGTATTGCTTGTGCATGGCCCGAGCCGCTCGCGCACCCCCATTGCACTCCTGTCACCTGGAGCACAATTTGGGTGCCTGGGCCACGCATGTGCAGTACGTATTGTCATGTTGACAGAGCTGTCTGAAGAAAGAGACTGGGCCGACCAAGTGGCAGATCAGAGCGACCCAGGAAGACAGCAAGGGAGCCCACAGTTTACAGGGGGCTGGAGCAAGCCCAGGTAAGTATAGATGCTGGATTTTTTTGTCTCAGGTTTCCTGTAAGTTGTTTTAACTGAACGGTACATTTTTGAATGTATGTTTTCATCAGATGCCAGGGCCTGCAGGTAAGTAGACCTTTTTGAGAATAATGGTAGCCTTTACGATCAAATTTTTCTGTGCAGAGCCCCTCACTGTCATAGTTTAATCTGAGGCGAGGCCTTTTCACACCTGCGTGTCTGTCTGCAGTGCAATGTTCTTTATTACCACAAGAAGATGCAAGGGATAGAACTGCTTTCTATATTGGCTGTTCATGTCTCAGCACTGCATTGCAGTACAGCAAGGAATAATCTACTGCATTGTTTTGTCTGCTCAGCCATGTGCTGAAGGACCAACAGGCATGGATGGTACAGTATCATGCAGGTTAATGTGGAGTTTCATGGGCTTCATTTCTTTGTGAAGAACACAGCTGTCAATTAGCACACACTGATCACTTTACTGCAGGTAAACAGATGTGATCAAGTCGTATGAAACATGCAAATCGTATTATAATTGACTTGGCAGGGAGCAAACTTGTCTGTCAGTTTTCTGTGCGCATTTTTCTGCATGCGTTTTATGCACACAGTGTGTGTTTTTTATGTGGAAAATCATCTGCAATTTTTAACAGGAGCTAATGTAATTGATAGGGAAATACACTGCTGTCTGTTTTTTTCTTGTATGCAAAAATGCATACACGTTTAACCTAGCCCATTGATTAACATGGGATCTCAGTTTAACCCCCCTGGCGGTCTATTAAAAACCGCCAGGGGGCAGCAGAGCAGTTTAAAAAAAAAAAAAAAAAATTTTTAAATCATGTAGCGAGCCCTGGGCTCGCTACATGATAGCCGCTGTGGAGCGGCATCCCCCCGCCCTCTTCGATCGCCTCCAGCGATCTCAGATCAGGAAATCCCGTTCAAAGAATGGGATTTCCTGAAGGGCTTCCCCCGTTGCCATGGCAACGGGCGGCATGACGTCATCGACGTCGTGACGTCATTGGGAGTCCTGATCAACCCCTCAGCGCTGCCTGGCACTGATTGGCCAGGCAGCACACGGGGTCTGGGGGGGGGGGGGGGGGCGGCGCGACGAGTGGTGGCGGCTAATTGGCGCAGAGCGGTGGCGATCAGAGTGCACACGCAGCTAGCAAAGTGCTAGCTGCGTGTTGCAAAAAAAAAGTGTGCAAATCGGCCCAGCAGGGCCTGAAAAATCCTCCTGCGCGGCATAGCCCGTGCTCAGCACGGGCTTACCGCCAGGGAGGTTAAAGAGGAACTGTAACAACATATAGTATAAAGCAGGAAATTATTTTGGATACCCACTTTTACGTTAAATATCCTGGTTTCAGCTTCAGAAACACTTCCTATAGCTATATATTGTTGTATATTGGTATGTAGCCCCAACCAACCACTGGGGATTGTACTGGCTTTAGAACTCTCAGCAATGCACATTCCACAGAGATCACTTGCCAGTACTAAAGATGTTGCTGCCTGTAATAAACTTCAGAAACAAAATCAGGGAGATGAAACATTTTAAAGTGTACAACAACTGACTAAATCATTTATAAAAGAATATTGTAAATAATTATTATGTTATTTTTATGTTATTCTGTTTACAGTTCCTCTTTAAATGTGGTTTATGCATAAAATGTGCTTGGAAACAGACAAGGTGTGCGCTTTACCTTACTGAAAAATCTGTTGCCAAAATCACCATATTAGGTCAGTTCTGTCTAAATCAGTTACCGTATATACTCGCATACAAGGCGAATTTTTGACCCCCAAAAAGGGGGCCAAAAGTTGGGGGGTCGGCTTGTATGCGAGTCGTGGGTGGTGGTCTGCGCCCCCCGCCCGCCCGCTTGCTCGCCCCCTTCCTCCGCGGCCGCTGCTGCTGCTGCTATTACCTGCTTCAGCGGCCGCTTCCTAATCCGGGTTCCCCTCTTCATCCTGCGGACTCCGTAAGTGTATCACAGCAGCGCGCCCGGCGCTGCTGCTGTGACGATGCAGGGGGCAGGAAAGAGCGGTTCCCCTGGTAACGGCGCATCGCCGTTACCAGGGGAACCGCTCTTTCCTGGCCCCTGCATCGTCACAGCAGCAGCGCCGGGCGCGCTGCTGTGATACACTTACGGAGTCCGCAGGATGAAGAGGGGAACCCGGATTAGGAAGCGGCCGCTGAAGCAGGTAATAGCAGCAGCAGCAGCAGCGGCCGCGGAGGGAGGGAGGGAGCGTGTGGGGCAGTGCGGGGCAGGGCACTATACTAGCTATACTGAGCACTACACTAGCTAAACTGGGGCACTATACTAGCTAAACTGGGGCACTATACTAGCTAAACTGAGCACTATACTAGCTATACTGGGCACTATACTAGCTATACTGAGCACTATACTAGCTATACTGAGCACTATACTAGCTATACTGAGCACTATACTAGCTAAACTGGGGCACTATACTAGCTAAACTGGGGCACTATACTAGCTAAACTGGGGCACTATACTAGCTAAACTGGGGCACTATACTAGCTAAACTGAGCACTATACTAGCTATACTGAGCACTATACTAGCTATACTGGGCACTATACTAGCTATCCTGAGCACTATACTAGCTATACTGAGCACTATACTAGCTATACTGAGCACTATACTAGCTATACTGAGCACTTTACTAGCTATACTGAGCACTATACTAGCTATACTGAGCACTATACTAGCTATACTGAGCACTATACTAGCTATACTGAGCACTATACT
The DNA here is from genome assembly GCF_040937935.1 of Hyperolius riggenbachi. Lineage (NCBI taxonomy): Eukaryota > Metazoa > Chordata > Amphibia > Anura > Hyperoliidae > Hyperolius > Hyperolius riggenbachi. The sequence goes on from NC_090651.1 coordinate 290,786,440, forward strand.
AGCTATACTGAGCACTATACTAGCTATACTGAGCACTTTACTAGCTATACTGAGCACTATACTAGCTATACTGAGCACTATACTAGCTAAACTGGGGCACTATACTAGCTAAACTGGGGCACTATACTAGCTATACTGAGCACTATACTAGCTATACTGAGCACTATACTAGCTATACTGAGCACTATACTAGCTATACTGGGCACTATACTAGCTATACTGGGGCACTACCTACCCATACTGGGCACTTTACTAGCTATACTGGGACACACTAGGGGAATAAGGCGGCCAGCATTTCCTACCCCCGGCTTATATGGGGGTCAATCATTTTCCCCTGTTTTTTCAGGTAAAAGTTGGGGGGTCGGCTTATATGCGGGTCGGCTTATATGCGAGTATATACGGTATACTTTCTTACGTTTACAGTGTATCTCCAGTGACAGGCATGGCACTGCACAGCTTTCACAATGGCCAGGCTGAAGTCCAGCAGTAGATTATTATTATTTTTACTTATGTACTGCAGGTCTTTGCTATGTAATGTTCTCTGACACCAGTCTACAGCTTACATGGTTCCTAAAAGATCAGGTCGGGAAGTAACTTTCCCTCTCCCTTTTATAAATGTGCTTTTATTGACATGCTGCCTTTGGAGAGAGGAATGAGCCTGAACTGGCGTTACCACCCCTACCTGCTCCCAACTGACCAGCATAAAAGTACTTGGGAATTATTTACCGCTATATGTGAAATGTTAGTTATTTAAATTGTGTGGGGTCTGGGGATCAAATAAGCATTGACTCTTTAGCGGTTGTCCATATACTTTAGCAAATAATTAGGCTGTCTATTAAAAAATAAGGTCTACTACATATCAATGACACATTACAATTTTAGAGAAAAAAACAACTCTAACTTTTATATTCTTAAAGTGTACCTGTCATAGGAGAAAAAGTTCTAATTTACTTACCTGGGGCATCTTGCCTTTCAGGTCCCTCGGTTTCCTCCCATTGCGCTTCATTGATCAGCTGAGCTCCTCTGAAAGTTTGCCGACTGACTAGTCAAGAACTACTGCACATGTACGGTCCTGGCTGTGCTCGCTCCTCGCTTGTGCTCCCATAGCTGGGAGTGCTACTGCGCATGTGCGGTCCTGGCTGTGCTCGCTCCTCGCTTGTGCTCCCGTAGCTGGGAGTGCTACTGCACATGTACGGTCCTGGCTGTGCTCGCTCCTCGCTTGTGCTCCCATAGCTGGGAGTGCTACTGCGCATGTGCGGTCCCGGCTGTGCCCGCTCCACGCTTGTGCTCCCGTAGCTGGGAGTGCTACTGCACATGTGCGGTCCCGGCTGTGCCCGCTCCTCGCTTGTGCTCCCATAGCTGGGAGTGCTACTGCACATGTGCGGTCCCAGCCGTGCTTGTGCTACTGCACAGGTGCGGTCCCGGCTGTGCTCCCTCCTCACTTGTGCTCCCGTAGCTGGGAGTGCTACTGCACATGTGCGGTCTCAGCCGTGCTGGCTCCTTACTTGTGCTCCCATAGCTGCGAGTGCTACTGCACATGTGCGTTCCCGGCTGTGCCCGCTCCTCGCTTGTGCGCCCGTAGCTGGGAGTGCTACTGCACATGTGCGGTCCCGGCTGTGCTCGCTCCTCACTTGTGCTCCCGTAGCTGGGAGTGCTACTGCACATGTGCGGTCTCAGCCGTGCTGGCTCCTCACTTGTGCTCCCGTAGCTGCGAGTGCTACTGCACATGTGCGTTCCCGGCTGTGCCCGCTCCTCGCTTGTGCGCCCGTAGCTGGGAGTGCTACTGCACATGTGCGGTCCCGGCTGTGCTCGCTCTTCACTTGTGCTCCCGTAGCTGGGAGTGCTACTGCACATGTGCGGTTCTAGCCGTGCTTGCTCCTTACTTGTGCTCCCGTAGCTGGGAGTGCTACTGCACATGTGCGGTCTCAGCCGTGCTTGCTCCTTACTTGTGCTCCCGTAGCTGGGAGTGCTACTGCACATGTGCGGTCTCAGCCGTGCTTGCTCCTTACTTGTGCTCCTGTAGCTGGGAGTGCTACTGCACATGTGCGGTCCCGGCTGTGCCCGCTCCTCGCTTGTGCTCCCGTAGCTGGGAGTGCTACTGCACATGTGCGGTCCCGGCTGTGCTCGCTCCTCACTTGTGCTCCCGTAGCTGGGAGTGCTACTGCACATGTGCGGTCACGGCCGTGCTCGCTCTTCACTTGTGCTCCCGTAGCTGGGAGTGCTACTGCACATGTGCGGTCTCAGCCGTGCTTGCTCCTTACTTGTGCTCCCGTAGCTGGGAGTGCTACTGCACATGTGCGGTCCCAGCTGTGCTCGCTCCTCGCTTGTGCTCCCGTAGCTGGGAGTGCTACTGCACATGTGCGGTCCCGGCTGTGCTTGCTCCTTACTTGTGCTCCCGTAGCTGGGAGTGCTACTGCACATGTGCGGTCCCGGCTGTGCCCGCTCCTCGCTTGTGCTCCCGTAGCTGGGAGTGCTACTGCACATGTGCGGTCCCGGCTGTGCTCGCTCCTCACTTGTGCTCCCGTAGCTGGGAGTGCTACTGCACATGTGCGGTCCCGGCTGTGCCCGCTCCTCGCTTGTGCTCCCGTAGCTGGGAGTGCTACTGCACATGTGCGGTCTCAGCCGTGCTTGCTCCTTACTTGTGCTCCCGTAGCTGGGAGTGCTACTGCACATGTGCGGTCCCGGCTGTGCCCGCTCCTCGCTTGTGCGTCCGTAGCTGGGAGTGCTACTGCACATGTGCGGTCCCGGCTGTGCTCGCTCCTCACTTGTGCTCCCGTAGCTGGGAGTGCTACTGCACATGTGCGGTCCCGGCTGTGCTCGCTCCTCACTTGTGCTCCCGTAGCTGGGAGTGCTACTGCACATGTGCGGTCCCGGCTGTGCTCGCTCCTCACTTGTGCTCCCGTAGCTGGGAGTGCTACTGCACATGTGCGGTCCCAGCCGTGCTTGCTCCTTACTTGTGCTCCCGTAGCTGGGAGTGCTACTGCACATGTGCGGTCCCGGCTGTGCTTGCTCCTTACTTGTGCTCCCGTAGCTATGGAGTGCTACTGCACATGTGCGGTCCCGGCTGTGCCCGCTCCTCGCTTGTGCTCCCGTAGCTGAGAGTGCTACTGCACATGTGCGGTCCCGGCTGTGCTCGCTCTTCACTTGTGCACCCGTAGCTGGGAGTGCTACTGCACATGTGCGGTCCCGGCTGTGCTCGCTCCTCACTTGTGCTCCCGTAGCTGGGAGTGCTACTGCACATGTGCGGTCTCAGCCGTGCTTGCTCCTCGCTTGTGCTCCCGTAGCTGGGAGTGCTACTGCACATGTGCGGTCCCGGCTGTGCCCGCTCCTCGCTTGTGCTCCCGTAGCTGGGAGTGCTACTGCACATGTGCGGTCCCGGCTGTGCTCGCTCTTCACTTGTGCTCCCGTAGCTGGGAGTGCTACTGCACATGTGCGGTCTCAGCCGTGCTTGCTCCTTACTTGTGCTCCCGTAGCTGGGAGTGCTACTGCACATGTGCGGTCACGGCCGTGCTTGCTCCTTACTTGTGCTCCCGTAGCTGGGAGTTCTACTGCACATGTGCGGTCCCAGCTGTGCCCGCTCCTTACTTGAGTTCCCGTAGCTGGGAGTGCTGCTGCACATGTGCGGTCCCAGCCATGCTTGCTCCTCGCTTGTGCTCCCGTAGCTGGGAGTGCTACTGCACATGTGCGGTCCCAGCCGTGCTTGCTCCTCGCTTGTGCTCCCGTAGCCAGGAGTGTTCTTCTGTGCATAGAATATCAGTAAGCACATAAAAAATGGGATTACTGATACTCTAGTATATTGGCTTTGTTACACTATTTTTAGCAATGTGTTGTCCCTATGAATCTTTTAGGCATAACTAACCCTCTTATTGATAAAATCTCTTTCCTGAAGTCTCATGGATCACACTTTTGTCTGCAGGAGCCACCGATGATTCATGCAAGCGTTTTCCCGCACGATATGTGTGTTTTGTGTTCAATTCCACCCATGCTTTTGATTTTTTTTTGCAGTAGCCAGTCATTTTGATTGAGGAATCATATGCGTTGTGCAGAAAAGTAGTGCAGAATGTGTCTTTTTTTAACCCTATACAGAATCGCAGGTGCCTCCTAAAAATGCAACAGGCCTATATTGGTTTATGTTTGGATGGAGAGGGGGACAGATAAAACATCAATCCCTTTTTTTATTTTAATGGCTGCCTCATTGAGATTTCTTCTCATCTCCTGCCCCAGTGACAGGCACCGTGAGAAGAAGAAGGGAGGGTATGTTACTGAAGAAGGGAGAAAGAACAATCAGTGTACTTTTGGTAGCATGTGAAGTGCTACCGTAGTTAGAGCATCTAACATTTTCATTTATTGATCTCTGTGTTTCAGGGAAGAGCATTTTCTTTGCTTCCTGTCCCAATGACAGTGTCTCCAAACACAGGAACAAGATTAGTAATGACCAGGGTCGGACTGGGCCACAGTAGTACAGTTTTTTCCCTCGGTGGGCCCTGCCTTAAGGTCTCTGTTGGCCCCCCCCTCCTTGTCTGACAGAGCTCCAATTGCTGCCTGCAGCACAAAAATTCTCTTCTCAGTGCTGTAATCACTCATGCTGAGAGCAGTGGCGTAGCTAAGGAGCTGTAGGCCTCGATGCAAATTTTACAATGGGGCCCCCAAGCACTCTATACATAACAATTGATATGACGCAGCAAAACCTGCCAATGGCAACTACAGTGTCAGAGGTGCAAGAAGGGGATGGGAAATAGCTTGTTAATGATTACCACTGTTCAAAGTATCTATAGAAGTGATTATTATGAGCACAGGACCAATAGAGAGGTAATACTGTAGTTGAGGGAGGGTTCTTTAGGGCCCCGATGCGGTCGCAACCTCTGAAAAGAAGGACATTACTTTATATTGAAGGAGGGGACTCTATGCAAAGTTTTGCTGGGCAGCAGTGTCTCTGAATTACAATGCTGCTAAGATCATGTACATTTGGCCCTGTCCATAATACATCATGACCATGCCCACCTTCCGGTGCATGGTCACGCCCTTTTTTCACCGCAATCATGGGATGTGTGGGCCCCAGGTTGAAATTTCTTTGGTGGGCCCCCAGTGTCCCAGTCCGACCCTGGTAATGACAGATCAGAGTGGTTGGGGAGGCAGAAAGATCAGTAATGACAAATTGGAGAAGTTGGGGAGGCAGCAGGATCAGTAATGGTAGAGAAGAGTGGCTGGGGAGGCAGCAGGATCAGTAATGGCAGATCAGAGTTAATGGGGAGGCAGCAGGATCAGTAATGGCAGATCAGAGTGGATGGGGAGGCAGCAGGATCAGTAATGGCAGATCAGAGTGGTTGGGGAGGCAGCAGGATCAGTAATGGCAAATCAGAGTGGTTGGGGAGACAGCTGGATCAGTAATGGCAGGTTAGAGGTGTTGGGGAGGCAACAGAATTAGTAATGGCAGATTAGAGGTGTTGGGGAGGCAACAGGAGCAGTAATGGCAGATTAGAGGTGTTGGGGAGGCAAAAGGATTAGTAATGGCAGATTAGAGGTGTTGGGGAGGCAACAGTATCAGTAATCGCAGATCAGAGTGATTGGCACCTTAACTTAACTGTACTTTATGATATTAGATCTATAAGCATGGAATAAACACAAAGGACCACAAGTCTGCAGAACAGGTTGCACTCGTTAAAACTCCATATTTATCACATGATAATAGTTCTTCCAACAGCCAGGCACTAGGCCTGGTCATCTTATCACTTGCCCTTTAACTGTTCCATGTGCTTAACCAGATATTGGATCTTCCTTTGGAATTTTTTTGACAGTGATGGACTTTTTTAAGCAGAGAAAAAATAGGTCTTTTTGAAAAAATTTTTACTTTTTTTTACCATTATTCTCCTTCAAATACATAGCAATTTTGGTGATGACACGGCTTTGCTATTAACCCCTAAATCCGGCACAAAATTATGCAAAAATGTATGCAAAAATGCGAAATTATGGTCACATACGAAATCAGTTACGATTTTTTTCCCCAAAATTTTGCATTATGATTTTGTATCGGAATTGTGAATTACTAGGCGAAATCACGATTATGAAAAATGCGTGCTCATCTCTACTAAGGAGGGATAATTCATGACACAGACAGAAAAAGACAGATTCACCGTTAGTCTCGACAGATAAGGGCCCTTAACAATTAACTTTTCTCCTTAGTTTTCTCTCAGGAGATAATCTTTCATCTTCTCTATCTAGCAACCGAAAAAGTGGTTAAGAAGTAATATCAGACATATTTTGAGTATCTTCTTGTTTGGTTGGGGCTCAAAAGTACTTTACTGAAAAGCTGTAAAAACATCTCATGTGAGAAAACAGGGGAAAAGTTAATTGAATAGAGGTCCTTATTAGTCATCACTAAAATACATTTTCTGACCCCAGCAAGCATGAAAATAGAACAATACTTTCTTACCTACTTGTTAGTACTTTTTCAACTGTTTGGTGGTGGAAAGTTATTTTGTAGATAAGATAACAAATTATCTCCTTGGGGAAAAGTTTTTTGAACAAAGGCCAAGGATAGATAAATCACAAAATAAACAAAGGTCAATTATCTTTTTCTCTCGATTTTTATTATAGGAGATGTTTTCACACCTTATAAATAAATACAGGGGCCCATATGCAATTATGTTTTTCTTCTCCGTTTTCTTTCAGGTGATATTTTAAAACGCGTCAATAAAATGCCTTTAAAATCACCAGCAAGCAAGAAAAAGCTCAACATAATTTTGATAATCCCCTTTCAACTGTGTTTTGGTACTTTTTTAAGTTGCAAAATTATGAAAAGTTATTTTAAATAGAAGATGAAAAAATATCTCCTAGGAGAAAACTTAGGATAAAAGGTAAATATAGACCATCATGTTAGTAAATAGTCATAATAAATTTAAAGTGACTTCTTTACCTACTTATTAATAATTTTTTAATTGTGACGTCCTAAAACAGAATTTTGTAGATAATATGAAAATGATATCCTGAGAGATAGATGACTAGTTAAGACAGATAAGGATTCATAAGATACGTTTTGTAAATCAACCTAGTCACTCGTTTTACTAGTTCTTAGGGTTAGTTGAACTGTCCTGGTTGTAGTTTAAGGAAAACATGAATTGCTTCTATGTTGTGTTTATGTGTCTACAATATGCCTATGGTGGGTTTCAAATGTATTCTTTATGATAGCAATAATAACAAAAAAAGAGTTAGCAGTGAAATAAACCAGGTTACACATGGCTATGTAGTACATTGCTTGACAAAAGCAGAAAAGAACGTAAGTTAATGCTCTTTAATAAGATCCAAGTTTAAACACAATTTCTGCTCTCATCTAAATTTCTTTAAAAATTCTTCACAAACCAGAAAGCAATACATGGACAATCCTGTACACAAGCCCTCAATAGGGATGGCAATGCTTGGGAGAACTCATGGAGAAGCTGGAGAAGCATGTGTTCAGTTTGATCAGCTGATATATTTCTAAGGCTTTGATTTGCTGGTCCTGAGCAAGCGTTAAACCAAGACGTCATCACAGCAAATCAGAAGAACCTTACAAATCTATCAGGTGATCAAACTGGTCACATGCTTCTCTATGAGTTTCTCCTAAGCATTGCCATCCCTAGCCCTTAAAATAAGAATCAACCAAATCCTGCCTAACGAAAGCACCACATAGTGCAGGTTACAGTGCCTTGGTGTAGAAAAAAACATCTTTGAGCTGCTTAAAAATAAACTTAAAAGCATATTCCTATAATAATCCTGGGAAGATCTGTGTTACTTTTGCAGCAGCAAAAGTCAGAAAGTTTAATGGAAGTTTTAAAACAACAGCATAATATCTGTTCTATATATTCATGCTACATAGGACTCCCTCCTCTGGTTATCAGTCATCTGTTCATGTCCTTCAGTCCACCATAAGATTACATAACAGTACACTATTTGTGTTTATTGGAGCTTAAGTCAGTATCTTAGCAATATTACTCTCTTAGCAGCAAAAGGTGACTTTTACATGTAATAGGACTGTAGGACTGCCCGTCAGTCAAAGAGCTTCATTGTCAGTACTATTAGTTAACCTCAATAATCATACAAATGCATTAACATTAATTGTTAAATTGTCAGAAAATTGGATATCCTAGCTTGTTGACATCTGGGTTGAAAATGTGGCAGCAAGAAAAGTACTAAACCGATCACTCATGAGGAATCGATACGTTTTTCTTTTCTTTTAAATCCCCTGGCAGAACATGTACAATCTGGAATATTTTAATGAAAAACACAGCCTGAGGGGAGATAATATTGAAGCAGTTAAGGCCATTTGTGTTGGAGAAATCTTCGTGGAAGTATACAGACGTGGATGGGAAGGGGAAGGGGGAATTCCAGGCCATTGGAGATAAAAATTGAAATAGTCTGAAGTATAGTGACATCACTGAGGTAAAAATATAATAATAATAAAATAAAGATTTTTTCATGGCAAGATCCTTATTACACTTTACACAATGCAACCAAAACATTGGAAAGGTTGATATACTGCAATCGGTGCCAGGAAACAGATGGCTTTTTAGTGACGAGAGGGAGGTTTTTTTTTTTGGATGATGGGGTCAGCGAGCATTACAAAAGTAACAGGAAGAAACCTTTTTTTAAACTAATCCTTTCAGAAGAAGTCCTTTATTACTAGAAGCTGAACGTGGATAGTTGCAGCTGCTTAGACTTTGAAGAAAATGAATTACACTAATATCCATGTGAATATAATGGCACAGTTTGTGCTCTGCTGAACCACCTGTAGGACCTACAAGGTTGGATTGCACTGAAAGTTCTGCTGTTAGGAAAAGCGGTTATTTTATTTTTGGGAAAATTTTGAATTTAAAGTCTAGTCCTTGCAGTGCTACTCTATGACATCACTGTGTTCATCCTATACTGAATTTGTTATTGTTAAAAAAAGTGTGCAACTTTTTTTTTTCTCTTTTATCGGTTGGCGTCATATTATTGACCTTACCCTGATTAAATTAGGTTTGCCAGTTCTTTCGTTCTTGGGTTGTACTCTTGCACTGGCAAAAGCACAATGAATAATCAAAGTTTCTTTTTCCACTTCAAAACATGCCATTTCCCTTTAGGCTTACCAGACTCTACCCGCCAGCCACATTAAGTGCTGCATTATTCACATCTCTGTCTCAAAGAGTAGGCTGGCGCCAGGTTCCAGGCTTCCCTTGCCTGCGAACACCTTCATCTTTGACATCATTTGGTGCCAATGACTGTTCCATCAACTTGGCGGTGGAGGCAGCTGCTTACAACTAAGCAGTAAAACTAAGATGAAGAAAAAATGTAAAAAATTCTCCCTTTTCAATACTCCAGAAAGCTGGAGTGCTCTCTCTCTCTTGTTTTATTTCTTTAAGAGCTGTTAAGTACAAACTAGCGAGAAGAAAATAGTAAGGAAGCCACGGAACAAAAAACAACTGCCTCTTCTTCTAATTAAGGGGAAAAAAGAAAGAGTAAAAAAATAAGCAGCTTAAACTGTGACCTCATTCTTGCTTCCTGTACGCAGATGCTGGCTAGGAAGATGGCCAGGAATGAACTGAAGTTGCTCAATGGTATTCTGGCGCTTAGCAGCAAAGGCTTGCCGTCGATTGGCTGTGTGGTTGGCCATATCCCATGTGGTCTTGGGGGAGTTGGAAGATGTCGGGTGGGAATTCATTTTGATCATGTGGTGACGGTCTAGCATAGGCGTGCTAGCACACACGTTTGTGTGTGAGACGGCCTTCTGATGTCCTAGACGCATTTCTTGGAACGGTGGTGGCCCACGGTGGTGTATCCTCTCTGGAGAGAGGAGATGTTCCTGTGAGTGCAATATGTCACGAGATAGAAGACGTTCTTGAGAAATGAGGCGGTCTCTGGGCATTGTGTAATCATGGTGAACTGGGTAGTAATTGTCAGAAAGAATGTGCTCCTGGGACATGACTCGTCTTGGCGTTTGTGATTTTTCCAGGTAGCCATCACGATCGTAGTTCATCTTCATAACATGAGGAAGAGTTCCCCGTGTTAACTCTGCCAAATGTTTTCTCTTTAAATAGAAGTCATCCATATCTTTCTCAGCTTTATGAAACAAAAAAAGTAACATTTGTCATGTAAGTGATATATCTTTTATTGTTTATTATTTTACATGTCATAATATTAAATATTACATATTTTTAAATATCAACAGAGCTTTTGCACTAAAAGAGGCCTCCAATATCAAACCTCGTCCCGATATAGCTCGTTGTTACTGCACGCACCTAATCAACCACGACGGCCCAACATCTTGCAGCATGTCTGATGGACATGCTTGGCCTGAAATTGTTTACACTTTTGATCGGGCATGCACTTGGAGGCAACAATTTTCATTTGATTTGGTAGTAATTATAAAATCGAATGGTTGATTGTCCTCTAAGTCCATAGATGTAAGGGCACCTTGAGTCAGTATCCAAACTAAAAAAAAAAAAAAACATACTACAGTACCTGATCCGGTGTGCTGGCCTGATTAAATAGAGCCCCTTACCACCACTCCCCGCCACTCATTTCGCCAGATATACTGCAGTTTCATTTTTGTAAGAAAGAAAATGGTCGTGACCTTGGGGTCACAACTCTGTTCTCTCTTCCAAAGATCTGCTTGTCAGTAGATTGTGGGAGGAGCTAGTGTGGTGCGGGGGGGGGATGATGTAAGAGCGGGGGGGGGATTAGAGGCATGTCCTTCAGATGGGAACATACCTCTGTGTCCCATTTATATAACATACAAAACCACCTCTGGTACACGTTAACCTCCTTGCCGGTTATCCCGAGCTCAGCTCGGGGTAACCTGCGCAGGAGCATTTCTCAGGCCCCGCTGGGCCGATTTTCACAATTTTTTTTATTGCACGCAGCTAGCACTTTGCTAGCTGCGTGCATATCCCGCTCGCTGCTGATTCACCTTTACCCACCGCCCCGCCCCCCCTCCAGACCCCTTGCGCAGCCTGGCCAATCAGTGCCAGGCAGCGCTGAGGGGTGGACCGGGACTCCCTCTGACGTCGCAACGTCCATGACGACGGGGAAGCCGAGCAGGAAATCTCGTTCTGAACGGGATTTCCTGCTTGCAAAGTTCGCCAGCGGCAATCAAAGTAGGTAGGGGATGCCGCTTGTCAGCGGCATGAATTAAAAAAAAACAAAAAAAAGTGCTGCGCCGCCCTCTTGCCGACATAATTGTAACGGCAAGGGGGTTAAATAAGAAAAGTGTGAAACTTACCCAGCCTCTTAAGTGATGAGTATCTGCTGATGTCGGACTTAATAGCAGCCTCATAGGAGGGCGGCAGGTGAGATAGGTTATGGAAAGAGCGGGAGAATGACAATGTGTTGTATTTTGTGGAAGAAGTTGGAAGCTGAATATTGTTCATTCGGTAATCTAGAGAATGAAGAAAAAGAAATATGAATAATTTTTTTGGTAACATACAAATAACTATAATAACGCCAATCATATTCCTTTAGATTTGGTAATCTGGGGGTTAGGCTACCAATTTAGAATTTGAATATAAAATATGGCAACATTTAAGCCCCTCCCCCTCTCTCCACGCAATTTTTACACCCTCGCCCTGAGTGTAATTTAGCCTAGAAACTGATAAATGTAGATATTTAGGTACAAGTGCTACCAATCAATAAATATTTTCATGGAATGTGTTGCTACAGCCAAGGTTCTCTATTCCACAGATAGAAAAGCCAAATCTACCAAAGGCAAGCCTTAGCGCTCGCGGATAGTGATTATCCGTCACTTACAGAAGTGATGGTAACACCTACTTTAGTCACCTGCAGAAATCCAGTGCTCAAATGGCCAACATGGTGTCCTACAACTCAGATAATTTACAGCACTGTTAGTCTCAAATAGTCAAGCGAAGGGTATTAATTATCTAAAAACACATAGTAGGTGTAGCAGGTATAACGGTACACGCATCTTGGGTCCTGTACAACAGGGACCTAACATTCACCAAAATGCCTTTAAGCACACAAAGTGCTCATAACACATACAGTAGATAAGTCAACTTTGAGATGCCCACTCTCCAGTTCCTACCAGTTTTGGCTCTTTGCCGTAGTCAGGGTTTGCTCAATGTCCATGACAACACAACGTGTTAGATGATAAGGTAGGGAAGGTTTGATTTAATACTCACAGTAAGGTTACAATAAGGTTAGTTTGGAAAGACTGTATGACCAGCTTTAATTTCTAGTATGATAATAGGCATCACCGATCACTAGTTGGCCTTGCGGCATTAAACATCTCATATGACCTATCTAATTAACTTTTCCTCACCTCATGTAATCCCTTCGTTCCTTAGCAAGTACAAATGCTCTCCAAATGAGATAAAAAAGTAATGTTCACATTCTGTAAGGCCTCTTTAACATTTGATAACGCACGCATGAACACGATTTTGTGCACGCGTTATGACCTGAGGCGTGACGTCGGGAAGTTGGGGTGCACCGCTGATCAGTGGTGGTAGTAATTCACGTGATGAGAAAACGCAGGCGATGGACGATTAAAAGCTCCCAGATGCATTACAACATAACTCTCTGCAAGAAGTTTTGAATCAGGATGATACCATTTATTGGCTAACTTAGAGATGGATAAACAGTGAGCTTTCGACTTGTAAAAAGCCTTCGTCGGACTGGTTCCTGACCAAAACTGAAAAACACAGCTGATATACACTGACATACAGAGGAGAAACATTCTTTAGCAAACATAAATGTAATTAGATGCCTTAACTGTTACTGAGGAGGCTTTCCCAGGCATCCTATCTAAATTGATAAGATCAATAGAATCCTCAACATGACATAAAGCAGACTCTGGTGATGGGGAGACATCGTAAATTCCGAATACAAATTGTAAGTGGCCTGTTTACATGCACCATTAATTCTAAGCTTAATGGCCCATACTTACGGGCAACTTTTTGGCATGTCGCTAGCATACGGGAGCGTGTGCGCGACATGCCGGCGACCGCTCGTCGCCAGGTCCCTCCGCATACACACCGGCGACCTGTCGCCGCAATACGCGCGTGCCGCATGTTGCGGCGACAATTGTAGCCCGTGAGTATGGGCCAAAAGAGAATTGTGGCATTTAAAGCCAGCACCTGAAAGCAAATAAAATGAATAGTGACAGTGAATTCCATCTTACACAGCATATGGCACAAACATGAATGAAAAGATAGAAAAATTAAAATTAAAAGAATTGTGGCATTTAAAACCCATCGTACCAGCACAAGAAGTTAGAGTCCTTGTTTAAACCATCTTCTACAGTTTTGAACCAATGTATAAACTTAGTTTCTTGTGTTAGTCTCATGTTTCCTGATTTGAAGCCACCCATTAATACAGTGACGCGAAAATCGCTTAAACTGTGTCCAGGTAAACAAAAGTGTGTTGGTATTGGGAGATCAGTATATTTTGTAATATCCTTTTTCCTGCTGTTAATAGTGGATCTGTGGTGTGTCATGCGATCACGCAGTGGTTGACTTGTTTCTCCCACATAAATTCCTTTGGGGCATTTTGCATACATGATCACGTATACCACATTAGATGAGTCGCAGGAAAAGGTGCCTTGTACTTTGTATTCCTGTTGTGTACCTGGTCTTAGTATCCTGTCAGTGGAATGGATGTGTTTACAGGTCCCACACTTTTTCCCTCGGCAGGGGAATGTTCCATTCTGTTCTTGCCTATTTAAGGCACTCCTCACTATCATCTGCTTAAGATTGGGTGGCTGTCGGAACGCTAGGAGGGGAGGTTCAGGGAATATCTTTTTCAGTCTCTGATCCTTGTGTAGAACAGGATGAAGTTATTTTGCAATCTTTCTTAAGATTTCCAGGCGTGGGTTGTAGGTGACTACCAGTGGGACACGGCTCTCTTCCTGGCTCTTCTTGTACTCCAGGAGCTGAGTCCTAGGGATGTTGTTAGCTTTCTTGATTTGGATCTCAGCCATTAGAGGATTGTATCCCTGTTTTATGAAATTCTTCTTCAGGTAATCCAGGTGTTTGTCTTTGTCATCCTTGTCAGAACAGATCCGATTGCATCTTATTGCCTGGCTGTAAATTATGGAATTCTTTATATGTTTGGGGTGGAAACTGTCATACCTGAGCTGAGGTATGTGGGATGATCAGTCGGTTTGTGGTACATGGACGTTTGTAAGCTGTTCTCTCTGATGTATATGGTGGTGTACAGACCTTTTATAGGAAATTGCAGAGGATCTTAATTATAAACAAGAAGAAAAAACTTCAGAGACTCAAAATAAAGAGTGGACACCTGGATATCGCAGCAGCAGAGAAAGAGCAACCCACAGGTGTCATTAACCTTTCCTCTTATCAGGCCACTGAAGCTGAAACGGCAGTACTGTCCAAAGGCCTGTCATTTTGCCCTGCAAAGCCCATAGACAAGATTGCACTCTGTGGTGATATGGAACAATTCTTCAGGAAGCTACGTCTCAAGGAACACTACTATGACAAGGAATCTTGCAACACTACTGATGATGAGCCAACACACACCAGATCCACAAAAAAACGCGGATGGACCCCTGTAGCTGGAAAAAATCCTACCCTGGACAAATACATCAACAAATTTAGACGCCAAATTTCTGACAGGGTTCTGAATAAAAGAAAAACACTGGCTCATAACATAACATTGCAAGAGCAACAAGCTATCACATCCCTTAAGGAGAATAAGGACATTATTATTAAACCAGTGGATAAAGGGGGTGCCATAGTCATCATGAACACCAGTGACTATATCCAGGAGGCACAAAGACAGTTGTCTAACATCATGCACTATGCCAAATTACAGGAGGACCCAACAAAAAGGTACAGGATGGCACTCAATAGGATGGTAAAGAAATTGCCCGTAAACACCAGGCTTCATGTACAGACTCTTATCCTGGAAAAGCTGAGAACCACCTGCTTTTACATGCTTCCCAAAGTCCACAAAGAGGGGAACCCAGGCAGGCCCATAATCTCAGGGAATGGAACTCTCACAGAGAATATCTCAGGATGGTTGGAAAACATTTTGAAGCCTCTAGTCTGTAAAAGACCCAGCTACATAAAGGATACTACACACCTCCTGAACCAACTGGCAGCCATTGGCCCAGTGCCTGGAGGCACCATTCTTGCCACTATGGATGTAGAGTCTCTGTACACCAACATTCCCCACAATGATGGTATTGCGGCCTGTCGCAAATATCTTCAAGGTTTGGGCACACCTATACACTCAATTGCTGGACTGATGAGATTCGTTCTCACCCACAATTATTTCACTTTTGGGGAGGACCTCTATTTACAGCAAATGGGAGTGGCAATGGGCTCACGGTTTGCACCGCAGTACGCAAATCTCTTCATGGCAAAGATTGAAGAAGAATACCTGAATACTTGTCATATAAAACCCATGGCCTACTTCCGTTTTATCGACGACATCTTGATCATTTGGTCTGCAAGTGAGGAGGATCTTATCCAATTTCACAGGAACTTCAATGCCTTCCATCCCACAATCAAACTGAAATTGAGCTACTCTCACAGGGAGATTAACTTTCTTGACACCACCATATACATCAGAGAGAACAGCTTACAA
This sequence comes from Hyperolius riggenbachi, assembly GCF_040937935.1. Taxonomy (NCBI): domain Eukaryota; kingdom Metazoa; phylum Chordata; class Amphibia; order Anura; family Hyperoliidae; genus Hyperolius; species Hyperolius riggenbachi. Next base: position 290,802,013 of record NC_090651.1, read on the forward strand.
ACGTCCATGTACCGCAAACCGATGGATCGTCCCAAATACCTCAGGTATGACAGTTCCACCCCAAACATATAAAGAATTCCATAATTTACAGCCAGGCAATAAGATGCAATCGGATCTGTTCTGACAAGGATGACAAAGACAAACACCTGGATTACCTGAAGAAGAATTTCATAAAACAGGGATACAACCCTCTAATGGCTGAGACCCAAATCAAGAAAGCTAACAACATCCCTAGGACTCAGCGCCTAGAGTACAAGCAGAGCCAGGAAGAGAGCCGTGTCCCACTGGTAGTCACCTACAACCCACGCCTGGAAATCTTAAGAAAGATTGCAAAAGAACTTCATCCTGTTCTACACAAGGATCAGAGACTGAAAAAGATATTCCCTGAACCTCCCCTCCTAGTGTTCCGACAGCCACCCAATCTTAAAGAAAACCTGAACTGAAAATTAAAAGTCAAAATAAACATGCACAAGTCATACTTGCCTCCCGTGTAGTCCACTCCTCAATCTCTTTCTCCTCTCCTGCGTCCTGTTCGTCCACTGTGATCAATGAAATTCTCTGTCCTCCATTTTGAAAATTGCCGTTGGCCATTAATCCATAACAGCTTTCTGGTCAGCACACAGTTAAACTGTAACTTTGCCCACTTGAGCCATAGGGAAACATGGACACATCAGTTCTCCTCTCAGCTATAACTGACAGCAACTGATATATAACTGACAGCAACTGATATATTTCAGTTCTGACAAAATGTTGTCAGAACTGGAAGGGATCATTGTCAGAAGAAAATGGTGAGCTTCTAAGAGGAACTGATTGCAAGGTAACTATGTAATGTTCATTTGAAGTTACCTCATGTGTTTATTTTAAATAATTTTACTCAGTACAGGTTCCCTTTAAGCAGATGATAGTGAGGAGTGCCTTAAATAGGCAAGAACAGAATGGAACATTCCCCTGCCGAGGAAAAAAGTGTGGGACCTGTAAACACAGTACTTACACTACATAATATAGACATATGGCAATGGTAGGGATCAGATTGTGAGCTCCTTTGAGGGACAGTTAGTGACAAGATATATATATATATACACTGTACAGCGCTGCGTAATATGTCGGCGCTATATAAATACTAAATAATAATAATAATAATAATTCCACTGACAGGATACTAATACCAGGTACACAACAGGAATACAAAGTACAAGGCACCTTTTCCTGCGACTCATCTAATGTGGTATACGTGATCATGTGTGCAAAATGCCCCAAAGGAATTTATGTGGGAGAAACAAGTCAACCACTGCGTGATCGCATGACACACCACAGATCCACTATTAACAGCAGGAAAAAGGATATTACAAAATATACTGATCTCTCAATACCAACACACTTTTGTTTACCTGGACACAGTTTAAGCGATTTTTGCGTCACTGTATTAATGGGTGGCTTCAAATCGGGAAACATGAGACTAACACAAGAAACTAAGTTTATACATTGGTTCAAGACTGTAGAAGATGGTTTAAACAAGGACTCTAACTTCTTGTGCTGGTACGATGGGTTTTAAATGCCACAATTCTTTTAATTTTAATTTTTCTATCTTTTCATTCATGTTTGTGCCATATGCTGTGTAAGATGGAATTCACTGTCACTATTCATTTTATTTGCTTTCAGGTGCTGGCTTTAAATGCCAAAATTCTCTTAAGCTTAGAATTAATGGTGCATGTAAACAGGCCAGTTACCATTTGAATTCGGAATTTACGATGTCTCCCCATCACCAGAGTCTGCTTTATGTCATGTTGAGGATCCTATTGATCTTATCAATTTAAGGAAAACCTCCTCAGTAACAGTTAAGGCATCTAATTACATTTATGTTTGCTAAAGAATGTTTCTCCTCTGTATGTCAGTGTATATCAGCTGTGTTTTTCAGTTTTGATCAGGAACCAGTCCGACGAAGGCTTTTTACTAGGGATGGGACGAATCCACAATTTTTTCGAATCCGAATCCGAATCTGGAAAGGTTCTCGAATATCTCGAACCTTTCGAATCCCGAATCTAACGAATCCTGCACATAAGAATTGTGCGATCCGTGGTATAGTTGCCCGCAGTATAGGTAGCGAGGTAAAGGTGCCTTCAGTATAGCTAGCTAGGTATGGGTGCCTTCAATATTGGTAGCTTTCAGTATAGGTAGCAAGGTATAGGGGCCTGCAGTATAGGTAGCAAGGTATATGGGCCTTCAGTATAGGTAGCAGGGTATATAGGCCTTCAGTATAGGTAGCAGGGTATATAGGCCTTCAGTATAGGTAGCAGGGTATATGGGCCTTCAGTATAGGTAGCAGGGTATATGGGCCTTCAGTATAGGTAGCAGGGTATCTGGGCCTTCAGTATAGGTAGCAGGGTATCTGGGCCTTCAGTATAGGTAGCAGGGTATATGGGCCTTCAGTATAGGTAGCAGGGTATATGGGCCTTCAGTATAGGTAGCAGGGTATATAGGCCTTCAGTATAGGTAGCAGGGTATATAGGCCTTCAGTATAGGTAGCAGGGTATATGGGCCTTCAGTATAGGTAGCAGGGTATATGGGCCTTCAGTATAGGTAGCAGGGTATATGGGCCTTCAGTATAGGTAGCAGGGTATATGGGCCTTCAGTATAGGTAGCAGGGTATATGGGCCTTCAGTATAGGTAGCAGGGTATATGGGCCTTCAGTATAGGTAGCAGGGTATATGGGCCTTCAGTATAGGTAGCAGGATATATGGGCCTTCAGTATAGGTAGCAGGGTATATGGGCCTTCAGTATAGGTAGCAGGGTATATGGGCCTTCAGTATAGGTAGCAGGGTATATGGGCCTTCAGTATAGGTAGCAGGGTATATGGGCCTTCAGTATAGGTAGCAGGGTATATGGGCCTTCAGTATAGGTAACAGGGTATATAGAGGCCTTAATTATAGGTAGGTATGTAGGTAGGTATAGGGGCCTTTAGGTAGGTAAAGGAACCTTCAGTATAGGTAGCAGGGTATAGGGCCTTAAGTATAGGTAGGTATGTAGGTAGGTATAGGGGCCTTTAGGTAGGTAGGTATAGGGGCCTTTAGGTAGGTAGGTAGGTACGTATAGGGGGCCTTTAGGTAGGTATAGTGGCCTGTAGGTAGGTAGGTATAGTGGCCAGTAGGTAGGTAGGTATAGTGTCCTGTAGGTAGGTAAGTAGTTAAAGGGACCTTCAGTATAGGTAGCAGGGTATAGGGCCTTAAGTATAGGTAGGTATGTAGGTAGGTAGGTATAGGGGCCTTTAGGTAGGTAGGTATAGGGGCCTTTAGGTAGGTAGGCACGTATAGGGGGCCTTTAGGTAGGTATAGGGGCCTTTAGGTAGGTAGGTAGGTAGGTAGGTATAGAGGCCTGTAGGTAGGTATAGGGGCCTTTAGGTAGGTAGGTAGGTAGGTACGTATAGGGGCCTTTAGGTAGGTAGGTAGGTATAGGGGCCTTTAGGTAGGGAGGTACGTATAGGGGGCCTTTAGGTAGGTAGGTACGTATAGGGGGCCTTTAGGTAGGTATAGTGGCCTGTAGGTAGGTAGGTATAGTGGCCGGTAGGTAGGTATAGTGTCCTGTAGGTAGGTAGGTAGGTAGTTAAAGGGACCTTCAGTATAGGTAGCAGGGTATAGGGCCTTAAGTATAGGTAGATATGTAGGTAGGTAGGTATAGGGGCCTTTAGGTAGGTAGGTATAGGGGCCTTTAGGTAGGTAGGTATAGGGGCCTTTAGGTAGGTAGGTAGGTACATATAGGGGGCCTTTAGGTAGGTATAGGGGCCTGTAGGTAGGTAGGGATAGTGGTAGGTAGGTAGGTAGGTACGTATCCTTTAGGTAGGTATAGGGGCCTGTAGGTAGGTATAGTGGCGGGTAGGTAGGTAGGTACGTATAGGGGGCCTTTAGGTAGGTATAGAGGTAGGTAGGTGTCGCTCCCCCTCCCCCCCGTGCCTCCTCCGCTCACCCCCACGGCCTCCTCCGTCCCCCGTGCCTGCATAAGTATCAACTCACCTGTCTAGTGGAGCGCAGAGCGGCAGACCTCGTCGTTACTTCTCGGTTCCCTCTAGTGGCCGGACCGGCTTTTACTGATGACGTCATTGTAAAAGCCGTCACTAGAGGGAACCAGGAAGTGAGCGAGAGGTCTGCCGCTCTGCGCTCCACTGGACAGGTGAGTTGATACAATGTATGCGGGCGGGCGGAGGAGGCGCGGGGCGGGCGGAGGAGACGCGGGGGGGGCTTGGAGGAGGACGAGTGCGAGCGGCGGATGCGCGGCGATGCAGCGTCGGGATTCGGCGGATTCGCAAAGTGGAAAATGGCGTCGGGATTCGAATCCACGAATCTCGAATATTTCCCAATATTCGAGGGATTCGTGGATTCGCCGGATTCGTCGTCCCATCCCTACTTTTTACAAGTCCAAAACTCACTGTTTATCCATTTCTAAGTTAGCCAATAAATGGTATCATCCTGATTCAAAACTTCTTGCTTTTACTCATGGCTAACACAGTACAACACTTTACTGCTTCTCACATAACTCTCTGGAACGCTTTTTGTCTGATGTGAAAGTTAAAATGAAAGTCAAATAGACTTTCATGTTACCTTTCTAAACGCATCCTGGGAGCGATCCGTCACAATGCACAGATCAGCTTCTAGTGAATGAGCCCTCAAGATATCTGGAGAACATACATTGCAGCTGATACATGGAAGTTGGTCTTTTAATGACTGCGGTAGGACTTACCTAATGTTGCTGAATGCTTTGGGCTGTTAACAGTGAGGATAAAGTTATGATGCATGTTATCTGTAAGACAAGGGAGAGATCATTAGTATCATATGGCTAATAAAATAGTATTTCCATTCTCTTGAGGAATAGAAGCTTTAGAACATGTCTATACTTATATGTTTATTGGCATTGCAATATACAGGTGAAACTCAAAAATGTTTAATATCATGCAAAAGTCCATTTATTTCAGTAATTCAAGGTGAAACTAACATATGAAATAGGAACCCTTTGCACGTGTTAACCTGCCTGGCGTTCTGATTCCCGCGGCCATGCGGCCGCAGGAACGTTTTTTGAAAATTTTTTTTTACATTTATCATGTAGCTAGCCTAGCGCTAGCTACATGATTCCCCCCTCCCTGCGGCATCCCTCCCACCCCTCCGATCGCCGCCGGCGCAATTACCCGTCCGGATATCCCGTTCTGAACGGGATTTCCAGGAGGGCTTCCCCCGTCGCCATGGTGACGACCGTCGTGACGTCATGGACGTCATGACGTCACAGGGAGTCCCGATCCACCCCTCAGCGCTGCCTGGCACTGATTGGCCAGTCAGCGCACGGGGTCTGGGGAGGGGAGGCTGCATCGCGGCGGGCGGCGGCGATCAGGCGCAACACGCAGCAAGCAAAGTGCTTGCTGCGTGTTTTAAAAAAAAAATATTCAAATCGGCCCAGCAGGGCCTGAGCGGCGACCTTCGGCGTCTCTGGACGAGCCTAGCTCGTCCAGAACGCCAGGGAGGTTAAAGGATTCTTAAAGTGACGTGTGACATGATGAGATAGACAGGGGGATGTACAGTGCCTAGCACACTAATAACTATGCTGTGTTCCTTTTTTTCTTTCTCTGCCTGAAAGAGTTAAATATCAGGTATGTAAGTGGCTGACTCAGTCCTGACTCAGACAGGAAGTGACTACAGTGTGACACTCACTGATAAGAAGTTCCAACTATAAAACACTTTCCAAGCAGAAAATGGCTTCTGAGAGCAGGAAAGAGATAAAAAATAGTTCATAGATTTTAGCTCTGGCATACTTCAATTAATCTGTCATTGCGCAAAAACAATAAAACAGTTAAAACTTATAAAGTAGATTTAAACATAAAATAAAACTGTGGGATATCTTAAAAAGTCATTTTTAGGAGAAGGAAGATAGGTACAATCATTTATTTGATTAGTTTATTTTCGCTTTGGGTGTCCTTTAATTAGTCTGACGCTTTGAGCTTAGAATATTGAACATTTTCACAATATTCTAATGGTCTGAGATTTTGATTTTGAGGTTTTTCATAAGCTGTAAAGCCATAATCATCAAACCTATAACAAATACAGGCTTGAAATATCTTGCTTTGCATGTAAGTAGTCTATTTCATGTATTAGTTTTACCTTTTAAGTTGAATTACAGAAAAAAATTGACTTTAGCACAATATTGCATTTTTCGAGTTTACCTGTAATCATTATTTATGCTTTAATATAGTTGACATTTGTTGTGATCTTAACCTGTTTGCTTTTCTTGTATATAAAGTACGTCTTCTGTCTGTATTTGACATTAAACAAAAGCTGCATTTCACCCTAAAACTGCTGTAACTCTTTGAAATATGTAAACATTCGACACAAGCTAAAAAGTTATATACCACCTTTGTAAAAAAAAAAAAGTATAAGCAGAACACGTTTCAGAATTTAATGTTGGTTAACCATTTAATGACAATGTAACTTATTAAAACGCCCTGTTTGAGCCTGTTAACGGCAACAGGATGTTTTAATAAGTCGCTCGCTCCCGCCACCGTTCCGCACGTGTGCGTACACCCCCCCTCCACCGCCGGTTACCGTCAGGACTCCATGTTCTGTGATTGAGGAAGAGGACCGATGTCCTCTACCCAATCACAATGCCTGGAATGAATGGACGTGACCGCGTACAGCGGCCACGTCCATTCATAAAACTGAAAACAGCCACAGTAGTAAAATGGAAAATGTAAAAAAAAGTGTACACTTCCTGTAAAAAGGGAGAGTGTTCATTAGCGCCATCTAGTGGCCAAAAAGTTAAATTACACATACAGGCAAATACATACACAAACACTTATTAAAATATCAATAAAATGAATAATTTACACTTCCAAAGCCCCCCCAAGACAACTGGGCAAACAAAATGTGTCAGTTTTATCCACAGGAGAACGTTTAATTTTAAAACTATAATAGCCAAAAACTGAGAAATAATGATTTTTTCCCCATTATTTTCTTATTTTTCCCATTAAAATGCATTTAGAATAAAAAAATTCTTAGCAAAATGTACTACCTACAAAAAGCATAATTTGTGGCGAAAAAACAAGGTATAGATAATTTTGTTGTGATAAGTAGTAATAAAGTTATTGGCGAATAAAAGGGAGGAGCACTGGTGAAAATTGCTCTGGTCCGTTAGGGTAAAAACCCTTGGGGTGAACTGGTTAAAGAACAACTGTAGTGAGAGGTATATGGAAGTTGCCATATTTGTTTCCTTTTAAGCAATACCAGTTTCCTGACAGCCCTCCTGATCGTCTGTCTCTAATACTTTTAGCCATAGACGCTGAACAAGCATGCAGCAGATCTGGTGTGTCTGACAGTATTGTCAGATCTGACAAGATTAGCTGCATGCTTGTTTCTGGTCTGATTCAAACACTACTAGAGCCAAATACACCAGCATGGCTGCCAGGCAACTGGCACTGCTTAAAAGGAAATAAATATGACTGCCTCCATATACCTCTCACTACAGTTGTCCTTTAAAAATGTCTTTCTATTTCAGTTTGAAACCTACTGTGCATGTCTTAAAGGGAACCTTAACTGAGAGGGATATGGGTGTTTCCTTTTAAACAATACCAGTTGCCTGGCAGCCCTGCTGAGCTCTTTGGCTGTAGTCGTGGCTGAATTCCACACCTGAAACAAGCATGCAGCTAATCCAGTCTGACTTCAGTCAGAGCATCTGATCTGTATGCATGTTGAGGGGCTGTGGCTGAAAGCATTAGAGACACTGGATCAGCAGGAGAGTCAGGGAACTGGTAGTATTTTAAAAGGAAAAATCCATATCCTCCTCAGTTTAGGTTCCCTTTAAATGTCCTGGACACTCGGATAGTAATATTTTTCATGCCTGTGACCTGTACTCTTTAGTGTTTTGCATAACATACAGTACATACAGATGGGTAAATACTCCAGGAACTCACCTCTTCGCATACATGTAAATAAGGCGCCTGGAAAATAGGGAGAGATTGCCGCTAGAATATTAGTAATATTCTACTACTGAATTCCAATAGTAAAATATTGTTAATCTTTATCGATATTTTACTACTCCTAACCTAACCCTACTGTCACTAATTTCTCCCAATATAAAAGTCGCAATTTGCGCCAAAGAAGATAAATCCCCCCATAGGTGCTCCATTGTGGGCACCACCATGCGCCCAAGTTCCCTTCTTTGTCACAAGTTGCAGCTTTTATAATAGGCGGCACCCTTTTTTTGATAAGCGCTGTCTAATTACTGGTACAGCGATGCGATCTACAGCAGCACTATACTGGGGACAGCCATGTGACACGGCTGTCCCCTCCTTAGGCACAGGGGTGATCGACTGTCATAGGCTGAAGCCTATGACAGCTGATCATGGGGATTAGCTGGCGGGGGGAGGGAGGGAAGGGGGAGTATAACAAATATTTAAAAAAAACACATTTTTTAATAAAAAATAAACATAAATAAACAAAAATACACAAACAAACAAACAAACATCTGGGGGGTGATCAGACCCCACCAACAGAGAGCTCTGTTTGCGGGGAGAAAAGGGGGTGGGTAATTACTACTGTGCTGTGTCGTGTGGCCCTGCAGCTTGGCCTTAAAGAGACACTGAAGCGAAAAAAAACATATGATATAATGAATTGGCTGTGTACTATGAATAATTACTAGAAGATTAGCAGCAAAGAAAATATTCTCATATTTTTATTTTCAGATATATAGTGTTTTTTCTAACATTGCATCACTCTATAATATGTGCAGATTACACAACACTCAGCATTCAAAATGAGTCTTTCAGAGCAGTCTGTGAAGTAATGAACTCTCCTCTAGCAGAGGAAAAGTAAACAGTTCAATTACAGTTGAGATAATAAGTCAGATAACAGCCCTCTCCACGACTAAGTTAGTCGGAGAGCTTAATAGCTTTTTTGCATAGAGATAACAACTGGAGTTTCACAACTCTTCCTGTACTGGAAACAATTAGACTGATGTATCTGATCTTAATGTTTTTTTTCTTAGCTGTACTATACATACAAATCATAATATCATCATTTTTTTTCCGCTTCAGTGTCTCTTTAAAGCTGCAGTGGCCAATTTCTCTAAAAATGTCCTGGTCACTACCCCCCAGTGGTCCTCAAGAGGTTAAGACAAAACATTTAAAAAATCCCACGTCAAGAGCTACATGGATTGTTTTTTATCAGTTAGAATGGAATTATTTTTTTAGCGTTATCCTACATTGTCAAATTCTCTCTTTGTCCACAAGGTGGCAGTGAATGCACAGCCAAAACCTTTTTTTTTGTGTGTGTGTGTGACTAATTCTTGGTTGAAATAGAAGTTCTTATTTTGTATACCTTTTAAAGGTAACCTGATGTTAGAAAAATAGGGAAAGTGTCACATCTGACTTTCTTTAAAAAAATGTCTCCTGTCTGGCTGTCATTGACCCAGAACAGGTATATATATATCAGGTGTTTTTACTCCACAGGCAGCATGCTTGTTGCAGGTGTTTGACTAGGCTCTGCCGAAGACAAAAGATTATAATTGCAGCCAGGGAATGGAATATTTTCCGTTGTGTTGTCATCTCATGTCATGTTCCATGTAACTTTACATTGCCTCTGTGGACAAATGTTTTCTACCTAAACCCACCCTGCTCCGGAGCAGTAAATGAATGTTCTTGCAGTGCACTGCCCATGCACCAAGAATGTTAATTTACTGACCCCGTTCTGGGTGGCTGCACACCCTTGTGTCAGCATCTATCTCTTGGGCTGCATCAGAGACTGATTGGGGACCAATTACTGTAGTCTCCAATCGCATGACGCCAGAAAGGGTTAATGTTTGCTGGACATCCTGAAAACATTTAAAGGGAAATTATTTTAAAACTGCTGTAAATATACACTACAGCTGTGCCAGACTTTTTGTGGTTTGCTCGGCCAATGCTACCGTTTAAGGTGCCTAATAACAATACAATTTTAGCAAACGTGTGACTCTCCAATTGATCAGATTGGGTAGTTTGAGGTTGACTGGCATAATCAATATCAAACCATCACTTTATCAATGGTTTCATTGATTAATTTTGCGGACCTACTTGAAATGAGGAGAGGTTATATATTTTATTCCATTTATGTGCCCAATGAATTTCATTCCCAATGATTCCTTCCGATAGTAATTATCGGATTGGAAGGATGAACGTTCACTAAAATTGCACAGTTAATGAGTACCTTTAAAGATTTAGCGTGCTGGATCTTAAGCAAAATTGTGGGAGGCAGCCTGGGTGCTCTAGACCAGTGTTTCTCAACATTTTATAAGTGTGTACCCCTTTTAAAACCCTGTACTCATAGAGTACCCCCTAGCATAGTAAACATGATCACAAGTACCCCTTGACAAATATATATTTAATCATAGTACATGATAATTGGTTCTAAACAATGTGCAAGCATTTATTATTGCTTTTAATTAGCTAAAATACTAATTTGGTGTTGTTTAAATAAGAATTATAATCTTCTAAATCTCTAAATTTGTTATACTTGGTTAAGTATATCAAGCCCGAGTACCCCCTGGAACCCTCAGAAGTACCCCCTGGGGTACGCGTACCGCATGTTGAGAACCTAGGCTCTAGAGCACAAAAAGGCGGATACAGGACATATTAGACAATTGTCTTTTGATGCGTAGCTGAGGTAATAGTAGAGGGACCTGTAATTGTGTTGGAGTTAACTTGTTCGGACGTCTCAAACTATCTAAAATGATAAAACCTAGAAGGTATGTTCTACACAGGGAGAGGGAAGGGGGGTGGATGATTATTCACATTTTTGGTAAGGAGGGAAGTGTCAGGATTTTTCTGGTTGCTCCCAAATCTTTTCTAATACGGTACCCAAGTTAAAGGGATACTGTAGGGGGGGTCGGGGGAAAATGAGCTGAACTTACCCGGGGCTTCTAATGGTCCCCCGCAGACATCCTGTGTCCATGCAGCCAGTCACCGATGCTCCGGCCCCGCCTCCAGTTCACTTCTGGAATTTCTGACTTTAAAGTCAGAAAACCACTGCGCCTGCGTTGCCGTGTCCTCGCTCCCGCTGATGTCACCAGGAGTGTACTGCGCAGACACAGACCATACTGGGCCTGCGCTGTGCGCTCTTGATGACATCAGCGGGATCGAGGACACGGAAACGCAGGCGCAGTGGTTTTCAGACTTTAAAGTCAGAAATTCCAGAAGTGAACCTGAGGCGGGGCCAGAGCATCGGTGAGTGGCTGCGCGGGCACAGGATGTCTGCGGGGGACCATTAGAAGCCCTGGGTAAGTTCAGTTCATTTTCCCCCGACCCCCCTACAGTATCCCTTTAACTAACAACAGCTTTATGGAGTATTTAGATGACATCTAGCATGGTATTTGGAAATATTTGTGAATGCTAACATTTTTTTGAAAATTATTCAATACATTTTATTTGGAAAAAAAAGATTTGGGGTTAAAGGCCTATAACCCCTAATAAAAGTACAGTACTCCCCCTGATCAGTCAATGTCATTTTAAGGGCAAAGCAGGACCACTCCACTAATAGGGTTGATCTACTCCAGTGATTGCCGACCATTTTCAGTGGAAATACCATAAGGCTATGTTCACATTGGTGCATTACAGTGCGGCATAATGGCTTGCCGCAACACACTGGTGCGTTATAACGGCATGCGGCATCATGACGCACTGCATAAAGTGCATGACCACAAAACGCGCCTGTTTACAGCAAAGGTGAAGCATACATTACATTATACAGCAGAGTCCCAGGTATCTAACACCAGCGGGGGTCGCCTAATGCCAAATGCATTGGCTTGGGCACTGGGCAAAAAAAAGCACAACCCCCCCTCCCCCCCAAATACTCACAGAGCCTCCAGCGACGTCTCCTCCCTGCAGCTCCTTGCGGGCTCCTAGTAGCTTTCCAGTGTCCTCTGTGCACCCGGGTCAGGTGATACGTGGCTTCTGTGCACGGACGCCTGAAAGCCAGTAGGAGCTGCAGGGACACGTCGCTGGAGGCTCGGTAAGTATTTTAATGCCTCCAAACCCACCCAAACCCCCCTTTCCCCCCCCCAAAAAAAGTCCTGGTTATCCATCAGGAATGCCGGTTAGTTGAGACTTGCCTGAGTTCCGGATAACAGCAACTTTGCTGGATTTTGTTTTTGTTTTTTTGTAGCTATTTAAATATTTGGGGGTTTTTATGTTCAGTAGTGGAAAGCCAAACTAACCACAGAGAAGAATAACCAGTAACCAAGCTTACACTGTTTGGAAGTAAAAATTCTGGCTGTGTCTGCCCAACAACAGAGTAGCTACAGTATTACACGGAATACAGCTCTATCTAGGGATAAATCCTTGTCAACAATAACAACAAGCACATGACCCTTCTTATATACAAGCTTGATATCTTGCATTTGCTATGTTTATTTTAACCTGTGAAGCATCGTTCCTTTCTGCTAACAAGCAGTTGGCACCGCTCTCACATAGCTGCTGTGCACACCTCACACTCGTTGCGCTGTGTGAAAAACAATGTTAATAAAAAAGCTGTGAAGTCTGCTACTTAGTGATGAATGAAAACACTGTGATCTGCTGAGATGAGGGAGGAAATATGGTAAAAGGGACATTGTGATTCTTGTAAAAACACATCAAATTAAACCTGTAACACTGGCAGAGAGATTTCACCCCCTCCCCCCAGTGGTAGTGCCTTTAGATTAGCTGTATGGAAATTAGTTTTACCGGAATAGTGTAGGGGGCTATGAGCAGTGCACCTTCATATTTGCTGTTTGCCTCCTCTGAGAGTGTGTATGGATTAGGCACAGAGTATCTGCAGAGTGATTGCTGGTGCCCCTGTGCCTTGGCTGATTAGGCACAGAGTATTTGCAGAGTGATTGCTGGTGGCCCTGTGCCTTGGCTGATTAGGCACAGAGTATCTGCAGAGTGATTGCTGGTGTCCCTGTGCCTTGGCTGATTAGGTACAGAGTATCTGCAGAGTGATTGCTGGTGCCCCTGTGCCCCTGGCTGATTAGGTACAGAGTATTTGCAGAGTGATTGCTGGTGCCCCTGTGCCTTGGCTGATTAGGCACAGAGTACCTGCAAAGTGATTGCTGGTGCCCCTGTGCCTTGGCTAATTAGGTACAGAGTATCTGCAGAGTGATTGCTGGTGCCCCTGTGCCTTGGCTGATTAGGCACAGAGTACCTGCAAAGTGATTGCTGGTGCCCCTGTGCCTTGGCTAATTAGGTACAGAGTATCTGCAGAGTGATTGCTGGTGCCCCTGTGCCTTGGCTAATTAGGTACAGAGTATCTGCAGAGAGATTGCTGGTGCCCTTGTGCCTTGGCTGATTAGGCACAGAGTATCTGCAGAGTGATTGCTGGTGCCCCTGCGCCTTGGCTGATTAGGCACAGAGTATCTGCAGAGTGATTGCTGGTGCCCCTGTGCCTTGGCTGATTAGGCACAGAGTATCCGCAGAGTGATTGCTGGTGCCCCTGCGCCTTGGCTGATTAGGTACGGAGTATTTGCAGAGTGATTGCTGGTGCCCCTGTGCCTCGGCTGATTAGCCACAGAGTATCTGCAGAGTGATTGCTGGTGCCCCTGTGCCTTGGCTAATTAGGTACAGAGTATCTGCAGAGTGATTGCTGGTGCCCCTGTGCCTTGGTTGATTAGGTACAGAGTATCTGCAGAGTGATTGCTGGTGCCCCTGTGCCTTGGCTGATTAGGCACAGAGTATCTGCAGAGTGATTGCTGGTGCCCCTGTGCCTTGGCTGATTAGGTACAGAGTATCTGAAGAGTGATTGCTGGTGCCCCTGTGCCTTGGTTGATTAGGTACAGAGTATCTGCAGAGTGATTGCTGGAGCCCCTGTGCCTTGGCTGATTAGGCACAGAGTATCTACAGAGTGATTGCTGGTGCCCCTGTGCCTTGGCTGATTAGATACAGAGTATTTGCAGAGTGATTGCTGGTGCCCCTGTGCCTTGGCTGATTAGGTACAGAGTATCTGCAGAGTGATTGCTGGTGCCCCTGTGCCTTGGTTGATTAGGTACAGAGTATCTGCAGAGTGATTGCTGGTGCCCCTGTGCCTTGGCTGATTAGGCACAGAGTATCTGCAGAGTGATTGCTGGTGCCCCTGTGCCTTGGCTGATTAGGTACAGAGTATCTGCAGAGTGATTGCTGGTGCCCCTGTGCCTTGGCTGATTAGGTACAGAGTATCTGCAGAGTGATTGCTGGTGCCCCTGTGCCTTGGCTGATTAGGCACAGAGTATCTGCAGAGTGATTGCTGGTGCCCCTGTGCCTTTGCTGTGCAGTGCTGTTTTGTCTGTACGTTTGGTGCATCTCCCCATTAAAGTGACCATCAGGGGAATAACTACATTGTGTGTTGGGCCACCCCACTGAAATTCACCCCCCCACCATACTGCCATCCTGCATGTAGTGTAGGAGAGAGCCCCCTTAGTCCCTGGGCCCCCCTCGACGGTGGGGGTCGTAGAGGCTATTGTTACACTCCCAGTGCCCATTAATAGTGCAACTTCAACAAACGATCATCAATCAATCATTTGTTGTTGATTGGCTCCATCAACAATCTCTAATCCAATTGTAGTTATTACAGTAAAAGGTCAATCGTTTGCTAAAATTGGACCATTAATGTCCACCTTGATATTATTATTGATTTATAAAGCGCCAACATATTCCGTGGTGCTGTACAATGTAAGAAACAAACATGGGGTACATAATAATACAGACAATGGTGTAAACCAATATACAAAATGCATTACTGGTGACAAAATACAAAATACAGAATTGATAATGACAGTGATAAAAGTAACGTGATGAATAAAATGTATAATGAATTCCAAGACACAAAAGGGGGAGAGAGCCCTGCCCTTGTGAGCTTACAATCTAAAGGAATGGGGGTAAACAAGAGGTGGGGTAGTATACAATATTCATACCTAGAGGCAGTGTGTTTTAGGATATCTAGTAGGAGTGAAACTTGATCTAAGGACAAAGGGGAAGTAGCCTAAGGTAGAGCATATGCTTGTTGGAGAGAGCGTTTTGAGTTTTGAGAGAGCGTTTAAAGATGACAAAGGTTGGAGAGTGACGGATGTGTTGTGGGAGGGCATTTCAGAGGAGGGGTAAAGCACGTGCAAAGTCTTGTATAAGTGAATGCGAGGAGGTAATTGTAGAGTAGGACAACCAATCCCTTTAACGTAGGTCACGCTTCCGTCAGCAACCTTATCAGACCTTTAGACACATCTCTTCTCCCTGCCCCACTGTCATAGTCACGTGAGGCCTAGGACCAGGGACGGATCTAAAGGGGGGGGGGGGGGGCAGGCGGGTCTCTTGCCCTAGGCGCAGCTTGTTAAATTCTTAAAAAGGTGGCAAAACGAATGGCAGTTTAGGCGCCAAAACCTGACCTTTAGGCGCCAAAACCTGACCTTGCCCCAGGCGCAACTTGGTCTAGATCCGTCCCTGCCTGGGACTCAGCAGATGGCAGGAAGGCAAGAGAAAAGTCATGAGCAAGGGTCAGGGAGGAAAATATATTATAATAACACTGTGGTCTGTTGCCTGTTTCACAAGAGACAGAAAGGGCACTAACGGCGGACACTATAACAGGCAATGATTGAGGACAGTGAAAGGTGTATAATTTGGAGCCATAAATTAGGTATTTGTAAGGGGGAAGCAGTGTGTAATGGGGGACATACAAGTCTATGCCTATCCTGACCAGAGCTTATTTTTCCCAAATCCCAAGCCTTTTCTTAGGTGTTTGTGATGTGTTGGTGTGCTATAAAGACAGGAGGAAGTGGAAGCCAGCAGAGATACAAGGTGGTTTAGCACAGGCACCCGTGGCTCTCCCATCTTAATGGTGCCTTGCGTCACTGCTCAGGTTGCTCACACTAAAGACTGCAATGAAGAGCACTGTACCGGGGGATCTGTAAGAGGGGACAAGGGGTACTATAATAGAGGAAACTGTAATGAAGGGATGCTATAATGGAAAAAACAATAAAAGGGTAGTAGGTTGTTATGGGAGGAGCAAGGAGGACAAAATGGCAGCACATGTTATGAGTTAGTTTTGTTATCATTCCTCTTTTCTGTTTTATTCCAAGTTTGTAGACATTCTGGGAAAAGCTACATTGGATATTCTATTGATTTTTAACATAGATGCTTGGTGAGAATATTCTGAGACAGGACATCAGTGCTCTGAGATCAGCCTCTGCGAAGGTGGAGGTCTTGTCACCCGGACTGGAGCCTGATCTCTGAGATTCTGTCTACTCAGTAAAAAATTCCTGGCAGGACTTTTGCCATCCCTACAGAAAGAACTGCTCTCAGCATGCAAACAAGATTGACCTCTGAACCTGGTCATCATTGACAGCCAGCAGGGCTTGGTTGTCCCTTCGCTCTTTCATCATCCCTAACTCTACTGGTGTCTGGCATATACTGCACTGTCCTTTTCTTCATCTCAAAGACTTTAGTAATATCTAGAAAACTTTCATTTAGAATGATTCTCATTTTCTGTGCACTGTGTTGCAGCTTTTACAGAGGCTGTATAGCTAGAATTAGATTCACAGTTCATTATGCGATTACGAAGATGGGATTCATTTAGGTTCAAGCTGTAGATCACTGCAGAGCTAAATATTGATTTACACGTCTGAATGAATTTGTTACTGTCAGAGGTCAAGAGGAGCAAATTGTCCAGAATTTGCATTGTTTTTAGAAAATCTATACTGTGCTTCTGAGTATTGTGAGGACCCCAATTCATCCCTGTGTTGCTGGTTGCTTTTGGATAAGTCCCTCCTACAAAGATATTATATACTGTACAGCCTGATAAAACAATATGTATGCATCTAAGTATTTCATTTGTATACAGTGTCCTTGGTCACAATGTACATACAGGGACAGATCTCTGCAAAAGCCATACAGACCACAGCTATGGGGGATACTGTTAAAGGGGAACACTTACAGAAGCAGGCGCTCTGCTAGGAATGAGAGGAGCGTTGATGCACATGGGGGCATAGTGAATGGGGCTGTACCGAACACATGGAGGTTGCTGTATATGGAAGAGGGGGGTATTGCACATGGGAGTCTATCCCAGGAAAAAAAAACACATATTAGTAAATAATTATTCTACTTGCATATGTATTATACTGTCAACGTTATTATTTCAGTAAATTTTATATAGTAAATAAAGAGAAAACTGCTACAGGCATTTTCCATCTTTACTGCCTGTGACTGGAGCCAATCCTGATGTCATTTCCTCCCTTTCTCTTATTTTCTCCTAGAAACTGCACCATCATATCTAGCTTGCTTTGAAGACACTTGTGAGCACAGCATAGATCGTATTTCAGCAGCTTCTGCAAAGGGGTGATGTTTTTTTTCCCCATTCTCAGCCTTGTGTTGCACTGAACTGCCCTCAGTCAATCAGTGAGGAGCAGGAATGTGGAATGGGAGATACCAACCTTCCCTCTCCCCAGCAATGTACCAGAAAGTAGACAGGCTAACTGAGATAAGATTAATTACAACAGAAACATTTATGTTTATATTGGAATGCTTGCAATGGGGACTGCATGTAGACTACATAATAAAACAGAACAGTGGTTAAATGGAATTTGATTTTATGGCTGACAATCCTGTTTTATCGAGAAATGCAGTAAATGCACATGTAGCGATACTTCTCTTTGCATGGAGGAAATAGCAGCCATGGCAAGAAACGTCAAACTCGCTACATTCGCCAGGCCAATGACAAAGAGTGGAGCTGTTAGCCATTGATAGACCTTACACACAGATGCAGATGGTCAAATGGTCATTCAGTTTACACCACATTGTTAGATTTTTGTCCTTTGTGTATGGGGACCATTAGCTAACCCTTCTGTTAATAGCTGGGGTACATCTCTTTGTTCAGTTTCTATAGTTTTCCTGGATTTGCTTTAAACATTTTGGCAGTGTCACCACTCCCACCACTGCATGCAGTGTGTGTTTAGCTTTAGTATGGCTTGCAGTGTTATTCAGCCCAGGGGTGGGCTCGTCGAAATTCTCAATAGCAAAACCCATCTGCACAGTAAAGTGCTGGATTTCATTACATTGAAGGTTACAATAGCCTTGCATGTTCCAGGATGATGTACCTCCATTCAACCCGTTAGCACCTAATTTATTTTGAGGCTTGCAAGTGCTCCAAGCCAAATTATTTTAGCACTTTTTTTTACTTACCGTATTTGGTACATTTCCTTGCTACTAAATAGTACTGCTGTAATGTGTATTTATGGCTACTTGTCAGTAGGGGGCAGTGTGAGACAATAGCAGAGGATTTCTGCTCTCTATATCCTCTGCTAGCAGAGAGACATCAAAGCATTCCAAGAATTTACAGCACAACGAGAACTCGGCTGAGGTCAAAATCAGTGCACTATCTCAAAAGAGATAACTCTATTAAAGCTGCTAATGGGTTAAAGGGTTTGACATGTGGGGTATATTCACTGAACTGGGGTAAGTAGAATAACATGTGTAAAGTCTTAGGCTGTATTCTCAGTGGTGCTGTGATGAATGCAAAGTCACCCTCCAGTTCCTGTTCCTTTTGCTGCCGTTTACCATTCAGCCTCGGACTAAAAGTAACCTTTTAGATTGGTTGGTGAGTCCACACACAGTACAATTTTGGTTGTATGTACAATCGAGGCAATCTGCAATCTCATATAGAGATCATGTCGCTGCCACCCATTTGTAATAAGTGTGCGAATACATAAATCTAACTCCTGTAACTAAATCCTGTAGGCAAAAGGATAAATACAACAACCTTTCTAGAGATAGCAAAACATAACAATATTAATAAAAACTGTTATGGTAACGTTTCCCTTAGAATATGTGGAAACTCTTTGTGGAGCTTTCATTAGAAACGATTTTTGTAATCATTTATTTTATAATAAATGAATGCATAAACTAAATACAGCAATTGAAACAGGTCGATACAGTAAAAATAATAAGTACTAAAAGTGAAAAATGATAACTAGTTATAGTCCGTGCAGTGAGTCAAGTTACCGTGTCCTTTGGAATTGTAAGTCCAAAAGAGTATGATATGATAGTCCAATTATGGAAAGTTCTATGGGTAATAATTGTCCATGGTTAAATAGCTAAATCCTTGATGTTATATGGATAGGCTGGGCCTCTCTCTTCACAGCCTGTGTGTCCAGCCATCTAACCCTTTCTCCGCTTGAGGGGGGAGATGGTAAGGGGAGAAGGGCAGTGTTTGCCACATGATCCAGCTCCACCCCTTTGTCATGACAGGCAGAAAAGAATATGAAATACCTGAAATGATCATATCTCTGTGTCAATTGATTAGACCATATCAAAATAACTCTTGCGCCTATGCAAATTACTTCTGCAAGAATAAATTCCTTTTTATTAAAATATCTAAGATCAGATAAAATACATAGTATAATACTAGTCTACATTCAATACAATGTTTTTCCTTCCCAGTGTCACCACACTGTCTCAGATTATATCCAGATAACCCACCAACAGTATAACTGAACAACTGTCTATGCAAACATACTTGATGTACTACTAAAATACTCTTTTAAAAACTCTATTAGTCAGAATCCTCTTCGTAGCTACAAGCACTTGCCAGATTTTTAAGCCAACTTCCAGCCTAGGGATACCATCCAAATGCCACAGTTAAACGCCACTTCATTGGCCAGTATAGTCCACTTTGTCAATTAATTTCCACAATTTCAGGCAATAACTGATCAGTTATATATGTTTCATTCCAAGGTTTCAATCAAAAGAACTCCGTGGCTAGATAGCCATATACAGTTCATTAATCGGCTCTCGCTGTATCGCGAAAAACGTTCTGTCGTATTACCGACACACTCACGTGTCTTCAGAAGGTGATGCAGATACTTCCACTCCTGAAGTTTTCAAGCTAAGATAGTCCGCAAGCAGCTCGGGACCCGGCCGGTGACCCTCAGATCTTAGTTGCCGCTCACCTCCAGAGAGTGGGATATTAGCGTGCAGGCAATTGGCTGATACGTGGTGACGTCACCCCCGGACTTCCTCTTGTTCTAACTAGGAAGTACCGGCACGCTAATATCCCACTCTCTGGAGGTGAGCGGCAACTAAGATCTGAGGGTCACCGGCCAGGTCCCGAGCTGCTTGCGGACTATCTTAGCTTGAAAACTTCAGGAGTGGAAGTATCTGCATCACCTTCTGAAGACACGTGAGTGTGTCGGTAATACGACAGAACGTTTTTCGCGATACAGCGAGAGCCGATTAATGAACTGTATATGGCTATCTAGCCACGGAGTTCTTTTGATTGAAACCTTGGAATGAAACATATATAACTGATCAGTTATTGCCTGAAATTGTGGAAATTAATTGACAAAGTGGACTATACTGGCCAATGAAGTGGCGTTTAACTGTGGCATTTGGATGGTATCCCTAGGCTGGAAGTTGGCTTAAAAATCTGGCAAGTGCTTGTAGCTACGAAGAGGATTCTGACTAATAGAGTTTTTAAAAGAGTATTTTAGTAGTACATCAAGTATGTTTGCA
Organism: Hyperolius riggenbachi; assembly: GCF_040937935.1. NCBI lineage: Eukaryota > Metazoa > Chordata > Amphibia > Anura > Hyperoliidae > Hyperolius > Hyperolius riggenbachi. Next base: position 290,822,513 of record NC_090651.1, read on the forward strand.
TAGACAGTTGTTCAGTTATACTGTTGGTGGGTTATCTGGATATAATCTGAGACGGTGTGGTGACACTGGGAAGGAAAAACATTGTATTGAATGTAGACTAGTATTATACTATGTATTTTATCTGATCTTAGATATTTTAATAAAAAGGAATTTATTCTTGCAGAAGTAATTTGCATAGGCGCAAGAGTTATTTTGATATGGTTTCAGAGTGTAAGGTGGTGGTTTTCCTTATTAAACTCTGTGCTGCCAATCGATATTGCATAAATAAGCGCCACAACAATATTTTAATCAATTGATTAGAACCCTCAGACAATTATACAGGTGTATTCCTGGCATTCTCTTCTCTTTACTCTGCGTCTATTTCATTTCAGAGCACACTGGATCGCGGTGCAGGAAGATGCTAGACACACGCTTTGTGGTTCAGCCACACCCAAATCAGATCTAATACATATCTGATAATTGTAAAATGCCTGGCATCTACTGGAAACTGATTAATTTAGGAAAATGACTATGAATATTCTTTTATGTCAAGGTTAATAATAGGTCATTGGATCCTCTTTCCCTGAAAAGATATGGGGAAAGAAATGTAGCTTTTTGAACAGCCAGAGATTTATGAAAAGGATCTGGTTTCTAGCTTGTGCATTCTCCGTATCAATATCCCTTAAAGTAGATCTTGAAGGATATGAGGTGGCTCTGGTTTAGCGTTTGTGGGGCTCCCTATAGGGAACGATGAATGCAAAGTGAATCTGCTGTGGAGTTTTTTATGGCTACCCTCTCCAGGGAAGAATAAACCCCACACCACAGTGCAACACACCACCTATGTAACGTTCACAGTGTAGCCAGTGCTATTTAACGGTATGCAGCACCCCAACACACTGCATGAAGTGCGTTACCACAAAACATACACCTTAACAGTGACAGAAAAGCATACTTCACCACTGTAAACCTAGCCTTATGGGTAGAGCACAATGCAATATATCACATTATGCAATGCATTACGCTCTACTTATCATGCATAAGACTTTACACAAGTTATTCTGCTAAAAGAGGAACTTTCCAAGTTTAACCAAGGATAGAACTTCATTTTAATCTGTAGCTGATACCTGCTTTCCCTCAGGAAATGTTTAACTTTTCTCTAACAAATTATGGTGGTTGGGGGGGGGGGGGGGGGAGTCTGTGTGGATGATATTGAGGTTAAACCCCTCCCACAGTGTGATGTCATGACCATGGTCCTGACAATATTATGTCTGAACCTCATTGCATTTTGGGAAATAATGGACTGCCAAGCAAGCAATATATTCCTCTGTGCATAGAACTCTCAGTAACGAATATTACGTACAGATCACCAGACAGAACTAAAGATGTCACCACCAGTGATAATTGTCAGAATGTTAATCAGGGAGAGGAAAGATCTTACAATGGGCAAATACTAACTAAATAATCTATAAATGAATACTGTAAAAAATAAGAAATTTTATTAATTATCTTATTTTCACTACAGTTCCTCTTTAATGCAGTTCAGTGAATTCGGTATAGCCTAAAGTGTCTCAGCTTAACAAAAACTGCAGCACACACACCTGTATAAATCCGCACAACCTAGGCCTGCCAGCACTGAGACTACGCTGCTGATTAAGCACAGACTGCTTCTCTAATTAATGTGGAAATTCATGCATGACTCTGTAGGATCCATTATAGAGGGTCCACTGTCACCTATTGAACTATAATGAATACTGTATATGAGCCTCCTCACCATCAAGATCTATAGCACATCCGTGTGAAGAATATTGATGAATGCACATTACAGCTTTCTGCATTTGATGAAATCATCCTGCAACATTTAGACCAACTGCAAAAAAAAAAAAAAAAAAAAAAAAAATCAAAAAAAAAAATCCCTGTAGTCCCTAGCTAAATGCAGTGTAATTTGGAATTGCATTCTGGGATGTGATTTGGTTGCCACAGTAACCTATTTGCTGCTAGTGTCTTCTAGCCATCGTTTAATGTAAATATAGAAAGAAGAAGCCTTCAGATGAATTGCCATAAACAGCTGGAATAAATGTGAAGATCAGAGCCTGCTGGCTTCCCAAAAGAAATGGATTGCCCTCCCGTGTTTATGCAGCATCAAGAAAGACATATACGTGACATTCCTGCTACTCCATTTTAGCTGAGCAGTTTAATAATAAGCTCTGCTCTCCAAAGGCTCTGCTTTGTTCTCCATGGCATGACTAAAGGCAGGGAGAGATAATGGGAGCTCAGTTATGATCTTCTGTGTTTGTGTGGTCATGGAATGACAACATCTAAGGGCTGGCTTCCATATTTCATGTTCCCTTTGCCACACAGTCTCACACTGATTATTTTTCTTAGTTGTTAGAGCTGTTGAGCTTTATTTATTTATTTTTTATTCATTCGCGTTTTTTCCCATTTATATTGCTTGCTCTGGAGTTGCGTTAAAATGTATGTAAATGTACCTACTCATCTTGAAACACTTGTTTTCTTTGTGAGCTTTCAGCAAAAGCAATGCTAATCTTACATGAAGAATTATTTCTAACACTGAACAACCTGTTATCTTTAGACAATGGCCTGTCTAGGGAAAGCAATACCTACAGCAAACACTGAAACTGCCCCAGGGTTGCGGGTAGCTTGCCCCCCATCCCCCCAAAACAAACTAACCAGGACGTAGAATACCTCAAATAACAACAAAGGAGCAGCATGTTCCTCATAAAAACTATGCAACATAATAATAAAAATAGGCAGGCTTTTTTCCCCGACCAACATAATTAGGCAGAATGAATGTCCCAGTACGAAATAAAAAAAATAATCCCAAGATATTCCCCAGTAACAAAAAGTTCTCATGACAGACCCTGCTAATAGATAGTTCCCTCCCTCTCTCCTTCAGTCACATGCCCCCATGACAGAGCCCTCATTAGCAACCTCCAGTATATGACTGCCCTCCAAAACAAACCTCCAGTTACCGACTACCCCTAGTGACAACCCACCCTAGCACACAGCACCCTCATGACAGATTCCTGGAACATACCAGATGCTCCTCCCCTTCCTATCTACTGCATGTAAGAATAACTACAGAAGGTGACAACTTAAAGAGGAACTGTAACCAATGATTGAACTTCATCCCAATCAGTGGCTGATACCCCCCTCCCATTATTATTATTATTATTATTATTTTTTAGTTTTATATAGCGCCGACATATTACGCAGCGCTGTACAGTGTATATATATATATATATATATATATATATATATATATATATATATATATATATATATATATATATATATATATATCTTGTCACTAACTGTCCCTCAAAGGAGCTCACAATCTAATCATGAGAAATCTTTACCTTTTCTCAAATAGATCATCATCAAATCTGTATGGCTGATATTGTGGTGAAACACAGTGTGATGTCTTGACCAATGTCAGTTTCCTTTTTGTAGACCTTCTTGCATTTTGGGAAATAATGGCTGTTTCCAACTGCCAAGCAACCAGTATTGCTCTCTGTGCATATGTATATCTATAAAAAATAACCTTTTAGCCTATCGCATTGTTAGAGGGTGTGGTTATAGATAATGGCAGTTGGTGCTGTCTGTTTTTTTCATGTCGGCCAGTAGTAAAGATGATTACATGCAGGTTGATTGTGGATTTAACAATATAAACAAATTACATGGTGAATATCAATCATTTCTTGATCTCTCTTTTATTTTTAACGACTCACATTGCAATGTATTGATTTATTTTTTCCCCCTTGTCGCTAAAGTTCCTCTTTAAAGACCTATACACACTTTTGTTGTGAAACAAGTTGAAACAACCCAAAAAAAGTTGCTTGCTATTGTTCACACAACTGATAAGACTGATAAGACGTCAATCCAACAGTTGGATTGACGTCTTATCAGTCTTATCAGTTGTTTGTTTTTCTGGTTGCTTTAACTTGTTTCACAACAAAAGTTGTTTGATGCTTTTTTTGATGCGGCCCATTGACTACCAATTTTCCGCAACGCTAGCGTTTCTGCTAAGTGTGTTCCCAGCCTGAATGCTCTGTGTTTATTATGTAGTCTACATGCAGTCCCCATTGCAAGCATTCCAATATAATCATAAATGTTTCTGTTGTAATGACTCTTATCTCAATCAGCCTGGATCTATTTGGTACAATGTTGAGGACAGGGAAGCGTGGTATCTCCCCCCCCCCCCCCCCTCTCCACATTCCTGCTCCTCACTGATTGGCTGAGGGCAGTTCAGTGTGACACAAGGCACCTCTGCAGAAGCTGCTGAAGTACAATCTATGCTGTGCTCACATGTACTTACAAAGCAAGGTAGATATTACAGTGCAGTTTTTAGGAGGAAAAAAGAGTAAGGGAGGAAATGACATCAGGATGGTTTTCAGTCAAACAGTTAAGATGGAAAATGCCTTGAACAATTTTCTCTTTATTTACTATATAAAATTCACTGAAATCAAAACGTGGACAATACAATAGTATGTTATGTAAGTAGAACAAGTATTTATCTACATATATATATATATATATATATATATATATATATATATATATATATTTTATTTATTTTTTTCCCTGAAATAGTATGGCTGTCCATGCTGCTTTAATCTTAAAAAATAGATATACAGTGGCTTGCAAAAGTATTCGGCCCCCTTGAAGTTTTCCACATTTTGTCACATTACTGCCACAAACATGAATCCATTTTATTGGAATTCCACGTGAAAGACCAACACAAAGTGGTGTACATGTGAGAAGTGGAACAAAAATCATACATGATTCCAAACATGTTTTACAAATAAATAACTGCAAAGTGGGGTGTGCGTAATTATTCAGCCCCCTGAGTCAATACTTTGTAGAACCACCTTTTGCTGCAATTACAGCTGCCAGTCTTTTAGGGTATGTTCCTACCAGCTTTGCACATCTATAGACTGAAATTCTTGCCCATTCTTCTTTGCAAAACAGATCCAGCTCAGTCAGGTTAGATGGACAGCGTTTGTGAACAGCAGTTTTCAGATCTTGCCACAGATTTTCGATTGGATTTAGATCTGGACTTTGACTGGGCCATTCTAACACATGCATATGTTTTGTTTTAAACCATTCCTTTGTTGCCCTTGGCTTTTTGTTTAAGGTCATTGTCCTGCTAGAAGGTGAACATCCGCCCCTGTCTCAAGTCTTTTGCAGACTCCAAGAGGTTTTCTTCTAAGATTGCACTGTATTTGGCTCCATCCATCTTCTCATCAACTCTGACCAGCTTCCCTGTCCCTGCTGAAGAGATGCACCCCCCCGAGCATGATGCTGCCACCACCATATTTGACAGTGGGGATGGTGTGTTCAGAGTGATGTGCAGTGTTAGTTTTCCGCCACATATGGCGCTTGATTCACAAAGCGGTGCTAACCTACTTAGCACGTCTAAAGTCTTTAGACGTGCTAACCAGGGTGCTAAGTAGGTTAGCACCGGATTTCTCAATCAGATCGCACGCTAACTTTGCGCGCGCAAAGTTTTACGCGCGCTAAGTCCCATAGGCTTTAATGGGCACTTCGCGCGCAGCGTGCAGTGTGCGCGTAAAGTTTTACGCGCATAAAGTTTTATGCGCGAAAAGCTCGTTTAGACGTGCTAAGGGGGTTTTAACAGGCGTGCTAACAGTTAGCACCGCTTTGTGAATCAAGCCCATAGTGTTTTGAATTTAGGCCAAAACGTTCAGTTTTGATCTCGTCTGACCAGAGCACCTTCTTCCACATGTTTGCTGTGTCCCCCACATGGCTTGTGGCAAACTGCAAACGGGACTTCTTATGCTTTTCTGTTAACAATGGCTTTCTTCTTGCCACTCTTCCATAAAGGCTAATTTTGTGCAGTGCACGACTAATAGTTGTCCTATGGACAGATTCCCCCACATGAGCTGTAGATCTCTGCAGCTCGTCCAGAGTCACCATGGGCCTCTTGACTGCATTTCTGATAAGCACTCTCCTTGTCCGGCCTGTGAGTTTAGGTGGACGGCCTTGTCTTGGTAGGCTTACAGTTTTGCCATACTCCTTCCATTTCTGAATGATGGCTTGAACAGTGCTCCGTGGGATGTTCAAGGCTTTGGAAATCTTTTTGTAGCCTAAGCCTGCTTTAAATTTCTCAATAACTTGATCCCTGACCTGGGAGTTGGTGTGTTCTTTGGACTTCATGGTATTGTTGCTCCCAATATTCTCTTAGACAACCTCTGAGGCCGTCACAGAGCAGCTGTATTTGTACTGACATTAGATTACACACAGGTGCACCCTATTTAGTCATTAGCACTAATCAGGCAATGTCTATGGGCAACTGACTGCACTCAGACCAAAGGGGGCTGAATAATTACGCACACCCCACTTTGCAGTTATTGATTTGTAAAAAATGTTCTGAATCATGTATGATTTTCGTTTCACTTCTCATGTGTACACCACTTTGTATTGGTCTTTCATGTGGAATTCCAATAAAATTGATTCACGTTTGTGGCAGTAATATGACAAAATGTGGAAAACTTCAAGGGGGGGGGGGGGGCGAATACTTTTGCAAGCCACTGTATATCCTCACACTGACCTTCACTAAAAGTAAGCTGAAAAAAGTTGTTTAATGGCATCATGTATTATGCTAACTATATCCAGCCAGTGGGCTGTAATATAATATGAAGTAGAAATGATCGCTGCATGGCTTTGGTGAGCACAAAGGGACATTCAGACAGAATGGCAATTAGCAGAATCTGCTGCTGGTAAAGGCTTATTCATTCACTTTGTTTTTATAGTGTCTTTCCTATAATGGATAGGCTGGAGCTTAGTTAATTAGAAAAATTAAAAGCTCCTCATGGGTCCTGGAAGACAAGATTGGAGATGTTCAGCACTTGTAATTACAATGTCTGTAAGGGTGGTAACTCTTCAGCCTGGGAAATGTAGCTGCTTTGATCATCACTTATAAGGCTGTTATTATCATTCATTCGGTAGAGTAGCCAGTTGGGGAAAGTTATAAATCAGGACATTGTAAGAGACATTATCGTCTTTACGGAAAATCCTTGTTTTTCGACTAATGTGGCTTCATGGCAAAGTTGGTTGCTGAGCAAGACTGGTACTTATTCTTTGCGGGACTCAACTTCCCTACTCTGTACGATCCTCCACACCCTCTGGGTATGTTTTCATTATTGAGAAATTAATAAAGTCAATAGTGAAGTCCAGGCCTGGATTTATCGAAAAGCCACAAAGGCTCGGGCCTTGGGCGGCTGCAGCCCAAGGGGGCACCTGGACATGGAAGAGGGGCTGCTACATATGAAAAAGGATGCTAAAAAATGGGGAGCAACTCATGAAAAAGGTAAACTGATGCTCAAGTGAGCTGTTCATGAAAGAAAGGGACTGCTGTACAGGAATGATACATATGGAAAAAGGGTCTGCACATGGCATGGGAGGGCACTACTGCACAAGAAAGGGCAGCCACAACATACCTGGCCTAGGGGCGCAAAAAGTATAAATCCAGCCTGGGTAAAGTCCCCAACATCTGGCTGCCACGTTTAAAAAAAAAATCATGTCTTATTTTTTTTTTTTTGTAGAAGCTGAAGTCACATGACCACAGCTGCTCTGCAGCAAACTCCCTGCACTCCTGCAGTGAACAGTGGGAGTGGGCGTGTCCCAGACTGCCAGCACGCGTGACCTTGCCTGGCCCTACAGGACAAAGGAAGAAAGCAGCTGTGGTCACATGACATGCCCTTTACCATAGGACAAAAAGTAACTAGACATTTTTTCTTACAAAGCAGTAATAAGAATCTTAATATGTTTAAGCAGAGCTGCCCTAATCAAGTTTTTTATAATTCCTTCAGATGGGTTTTAATACTTGAAATATAGGGCACTTAATTAATTTGTGGAGAGAATAGATGGGGGATATAGAGAGAGCATAGACTGGGGATATATACAGTATCATTACCAGTTAGCACTCTCGCCTTATATTGTAGGATCCAGTTTCAAATCTCAATCAGGACTTTATCTGCATAGAGATACTGTATATTGTATAATGTAACCAATTTAAACTCAATGTATCTATTTGTCTATGGTGTTGATAAGGGGCGTTTCTAGGTTACTGGGAGATCCGGGGCACCCCTGGGCACCAAGAGGGATTAAGTTGGGCGTGGCCATGCCGTGTAAAGTGGGCATGGTCATAGGTAGGGCCAAATGTACTTGAACATAGCAGTGGCGTAATTTAAATATATTCAATAGGCAGTATTTCACATACAGTGGGTTGCAAAAGTATTCGGCCCCCTTGAAGTTTTCCACATTTTGTCACATTACTGCCACAAACATGCATCAATTTTATTGGAATTCCACGTGAAAGACCAATACAAAGTGGTGTACACAGGAGAAGTGGAACAAAAACCATACATGATTCCAAACATTTTTTACAAATCAATAACTGCAAAGTGGGGTGTGCGTAATTATTCAGCCCCCTGAGTCAATACTTTGTAGAACCACCTTTTGCTGCAATTACAGCTGCCAGTCTTTTAGGGTATGTCTCTACCAGCTTTGCACATCTAGAGACTGAAATCCTTGCCCATTCTTCTTTGCAAAATAGCTCCAGCTCAGTCAGATTAGATGGACAGCGTTTCTGAACAGCAGTTTTCAGATCTTGCCACAGATTCTCGTTTGGATTTAGATCTGGACTTCGACTGGGCCATTCTAACACATAGATATGTTTTGTTTTAAACCATTCCATTGTTGCCCTGGCTATATGTTTAGGGTCATTGTCCTGCTGGAAGGTGAACCTCCGCCACAGTCTCAAGTCTTTTGCAGTCTCCTAGAGGTTTACTTCCAAGTTTGCCCTGTATTTGGCTCCATCCATCTTCCCATCAACTCTGACCAGCTTCCCTGTCCCTGCTGAAGAGATGCACCCCCCGAGCATGATGCTGTCACCACCATATTTGACAGTGGGGATGGTGTGTTCAGAGTGATGTGCAGTGTTAGTTTTCCGCCACACATTGCGTTTTGCATTTTGGCCAAAAAGTTCCATTTTGGTCTCATCTGACCAGCACCCCTTTTTCAACATGGTTGCTGTGTCCCCCACATGGCTTGTGGCAAACTGCAAACGAGGCTTCTTATGCTTTTTGTTTACAATGCCTTTCTTCTTGCCACTCCTCCATAAAGGCCAACTTTGTACAGCGCATGACTAATAGTTGTCCCATGGACAGAGTCTCCCACCTGAGCTGTAGATCTCTGTAGCTCGTCCAGAGTCACCATGGGCCTCTTGACTGCATTTCTGATCAGCGCTCTCCTTGTTTGGCCTGCGAGTTTAGGTGGACGGCCTTGTCTTGGTAGGTGTACAGTTGTGCCATACTCCTTCCATTTCTGAATGATCGCTTGAACAGTGCTCCGTGGGATGTTCAAGGCTTTGGAAATCTTTTTGTAGCCTAAGCCTGCTTTAAATTTCTCAATAACTTGACCTGTCTTGTGTGTTCTTTGGACTTCACGGTGTTGTTGCTCCCCATATACTCTTAGGCAACCTCTGAGGCCCTCACAGAGCAGCTGTATTTGTACTGACATAAGATTACACTCAGGTGCACTCTATTTAGTCATTAGCACTCATCAGGCAATGTCTATAGGCAACTGACTGCACTCAGATCAAAGGGGGCCGAATAATTAAGCACACACCACTTTGCAGTTATTTATTTGTAAAAAATGTTAGGAATCATGTATGATTTTCATTCCACTTCTCATGTGTACACCAGTATGTGTTGGTCTTTCATGTGGAATTCCAATAAAATTGATTCGTGTTTGTGGCAGTAATATGACAAAATGTGAAAAACTTCAAGGGGGCCGAATACTTTTGCAACCCACTGTATATAAGCCCCTCACCTGGCTTCTGTCTTGCCTTCGGCTGGCTGGCCTGTGCGCTGTACTCGGCTGGTGGTGATGCTGTGCCAGCCTGGCTGACGGTGATGTTGAGCCGGCCTGGCTTTGCTAGGTGACTTGCTTGAGCATTGCTGGGCAATTTGCTGGGGGCATTTTGGAGGGCTTTGCTGGGCTGGAGACTTTAGTAGGCTTTGTTTGGCTGTATGCTTTGCTGGGCTGGGACCAAGAGGCTTTGCTAGGCTGGGGGGTTTACTTTGCTGAGGGCTCTGCTTTGCTGGGCTGGGGCCTTGGGGCTTTGCTTGGCTGTAGATAGGTAGCTTTCCCCAGCATAGGTTAGATAGGCAGCTTCCCCCAGTATAGATTATATAGGCAGCTTCCCCCAGTGTAGGTTAGATAGGCAGCTTCCCCCAGTATAGGTTATATAGGTAGGTTCCCCCAGCATAGGTTAGATAGGTAGGTTCCCCCAGTATAGGATTATAGGTAGGTTCCCCCAGTATAGGTTAGATAGGTAGGTTCCCCCAATGTAGATTAGATAGGTAGGTTCCCCCAGAGTAGGTTAGATAGGTAGGTTCCCCGCAGTGTAGATTAGATAGGTAGGTTCCCCCAGCATAGGTTATATAGGTAGCGACCCGCAGTGTAGTTTAGATAGGTAGGTTTCTCCAGTATAGGTTATATAGGTAGCTTCCCCCAGTAAAGATTAGATAGGTAGGTTCCCTCAGTATAGGTTAGATAGGTAGGTTCCCTCAGTATAGGTTAGATAGGTAGGTTCCCCCAGTATAGATTAGATAGGTAGGTTCCCCCAGTATAGATTAGATAGGTAGGTTCCCCCAGTATAGATTAGATAGGTAGGTTCCACCAGTATAGATTAGATAGGTAGGGTCCCTCAGTATAGGTTAGACAGGCAGCACCCCCCAGTATAGATTAGATAGGTAGGTTCCCTCAGTATAGGTTAGATAGGCAGCGCCCCTCAGTATAGATTAGATAGGTAGGTTCCCTCAGTACAGGTTAGATAGGCAGCATCCCCCAGTATAAATTAGATAGGTAGGTTCCCTCAGTACAGGTTAAATAGGTAGGTTCCCCCAGTGTAAATTAGATAGGTAGGTTCCCTCAGTATAGGTTAGATAGGTAGGTTCCCTCAGTATAGGTTAGATAGGTAGATTCCCATAGTATAGATTAGATAGGTAGGTTCCCCCAGTATAGATTAGATAGGTAGGTTCCACCAGTATAGATTAGATAGGTAGGTTCCCTCAGTATCGGTTAGATAGGCAGCGTCCCTCAGTATAGATTAGATAGGTAGGTTCCCTCAGTATAGGTTAGATAGGTAGGTTCCCCCAGTATAGATTAGATAGGTAGGTTGCCTCAGTATAGGTTAGATAGGCAGCGTCCCCCAGTATAGATTAGATAGGTAGGTTCCCTCAGTATAGATTCGATAAGTAGGTTCCCCCAGCGTAGATTAGATAGGTAGGTTCCCCAGTATAGATTAGATAAATAGGTTCCCCCAGCGTAGATTAGATAAGCAGCTTCCCCTAGTGTAGGAGGGGGCACTGGGCGGAGTGGCAGGGGGAAGCGGGCAGTTAAAAACTCACCTGTCTTCAGATCGCCGCAGGCACAGCTTCCATGTGCTTCCGGCTTCCTCCCCGCGCCGTCCCTCGCATTGGTAACAGCACCCCCTGTGATGTCATCACAGAGGGCACTGTAACCAAGACAACGGATGCCGCAGGGAGGAAGTCGGAAGCACATGGAAGCTGTGCCTGCGGCGATCTGAAGACAGGTGAGTTTTTAACTGCCCGCTTCCCCCCGCCACTCCGCCAAGTGCCCCCTCCTGCCAGTCAATAGATCCAGGGCACCATGGCAACAGGTATATAATATTTTATGTTTCCTTATCTGTTTATCTCACTTTATCTGTCTTTACTGCCTTTAGATTCTTACCTCACTAGTGGGAAGCCTTTGAATGATACTTCTATAGGCCAGCAGAGCATCCCTCATTGAGTTGAGTCTTCTGGTTGTGAGCATGGATATGGACAAAGGCATCTGCTCTGAGCAAGAACATGCATGACCAGTACAAAAAAGCAGTTGCGCACAGAGGAAAAAAAGCTATGTAGGAGTGTTGTTGTTCTACTGGGCATGTGTGGACCTTACTTGCAGATGCGCTCATCCACGCTTGGGAGTCCGGCTAGAAGATGAAGAGGGACCCTGCACTGGAATGATGGACTCTACCAGGATCCGAGAAGCCTCTGTCCCCATTTACACCAGTTGGTGTGCGTTAGTGTGCATTAGTACGCGTTGGTATGCGTTAGTATGCGTTTTTTCCATAGCAGTGTATTGTGAAAAAGATTTCATTTAAAACACGTTAAGTGTGAAAAGTGCCATAGGAAAACATGGGCATTACTTTGAAAATCTGTTTTCTTTCAGTTATAACTGAGAGCAACTGATTAAATGTAAAAGGGTCCTCTGGACCACCCAGATACTTACAGCAAGTATCCAACATTCCCCCAGCTACACCTCAGGTTTGCTTTAAAGTGACCTCAACTCTTGCACAGGACACAAAGAAACCAGAGAGAACTGTACCATGTGTGTTTTTAGAGAGAAGAGCCTGTCTATTTCTTCCTCATCTTGAAAGGGAACCCGAACTGAATAAAATTATTTAAAATAAACACATGATGTACCTGCAAATGAATATGACATACTTACCTCGCTGCCAGTTCCTCTCAGAAGCTCTCCATTTTCTTCTTACGACGATTCCTTCCAGTTCTGATTTTGTCAGAAATGAAATATACCCGCTGCTGTCAGTTATATATCAATTGCTGTCAGTTATAACTAAAAGGACAACTGATGTGCAACCTAATGTCCATGTTTACCTATGGCTCAAGTGGGCGATGTTACAGTTTAACAGTGTGCTGACCAGAAAGCTGTTATGGGGTAACGGCCAGCTTCAAAATGGAGGACGGAGAATTCCATTGATCACACAGTAGACAAACGCGACGCAGAGAAGAAAGACATTGATGAGTAGACTACACAGGAGGTAAGTAGGATGTGTGTATGTTTATTTTGACTTCTTTTTTTTTTTTTAGTTCAGGTTTGCTTTAAGTAATCACTAGTGTAATTTGATCTCTCAGCTGTGTCAGCACAGAAATTATGCAGACCAAGCTAATATGTAAACACAGGATTTCAACCCTTTGTCTGCTTCCATGAAAGCAGGAAGTAGACACACTGCAGATTTCTTGCAGGAGTTCTGTAAGCTGTAACAAAGAAATGTTTTTCTTTAAAAGTTATTATACTGTGCTTATCTTTTAAAGCATAGAATTCAGGTCCACTTTAAAGTAAACCCAATGTAAAAATAAACTGATGAGATAAAGAATTATATTTATACTCCTAGTACTACTCCTAAAAATGACTTTTTTTTTTTTCAATTTTTTATATTTAAATATACAAAACATTTACAAAATAAGTTGAATGTTTTACTGTCTCTAATCAGTGGCAGCCTATTAAGTGTCCCAGAGTTACAAAAAGGTCAATAGTTCATGTATTTTATCTCTCCCTGCCCTCAGAAGTTTTATTCTGCCAGGAAAACTTTTATGGCTGTACTTTGCTTATCAGTGATGTTTACTATATTCCCGATAAGGTACAGACAACACAGAAGCTGTCACTTCCATGCCTAGAAATTAACTCTTTCAGGCACCAAAGTAAAACAAAAGTAAAACAGCCTGGTTATTAATATGTTTTTCACTGTACATACACCTGTTTATCTCATCATGTCACATGTCGCCTCGGGTACACTTTAACTCTCCTGTTTATTTCATGGGTGGTCTCTCCATATCTATCTATCTATCTATCTATCTATCTATCTATCTATCTATCTATCTATCTATCTATCTATCTGTGCATCCATCCACCCACCCACCCATCTATAACTATAACGTATATAGAGCTCTGTTAGCTACAGAAGATCCCTAGTGAAAGCCTGTGTGTGCAATTAGCCACTAGAAGATATCACTTGGACAGTTTGTTTTGCCTATCTGTCAATGGAAAGGTTTGTGTAAAAGGTTTTTATTTGATGTATAAGCTCTTGGTTCCTACACACAAGAAACATGACACCTTTTGTTCGTTCTCAGGCATAAGGCTCAGTAATGGCTTCACAGTGGCATTCGGCATTCTTCAGTGTAAAAGATGTCATTGTCGGGAACATCTTATTTGTAGCGCTCCCGAGTTCTGTCACATTCAACACAAGCAACACATCTGACTGGCTGAAGAGTGCCAAGAAACAGGACTTAATATTAGTAAATGCATGAAAGTTTGATGAAAGGAGACATTTTCCAAAGGAGCTATGTGCTGATGCATGAACATTGAACGCAAGGCCCGGGGAATGGTTAGTGTGGGGAACAGTATATATATATATATATATATATATAAAGGATGCTGAACCGGATGACTAATGAGGCAAAAGCTTGTCATCACAATTAATGTTCTGCATGTTTCCATACACTTAAAAGACCACTATCAGAAAAAACTGTAAAATGAAAAAATTCATGTTTACGCATGTATCCCAGGGTCAAGCCCCGTAAACATGCTAGATCAGGCCAGGGCAAAGTTTAAATGGCCTGGGCCGCTGGCTGCAGACCATGGGCCACATTCCATTTTTAAAACTATTCCTCCTTCTCTATCCAGTATGCCTTGATAACATAGGGGATAGATTAGAGGCACCTACACTCTATCCCCTATTCTATCAAGTCATTTTGTATTGACCTGAGGAAGCAGGCCATGCCCTGTGAAACGCGTTGTCAGATTGCCTTTTGAATAAACATTTTTCCAGTTAAAAGGAACCAGAGAGGAATGCATTTTTAAAATAGAAAAAGATTTTATACATACCTGGGGCTCCTTCCAGCCCCATAAGCCTGGATCGCTCCCATGCCGCCATCCTCTGCTTCCTGGATCCGCCGGTACCGGGCCCATCACTTCCGGCGGACGCGGCCAATTGTCAGCATCACAGGGGCTCCCTCCATACCCGTACGCATGCGGCTGCGCAGTAGGCAGCCACATGCATAACTGTATGGAGGGAGCCCCCTGTGATGCGGAGAATTGGCCGCGTCCGCCGGCCGACTGGCTGACTGGCGGTAATGACGGGACCCGGTATTGGCGGATCCAGGCAGCGGAGGACGGCGGGGAGCGATCCATGCGTATGGGGCTGGAGGAAGCCCCAGGTATGTATACTTGATCCTCTCTGGTTCCCTTTAAACTGATGTCTATATCTTCGGGAGAGGTAAGTGATTTAGTAATAGCTTTGCAGTTACTGCCCAGTATCCGGCAGGACCTGGAGTACCGAGCAGGGATGGTTAATTCCCTGCAGGCCTATACGGTGGTTGCAGGAATTTCAATTCACCATTGTGAGTATATATCTATATAGTTTTATCATCCCGATACCTGGTGATACTGCACCATTGGGCTCCCTACAATCTTTTGTTTTTTTTTTTATCTTTTTTTTTTATCTTTAATTGATTTTTGTCCAGTTCTATGAAAATCGATAAAAAAAAAAAACAATTAAAACAATGATCGGAAAATCGAAAAATGTATCGAAATTCAGATTGGACATGTTGGAAATAATCGATCTGGCAGGTAAATCTGCCAGCAAATTGTATGGTGTGTACCTAGCATCAGTGTAATTTGCTTGTATGACAAATAGGAGGAACTCAATAACAGATCCTTGGCTTGCTGCTCTTCTGGCTGCACTGCGGGGCACACGTATTTATGAGAAGCTAGGTGCATACAAACACAGAGCAGTGCTCTCAGAGGCTGGACTAATCTTCTCCGCCAGTCTGATGCTGACAAAGGCGCAGCACTGAAGAGGCTGCACAGAGCTTCTGTAAAAGGATGTGGCTCTCAGAGGCAGGATTGTATGACGCCTGACAAAGAAGCCCAACATGTTCTGAAAACCTACACTGTCAGCTTGTAGAGTTAGCAAATGGATTGAAACGCATTAACATGGTGCAACACTGCTATATATTTCATAAAAGGCAGTCTACGGCACAATGCTAACAATCTGTTATGGTTTAACTAGATTTTTTTTAGTGTAGACTTTTTCTATGGGAGATGTCCTTTCATCATAAACTGGTCTTTTGTACTGAAGTTTAGGTTGCTAGAAAAGGTAGAATAGAAAAGATTTATCTTCTATGCATGAAAACAGCTTGAGTTTAGCGTCTGCAGTACACTTTCACAGATTAAAGGACAACTGAAGTGAGAAGAATATGGAGGCTGCCATATTTATTAGATTTAACAATAATGTCAGAAACACCTGATCTGACTGCTGCATGCTTGTTCAGGGTCTATGGCTAGGAAATAAATATGGCATATTCTTCTCACTTCAGTTGTGCCTGCGACACATATGTTGCTATGGAAGGGGAAGGAGGCACGACGCACGGTGATACCTGCTTTCGCATGAGAAATATTTTCCTTTTCTTAAACGGATCATCAGGGGGCTCTGTATGGCTGATGTTGTGTTGAAACCCCTCCCACAGTGTGATGTCAGGGCCATGGTGCTGACATCGCACTGTGGGAGCCTTGTTACATTGTGAGAAATAAATCTGTTTCCAGCTGTTTCCAAAAAAGCAAGCAGCATCTCTTCCACTGACATCACCTGCCAGCAGTAAAAATGTCACCATGTGATAAATGTCTGAATGTATATCAGGGAGAGGAAAGATTTTACAATGGGCACACATTGACTAAATCATTTATACATAATTATTGTAAAAATTAAGCACTTTTGTTTATTACGTTATTTTTACTGGAATTCCTTTTTAAGTCCAAAATGAAAAGCTACACACAAGAAAGGAGTCGCTATGCTCATCCTGCTTAGGCACCATGATTTTAAATGGAATAGCATGTGTTGAGGGGAGTCGTCAAATTTACATACAAACAATCATTAACCCTCTGCACTCATGACACTCACATCAAGCTGGAACACTAGTAGCATTAAAAACAACCTATACCAGTCAGCACGCAAGCAAACATTTTATACACATAACCTTAGGTAGAGTAGGGACCCTTACCAATAACTGGGAGACCTCATCGCTGGTGTAAGGGTCTAGTACACAATGCAATTGCATGCAGTCCATTTTGGAAGCTAATGCCCCCTTCAATCGCATGATTTTGCAGCCTAGTTGATTTTAATGCTATTAATGTTCCATCTTGATGTGAGTGTCATGAGTGCAGAGGGCAAAATGAAAAGCCGCCTGTTTAGTCTGGCATTTATGAACACCTGACTATTCCCTCTGTAGCACAGTCCACCCTGCCTCAGCCGACTGTCATCATTGCATGATTACCAAAGTAGAGTGTCAAAGGGGGCCTTAAATAGGTTGGGTTAGTGTCACTGTAGGTTTGGAGAAGTTAGGCAGACTTAGGCATTAGGGGGCTGTTTAGTTGGAGCATTGGGGTGGGTAAGGAAAGCATGGGGAAGGCTGAGGTGAGGTAGTTAGGCATCAGGTATTAGATAAAACATTATGGTTAGGCACTGGGGTGGTCCAATGGCAAACGCGGGGGGGGGGGATTACAGCTGCCCAGAATCCCTCCGAGACCAGGGCCGCTTCAGTGTCTTGGGACAGGCAGAAGTTGAGACACCAGAATAACTGCAGCCAGGTATCCTGCAGCTCACAGCACTACCCCCTTTCTTTCCCTGCAACAATTGACTTTGGATGGAGCAGAAGCGTGTGTACAGAGCATGGAGCAACAGCGTGTGTACAGAGCATGGAGCTGCAGTGTGTGTACAGAGCATGGAGCAGCAATGTGTGTACAGAGCATGGAGCAGCAGTGTGTGTACAGAGCATGGAGCAGAAATGTGTGTACAGAGCATGGAGCAGCAGTGTGTGTACAGAGCATGGAGCAGCAGTGTGTGTACAGAGCATGGAGCAGCAGTGTGTGTACAGAGCATGGAGCAGCAGTGTGTGTACAGGGCATGGAGCAGCAGTGTATGTACAGAGCATGGAGCAGCAGTGTGTGTACAGAGCATGGAGAAACAGCGTGTGTACAGAGCATGGAGCAGCAGTGTGTTTACAGAGCCTGGAGCAGCAGGGTGTGTACAGAGCATGGAGCAGCAGCGTGTGTACAGAGCATGGAGCAGCAGCATGTGTACAGAGCATGGAGCTGCAGGCGTGTGTACAGAGCATGGAGCAGCTCTGGGAAACTTAACAGAGTCAGGTATGAGCACAGCCCTGTGCCCTGCTGTGTGAATGCTTCACTTTCCCCTTCATTACCAATGTCAGCTGCTATTATCTGTATCCAAACTGCTCCTGATTGATCCCGGTGTCGATTGGGAGCAGATTGGACATGTCAGAAATAATTGTCAGATCTTGTCAGTCGGACGGGAAATTGCATTATGTGTACCCAGCATGATGCCCTACCATATTATTATACTGTAGTGTGTGTGGCAGAGGGAGAACTTCCAGGAATCCCCCCCCCCCCCTTTGAAAATCCCGGGTTTGCCCTTGTGGTCAGTAATTTTTTGCAATCAGGATGGAGGAGTATAGTATATCACAATTGTGATCACCAAATCTTGTTCGTCAGAGATTCTTTTTTTTTATTATTTAATAAACACCATTGTACACGTCATCTCCTATTTTCAATATCAGAAATCAAGACTCACTCCACATTTGTAATAGATAAAATGCAATGGCAGCTGTCAGTTTCAGGCTCAAATGTACCCTTCCCCAAGCATAACCTTTAAGCTTATAGGTAGGTGTGTCCATTGACTAACAAAAAATAAAACAATATTAGGACAAAAGGATATCAAAGTAAACATGTCCTTTGTTTCTTTGCTCCATCATGACTGGGAGAGTACACACTGTGTGAGAAACTGAAAAATGACAATTGTTATTGTCTTAAAAACCATCTGCGAATGAACTGCCCTAGCAAGCAGGCAGCACAGCACTGATCTGTGAATGAACTGTCCTCTGTGAGGTGTGATCTCCCAGGCACATAGCAAGCAGGCAACACAGCGCTGATCTGTGAATGAACTGTCCTCTGTGAGGTGTGATCTCCCAGGCACATAGCAAGCAGGCAACACAGCGCTGATCTGTGAATGAACTGTCCTCTGTGAGGTGTGATCTCCCAGGCACATAGCAAGCAGGCAGCACAGCACTGATCTGTGAATGAACTGTCCTCTGTGAAGTGTGATCTGATCTCCCAGGCACATAGCAGGCAGGCAGGCAGCACAGCACTGACTGATCTGTGAATGAACCGAACTATCTTCTGTGAGGTGTGATTACCCTGTCACATAGGAAACAGGCAAGCACAGCACTGACTCTGTGAATGAACTGTCCTCTGTGAGATGTGATGAATGATCTCCCAGTCACATAGGAAACAGACAGCACAGCACCTGTGAATGAATTGTCCTCTTTGAGGTGTTATGATCTCTCAGTCACATAGCAAGCAGGCAGCACTGCACTGAGGCACAACATCAGCAACACTGGACACCAAAAATATGAGCTAATGCCGCATGCAGGTAACAGTTATCAACAGAAAATCCTTAATATAAAATGTGTAAAACTAGAATTTCATTTGAACTCTCTCAGCAGCACAACACTGTGGTAGCTTGCTAAAAAGCACGAGGGAGCAGCAGTCCTACCAGGCCAGCAGCATCAGGAAACACCTCAACACACTTTAGATTTCTGTCTAAAGCAACTGTTTTAACCAAAGGAAACCTAGAGTTTATACATTCAGTGTAAGAATAGCAATAACATTGCGCTTTTCTCCTGGCGGATTCAAAGCGCATGAGCTGCTGTCACAAGGGTGCGCTCTATAAGTAGTAGCAGTGTTAGGGAGTCTTGCCCAAGGTCTCCTACTGAATAGGTGCTGGCTTACTGAAAAGGCAGAGCTGAGAAACAAACCCAGGTTTCCTGTGTCAGAGGCAGAGCCCTTAACCAGCACACTATCCAGCCAGTAGGTTTAACAACATATCAGTATCAGTTTAATTTATGCTAGATATTACAATTGATAATATAAGCAATTATTTTACGCCTAACTAACAACCAGCACTGCTGATAAATCTTTTAAAAATGTCAGCCCTTGATATTGATTGTAATATTGATCGAAAACAAAATCAAGTAATAACTGAGGTATGTATGGCCAAGTTAACAAGAGGGCCAGCAGATCACAAGCATTTGAGATATTTTTTCAGGCAGGCCCTCGGTGTGAGAGGCAACTAAGATTGTGAGCATCCTTGAAGGGCAGTGATATAACTGGTATAAATTACAGTATCTGTGGATAAAAATTGCCAGTCAGACTTTATAGTGAATGGTGTTCACCACTGTATAATTTGTATTGGACTACCCATTGTATAAGGTATTTTCTTTTTTTTGGGAGGGGGGGGGGGGGGGGGGGAGACCTCTGACATAGGAGACCTGGGATTGAATCTTGGCTCTTCCTGTTCAGTAAGACAGTACCTATTCAGTGAAGAGTCCTTGGACTAGACTCCCTAACACTGCTACTGAGCATGCCCTAGTGCAGTAATGGCTAACCTTGGCACTCCATCTGTGACAAAACTACAAATCCCATCATGCCTCTGCCTCCCCGAGTTATGCTTAGAGCTGTCAGAGTATTGCAATGCCTCATGGGACTTGTTGTTCCACCAAAGCTGGAGTGCCAAGGTTAGCCATCACTGCCCTAGTGGCTGCATCTCAAGTGCTTTGAGTCTGTCAGGAGAAAAGCACAATATAAATGATATTTGTTTTGTCTGATATACAGTACAGTTGATCTGGTAACATGGCAGCCCACACACCAATTTAGTTCCCCTCACCGATACCCACAATGCCCCCACCATATGCACTCACCATGGTTGTTCTTTCCAGACTTGACTGGATTATAGAGGTTTTTAGGAGGACGTGATGGGCCATTGTCATGAGGGCCTGAACTCACAGTTGTGCTGTTATTTCTTTCTCCGTGGCTCCCTGCAACTGACTGGTGGCGGAGAATGTCCACAAGAGCTCTGAAAGAGGGACACAGGGAAACATCACAAAGGTATTTGTGGCAGTCAACTTTAATCTAGACTTAGAGAAAAGGAAACTAGAAAAAAAATATTTAAAAGACCTCTGAAATAACTACTTCTGGCCAGTTCAAATGGACTTCTGTCGGCATCTCGTTTAGCCGATACTAAATGCGTTTCTGCAACGTTTGGCATTGGTGCCTGTCCTTTCCTTGTCGTCATGTCACATTTTGAGTCCACAGGGCTTTGCCTGGATTTCTGAGCAGGCTGCAGCAGCAGCAGCGATCTGCTAGTGCTGACAACAGAACTATTTTAGCATGCAACTACAACAGAGCATAAGGCTGCAGCTTGACCAATCTTTCTGTTTTAATAATATTTGGTGAGCAGTTGTTTTATCGAAGATTGAGTATAAAAAGTCCTGCCCCCAGATCTGTGACATATACATATTAATAGTTAAAGGGAACCCGAAGTAAGAGGGATATGGAGGCTGCCATATTTATTTCCTTGCAAACAATGCCTGGGACAAGCATATGGCTAATCCAGTAAAACCTGAGTCAGCTGAGTCAGAGTACCTGATCTGCTGCATGCTTGTTCAGGGTCTATGGCTAAAAGTATTAGCGATACAGTATTGTTTAAAAGGAAATAAATATGGCAGCCACCATATTCCTCTCACCTTGGGTTCCCTTTAAAGTATTGATAAAGCTTCTTTCTAGGAAAACCTACTTTCCAACCTTTTTTTTTTTAAAGTACTGTCTGATATGAACCCCCTGCAGGAGGCCTCCCCTCCCCTGCACTTCTGCATGTTTTAGGCATGCCCCCCCTGCAATTCCGCATGTTTTAGGCACGCCCCCCCTGCTGACATCACATTCCAACTTCTGCGCCAATACAATGGGCCTTATTCAATTCACTTTTTCTTCAAGTATTCAAGTTTTCTCCTAGATGATATTTTCACACCTTATCAATAAAATGCCTTTTATAATGTATCTGTAGGTAAGGGGGGGGGGGGGGGAGTATGGGGGGTTACTTACCTTGGGAGGGGGAAGCCTCTGGATCCCAAAGAGGCTTTCCCCTTCCTAACTAGAGGCGGTCCGAAAATCCCCTGATAAGCCTTGTCGGTGGGGAACTGATACTGCGCCTGAGCAGGAGCGCGGATGTAAATATTATTGCTGTGTTCTGTTTGGGGGAGCCGGCGCTGAAACGATAATGCACAATAGGATCCAGAAGCTTCTCCCTCCACAGGCAAATACTCCCCTGGGGCACTCTTTTTCCTTACCGGTTTTCTTTAAGCCACCAGCAAGCAAGAAAGTATACATACTACAATATAAACATAATAATTGTGACAGACTTTCCACATACTTTTTGGTACTTTTTCCATTGCAGAGTGAAAAAGAAGGTGAAAAATGATGTCCTAGGAAACAAATTTGGAGAAAAAGTGAATTGAATAAAGGCCCGAGTCTAGAACATGACGTGGAGCTGATGACAAAATATTTTAAGAAACAAGTCTTGTAGTTCTGTATTGAGGCTCAGGCTGCTGCCTGGTTAGCAAACTTACCTTTACTTCAATTGAAATTATTTTTCATAGTGTCCTAAATGTTTAGCTGTGCAACATTTTTCACAAGGGCCTCTAGTACCAGTTGTCCTCAGTCTTTGCCCACAGGTACCAAAAGGGTCAAAAGGGCAATGACTCATAGAAACACAGGCAGGGTTATTAATATACTCCACATTTTTTAAATGTATTTAAAGTCCCTCTGTTACTTTCTCCAAAACACACAGACTGGCTAGAAAAAAAAGCAATGGCAGCTACAAGGTGCTAAGTTACCAGTACCCACAAGTGCGGCTGCGAATGACCCAGAATAGGGGCCTTTGGAAGAGTGTTAGGGGACCTGAAACAAGCACTTAGGATAAGTTCACTTTATAGTATGTTTATGCTTTAAGTATGACACCTTTCTCATGCTTAAGAGGTTTAATTCTGGGAGTGGCATTTATTATGAGTAAAGCATGTTCTGAGATGCAACAGAGGGCATAAACAGTTGTACCAGTCTTCCCTGTGATCCTACAGCCTGAATTCAAAGATAAGGTGCCAAAAATTAGGGTTAAAGTTAAGCAACAATAAGAAAGGTTGAGGTTGAGTGACAATAAGGAGGGTTAAGGTTATGCCACAATAAGGATGTTGAGGCTAGGTGACAATAAGGAGGATTAAAGTCAGGTGACAATGACTCCTCATTGTTGGGTTCTGGAGATGATAAGGAGAAGGATACAGAGGAACTTTAACCTGGGACTGAATTTCATCCCAGTCAATAGCTGATACCCACTTCCCCACTACTTTCTTACTGTGTGGATCTGGCCTCTTACCCCAGCTACTGTAGTTCATGTATCCCTTGGTTAAGTGTTTGCTTCTTAGGCCAATATCATGATCATTCTAATGCAGTCTATTCTATGTCTATGTCAATGTACAGTATGTACAACTGCCATGCCATGTGTTCCAAAACCAATCCTAGATACGTCACTCGGCATACTAGCTGAATAAAGCTGATTCTGACTAGAAATTTTTACCCCTGCACCGCCACGTGCAGTGCTGGCATACCATCTAATTGTTTCGCTCTGCTGCCCTATGCAAAGCAGAACACGGCCAGTCAAAAGTGCTGAAGGGAGTGGAGAGGCAAGTGAGAGCCAGTGTCTGTGGCCCCTCCCCTCCAGGCTGTAACAGGGAGTCTGATGTGACATGCCCCCTCAGTAGTTCGAGTCCCGTGTTGGAAATTTTGTGTGCACACGTGTCGAAAAGTGTGTGAAGAGGCGAGAGGGACAGGTGGGCACTGGGGGAATTTTGTGTGTATGTATAATAAATGCGTGAGGCCTAACATTTTTTTTTTTTTGGGGGGGGGGAGTCTGCTTGATAATGAGGTGGTAGGGGGAAGGTTCCTGCATTTGCTTAATTGTGCCTTGATGGGGGGGGGGGGGGGGGACACTACAGCCACCCAATTATGCTGCAATGGAGTGGCAGATATGCAAAGTTCAGCATTTGAAATGTTAGCAGATCTCTCAGGCTTGGTAATTTTCAGAGTAGCTCGCGAGCCGAAAAAGTGTGGGCCCTGCTGCTCTAAGCATTCATAATCAAATTCTGTAACCAACATTTATATTTTTAAACATCACAGTAAATTCACATTTATGATGACCTAAAAGGCAAGAAAAGGTACAGTATGTTTCGACCATCATCAACACAGAAATGTCAAACATACAGTATAGGTTATTGCCTCTTGTGTGAAGTGAACACGAAGAGCAATATTTTACTACAAAGCTACAAAGCTGTAATAAACTACATAGAAATATATCAAATCTCTAGTTGCGTGTGGGCCGGTGTTAGTCATGGAGAGAATCCGAAGACATAATAACAAAAGTTGTTTAGGGGATACCTTTAATGACTAACTGTACAAGGTTCCTTTGCAAGCTTTCAAAACTTTAGGTTTCTTCTTCAGGTATGTTTCAGAACTGGATCAGTATGGTTCTGATCCAGGTCTGAAACATGCCTGAAGAAGAAACTTAAAGTTTTGAAAGCTTGCAAAGAAATCTTGTACAGTTAGTCATTAAAGGTATCCCCTAAACAGCTTTTGTTGTTAGGTCTTCGGATAAAATCTTTAAACATCAAGGAAGTCTCTACCACAAAAAAACAGAACACATCCTGCAGCCCCGTAAGTCTATTTATGGGGAACGGACCACATGGTGCCATAATGGGTAAATATTGCAGAAACCGTGATCACAGTACCAGTGACATAGCTAGAGATTCTAGGGCCCTCAGATGTAGGCCACCTGCCCCTACCCTATGAATATGAGTTAATAGGGCAATTTACATTCTCATACCATCAACACTGCACATAGTTCATGGGCACTGAGACTAAGTCAGAGGGTGGAAAAACACAAGAAAGTTAATGGTGAATACATTAAGTACCCAATGGCACCTATGCTCCAGGGCCCCACAGCAACTGCTATGGTTTCTACGGCTATTGCTACGCCCCTGCACAGTACATGGTTACATACTGACTCGTTTGCTTCACTGCTTTACATTATTTGGTTCCTGTGCATATTAACTTTACATTTGTCCCGCACAGGATGGTTTGGTTACCTCCATAAATAGAGTGCACGTTAGAACTTTATCCTAATTATAGTGCAAGGATTGTGAGCTCTGCTCCTCCCATAAATGGCATGTATGCAAGTCTTATCTATCATAACTACTATCATTAGTGAGAGATCCCATCCATCAGTCTGTTTATTGGAGTTGGCCTGGGATTGAATATGGATTGAGGTTCTGAGTGTTATTTCTACTGGTCTTTTTCTACCACAATACTCACATTGCTGATTAAATCTATCTGGTAATTTTTAGTTTATTAGGTGTTGGATGAACTCATGTCAGTAACTGCAGTATATGAACGGCTTTATAAACACGCTTTTTGCATAGCATGTGTGTAGACATCCAGGGCTGTAAATGAGAGACTAGCTAGATTTTTTAAGATTTTATATATATATTTTTTATGTGGTTTAATTAATGGACAAGAGGGATATTGAGGCTGCCATATTTATTTCCTAGTTGCCTGGCTATCCTGCTGATCCTCTGCCTCTAATAACTTTAGGCGTAGACCCTGAACAAGCATGCAACAGATCAGGTGTTTCTGACATTATTGTCAGATGTGACAAGATTAGCTGCATGCTTGTTTCTGGTGTGATTCAGACACTTCTGCAGCCAAATAGATCAACGGGGCTGCCAGGCAACAGGTATTGTTAGAAAAGGAAATAAATATGGCAGCCTCCATATCCCTCTCACTTCAGGTGTCCTTTAAACTTTGTTATAATAATTTTACAATTCACTCTTTTGGCCTTATTTGTTCATACAAATAATTGCTGATTGTTCAGTATATTCAGTTTTCCCATTAGAAAATGTAGGTCTCCAATACTACAGAATTAGTTCTACACATATTTAAAGGGATACTGTAGGGGGGTTGGGGAAAATGAGTTGAACTTACCTGGGGCTTCTAACGGTCCCCCGCAGACATCCTGTGCCCACGCAGTCGATGCTCTGGCCCCTCCTCCGGTTCACTTCTGGAATTTCAGACTTTAAAGTTTGAAAACCACTGCGCCTGTGTTGCCGTGTCCTCGCTCCCGCTGATGGCACCTGGAGCGCATGGCGCAGGCCCAGTATGGTCTGTGTCTGCGCAGTATGCTCCTGGTGACATCAGCGGGCTTGAAGACATGGCAACGCAAGCGCAGTGGTTTTCAGACTTTAAAGTCTGAAATTCTAGAAGTGAACTGGAGGCGGGGCCGGAGCATCGGTGAGTGGCTGCGTGGGCACAGGATGTCTGCGGGGGACCGTTAGAAGCCCCAGGTAAGTTCAACTCATTTTCCCCCGACCCCCCTACAGTATCCCTTTAAGGTTAAAATGTACCGGTGACCATTTGCAATTCACCTTTTCACCTGAGTTTTCTCCTAGGAGATAATTTTTCATCTTCGATTTAAAATAACTTTTCAGCAATTTTCAACTAAAAATTACCTAAAAGTAGGTGAAAAAGTACTATCAAAATTATGTTGAGTATTTTCTTGCTTTCTGGTGGCTTAAAAAGCATTTTATCGACAAGTTTAAAATTATCACCTAGGAAAAAACTCAGGTGAAAATATGAATTGCATATGGGCTCTGAAGTGAAAAAACAAAGTTAGATACTTACCTCAGCAGTGAGAAGCCTCTGGATAGGCCAGAAATTTTCCAGCTCCTCCCACAGCCCACCGTTTCAGCGCAGGGCTCCTGTAAACCCATTTGACAAAAGCTTGTCAAATACGTTTATAATGGCCACACCCCCAGCCGTGGATGAGCGAATCTGGGCTGCGCATGCGTGAGTAAAGTACACAAATGCCCAGTAGAACAAAATGGCCGTGCACCGAGGATAAAAGCTGTGCGCTTCGTTCTACTGGGCATGCGTGGGCCTTACTTGCTCATTCCCAGTCCAGATGCGCTCATTCAGATAAAGACAGTCCCTGCGCTGGAACAGTGGGCTCTACGAGGATCCGGAATGGCTTTGGGCCAATCAGAGACTTCCAGTTACTGACGTATCCTGAACTCAGAACTTCCTCTCTGCTCTAAAAGATACGCAACAGCATAATAATCTTTAAAGAAAAATATTTTTTTGCTACAGCTTTCAGAACTCTTGCAATAAATCTGCAGTGTGTCTACTTCCTGCTTTCATGGAAACAGACAAAGTGATAACATCCTGTGTTGACATATTAGCTGAGTCTGCCGAGACTGCCACATTTCTGTGCTAATACAGCTGGGAGATCAAATAACACTTGTGATTACTGACAGATGAGCGGGAATTAGACAGGCTCTTCTCTATAAAAACACACAGGGTGCATGTCTCTCTGTTTTCCTTGTGTGCTGTGCAAGATTCAGGCCCACTTTAACCATTTGTCTGAAATGCCAATTGCCTTGAAGTAATGATGATCTTGTGGGAATATTCACACAACTGAAACAAGTGATGCAGGTCAGGGAAGTTAAGACGTCCGACTTGAATATTTGTTCTAGCTGTTGAATATTGAAAACACAACTTTTCAACCCTCTGGAAACTGCTATTGTTTCTGAGTTTACTTTTAACCTGTTTCTAAACAATTCTCTTTTGGATTCAGTCTTTTTCTCTTGTAGTTAACAAAGGCCAAATTTAGTACACACTGATCAGCCAGCCTGACGCAGCAAACTAACCAAGCAAATGCATTGTCTTCTTCTGTTCTTCATTCAGTGTGACAGGCTGCTGTCCTGCAGCATACAACGTTATCTCCCTGCCCTGCGTATCGTAAGGGGAAGGCTGAGGATCTTCAGCCAGGCAAGGGAGCAGTGAATTTGGGCCTGTGGAAGAAATTATTCATCCTAATGCAAGAGTTGCTGCCCTGTGATGTGGGTTAACAGAGATATTGATTGGGGGGAGCCAGAACGCACCAGACAACAGAGCAGGATCATCCACCAGGCAACCTAGGCAGGTGCTTGGGGCCTAGTGGGTGTCCAGGGGGCCCACCTGCCATCTTCTTTGGCCTCTATCTACTTTAGCTAACCAAAAGGACGACGGCCGGGCCCCATTACATTTGAATCCATCTTAGCCAGACAATGTTGGTGCTGTCATGAACGAGAAGTTAACTACAGATGTAGCTGGCTTGTATGCTTCATTCTTTTTTTCCTAGAAAGCTGCTTTTGTGTGGACAGGGCACAGACTAGTCATTATAACCCCCAGTAGGCTCTTGTAGGAGACAAAAAAGGCACAGGGAGACCGGGAGCCGGATCTGGTGTATTATCGACGAGGCACCAGTATATGTGTACAATAAGAAATATACTCACAAAATTGGGTTGCTATACATAAGCAACCACTTTGTTCGCATGTGAGGAAGTACCGTCCTCACTCGGCCTTGCTTCTGATGTTGGGATTGGTCGCAGCTCCAAGAGAAAAATGTGCCACTGGAAGAACTTCCGAGTGTGCACCCCTGTGGAGGGGTAAAGGGGACTGGGAAGAGCTAGGAGGCGCCCGTGGACGTGTATCTGTGGTTCTTGAACTGAGTGTACTAGTTCACACAAGGTACTTATAGTCCTACCTTATAGTAGTGCGATTCACACGTACAATGATGGTTGAAGTTTCTCAAATTTTATTGGGGCACAAATGACAACGCGTTTCGCGGCCAAGCCGCTTCCTCAGGTCTATGGGTGTGCCTGGGGTACGAATGTCTCTATCCTGAGCGCCATGTTGTGTACAGTCTGTCAGGCAGACTGATAAGGCTGCTTTGGAACGTTCAGAAACAGCCTTATCAGTCTGCAGACGCTGTACTGTCGCTGGAACGCCCGCCCAGCGGGAGGGTCTGACGGACCCGTCGTTCCAGCCTATCAAGCGTGTGTACGAGCCTTAAATCACATAACTGAAACTAGCATGTGGGTAATCCATTCACACTTTAGTCAAAGCCATGGGCGTTGCTAGCCCCAAAGATCAGTTCAGTGGCACAGGCCCCAGATCTATTCTAGGGTGCCCCGGATGTCCCCCAAGCAGAGTCAGCAGGCCATCCCACCCAGCAGAAAGCCAGACCAGCCAGCACAGAAGCCAGGTTACTCTGCCTAGTTATGTTTAAGTGACACTGCTTATTTATGTGATTTGCTGCATTTTTAGCTTCTATTTTTTTTTTATTAGATCGGTGGGCTTCATCCAACATTATGCAGGGCAGGTCTACTTAGAAAGCTCTTAAGTTCATGTAAATTTGGCTCCACCCATGGCCACACCCACATTCTGGAGCACAGCCACACCCATTTTCCATCTGGAGTGCCCAAAAGTGCCCCAGATCTGTTAGGATCCTAGCAACGCCCCTGGTCAAAGCACCTGATCTGCATGCTTGTTCAGGGTCTGTGGCTTAATGTATTAGAAACAGGATCTGCAGGGCAAGGTAACTTGTATTGTTTAAAAGGAAATAATAAACATGTCGGTCTCCATATCCGTCCCACCTCAGGTTCCCTTAAAGGACCAGATTGACACATGTAGCCCCCTGGACCCCTGCCCTGGGCCCCAATCAATTGCTATAGTTGCTTTCTCAGTAAACAAACTATACTGTATTTCCACAACTGCACTCCTTTTCAAGCCTGAAATCTGTACTTGGCTTGCAGTACAGCCTGTTCAAGCAAAACATTGATGGAGACCCCCTACTCAGTAGTCAATCTCCACCTTTCCACATATTGACCCCTCACTGCCAGGAACCATGTATAACAAACGTTCTCATCATTAATCCTCACATAAAGTTGAGGCTACCCCCAACCCATAACACATGTGGCCACAACAACATCTGCTCTAAAGGTGCCATCCCCTTGGAAGGAGGAAAACCAAAACATTGGAGCCCCTCTCAGCCGCAGGTCCCCAGCACCGGCAGGGGTTGCATCCTTTATAATTAGGCTTCTACCAATTATTTTGAATTACACACTGTTTTGGATATAGGTGGTGAATTTGGATGTAGAGGATGTAAGAAGATTCATGTGTACTCATATGACTGTTATGGTGTCAGCAGATCGAGCCACTATTTATTATCAGAATAGGATATGAGCTACAACTTTTTTTTTTATAGCAGTTGTATCTATGATGGTGGATGGTGATATTTATGTACGGATGTGTGGGCTGGCCATTGAGCAGTGTGATAGATAGAGCACTCTATTACTGTGCACAGAGGTGTGTGCGACAGCCTGGAGGTTTAAAGGGGCACTACAGCGAAAAACTGTAAAATTTAAAATATGTGCAAACATATAAAAATAAAAAGTACATTATTTCCAGAGTAAAATGAGCCATAAATTACTTTTCTCCTATAATGCTGTCGCTTACAGTAGGCAGTAGAAATCTGACAGAAGTGACAGGTTTTGGACTAGTCCATCTCTTCATAGGGGATTCTCATCAAGGTTTTTATTCTTTATAAAGATATTCCCTAAAAAGGATTTAAACAATGATGTTGGCCAGCTTCCCTGCTCGCTACACAGTTTTTTGGCAGTTGGACAGAGCAACTGCCATTCACTAAGTGCTTTTGAAAATAAATATATCCCTGAGAATCCCCTATAAAGAGATGGACTAGTCCAAAACCTGTTACTTCTGTCAGATTTCTACTACCTACTGTAAGTGACAGCATTATAGGAGAAAAGTAATTTATGGCGCATTTTACTCTGCAAAAAATGTACTTCTTATTTGTATATGTTTGCACATACAGGGAATGCAGAATTATTAGGCAAATGAGTATTTTGACCACATCATCCTCTTTATGCATGTTGTCTTACTCCAAGCTGTATAGGCTGGAAAGCCTACTACCAATTAAGCATATTAGGTGATCTCTGTAATGAGAAGGGGTGTGGTCTAATGACATCAACACCCTATATCAGGTGTGCATAATTATTAGGCAACTTCTTTTCCTTTGGCAAAATGGGTCAAAAGAAGGACTTGACAGGCTCAGAAAAGTCAAAAATAGTGAGATATCTTGCAGAGGGATGCAGCACTCTTAAAATTGCTAAGCTTCTGAAGCGTGATCATCGAACAATCAAGCGTTTAATTCAAAATAGTCAACAGGGTCGCAAGAAGCGTGTGGAAAAACCAAGGCGCAAAATAACTGCCCATGAACTGAGAAAAGTCAAGCGTGCAGCTGCCAAGATGTCACTTGCCACCAGTTTGGCCATATTTCAGAGCTGCAACATCGCTGGAGTGCCCAAAAGCACAAGGTGTGCAATACTCAGAGACATGGCCAAGGTAAGAAAGGCTGAAAGACGACCACCACTGAACAAGACACACAAGCTGAAACGTCAAGACTGGGCCAAGAAATATCTCAAGACTGATTTTTCTAAGGTTTTATGGACTGATGAAATGAGAGTGAGTCTTGATGGGCCAGATGGATGGGCCCGTGGCTGGATTGGTAAAGGGCAGAGAGCTCCAGTCCGACTCAGACGCCAGCAAGGTGGAGTTCATTCAGGACAATGCTCCATCACACGCATCCACGTACTCCACAGCGTGGCTGGCAAGAAAGGGTATAAAAGAAGAAAAACTAACGACATGGCCTCCTTGTTCACCTGATCTGAACCCCATTGAGAACCTGTGGTCCATCATAAAATGTGAGATTTACAAGGAGGGAAAACAGTACACCTCTCTGAACAGTGTCTGGGAGGCTGTGGTTGCTGCTGCACGCAATGTTGATGGTGAACAGATCAAAACACTGACAGAATCCATGGATGGCAGGCTTTTGAGTGTCCTTGCAAAGAAAGGTGGCTATATTGGTCACTGATTTGTTTTTGTTTTGTTTTTGAATGTCAGAAATGTATATTTGTGAATGTTGAGATGTTATATTGGTTTCACTGGTAAAAATAAATAATTGAAATGGGTATATATTTGTTTTTTGTTAAGTTGCCTAATAATTATGCACAGTAATAGTCACCTGCACACACAGATATCCCCCTAAAATAGCTAAAACTAAAAACAAACTAAAAACTACTTTCAAAAATATTCAGCTTTGATATTAATGAGTTTTTTGGGTTCATTGAGAACATGGTTGTTATTCAATAATAAAATTATTCCTCAAAAATACAACTTGCCTAATAATTCTGCACTCCCTGTATTTTACATTTTACAGTTTTTCGCTGTAGTGCCCCTTTAAGGCTTTCTTCACACATAAATCTATACATTTCCAGTCCAGTCCTGTTAGTTTTGCATCAGTTTTACCTGACTGGACCGGAAATGTACCCATAGAAACACATACAAAACGGATAGATAGAAAAGTGACAAAACTGGACTGAACTGAAGCAAACTGTCAAAAACTGTCGGACAGGACTGGACAACTTTTATGTGTCAACCAAGCCTTATACTTTTGTAACTCAGATTGTCCAGCAACACATTATTTATACATAACCAGGATAAGATGAGTGATCATTCAATTCTTTACGTATTATCATTATTATTACCAATGACGTTCCAGTCCTATCAGCAGTTCTAGTTACTTTATGTAAGCAATCCACCAAGATATTTATTTGTAATGATTATACTGTAGATTGATCTATAATATGCACACAAGTAAGCCTTGAAAGTTGAATTACTATTTGCCACTAATCCCTACAACATGTAGAGCTGAGTTGGTGGCATTGCTTATTTCTCAACAGATATCACAGCTTATGTCTGCTTCACTGTGGACCTGAAGTCTTGCACAGGAAAGATGGAAAAAATAGAGAAATGCACTCTGTATTTAGAGAGTTTAACCTGTCTAATTCCCCCTCATCCATGACTAAGAACAAGATGTAATTTGATCTTTCCCCGTGTCAGCTGACTGCCACGGCAGAGAGATAATTGATAAACACAGGATGTTAACAATATGTTTGCTTCCATGAAAGCAGGAAGTAGACACACTGCAGAATTATTGCAGGATTTGTATCAGCTGTAACAAAGAAATGTGTTTCTATAAAGGTTATTATGCTGTTGCGTATCTTTTAGAGCAGAGAGGACATTCTGAGTTCAGGTCCGCTTTAAAGGACAACTGAATTGAGAAAATATTGAGGCTGCCATATTTATTTCCTTATAAACAATGCCAGTTGCCTGGCAGCCCTACTGATCGCTTTGGCTCCAGTAGTTTCTGAATAACACCAGAAACAAGCATGCAGTTAATCTTGTCAGATCTGACAATAATGTCAACACTTGATCTTGTTTAGGGTCTATGGCTAAAAGTATTAGAGGCAGGGGATCAGCAGGATAGCCAGGCAACCGGTATTGCTTATAAGGAAATAAATATGGCAGCCTCCATATCCCTCTCACTTCAGTTGTCCTTTAAGAGCCTCTGTACTGTACTTCAAACACCTTCACCTACATCTAGTCCTAAGAAAAATATTAAACACTTCCAAATATACAAAGAGACTGACATCCTGGTTTGCCACTGCAAATGCATCTAAAATATGAAACATTTCCGAACACACATCTTGGTTAAGACCACGTAAAGCAACTAATCCCCATCATATTAATGCAATGGTTTTACATCTGATAATTCTCATAACTCAGCACCAAGGATAGTAACCATTTCCTGGAAGTTGTTCCCAACTCACCTGGGCACATTAATCTCTCTCCCCCGTGGACGCCGGGAGGCCTTATTGAAGGCAATCTTGGCTCCGATGGCCACGGCTAGAGTGAAACTAATGACACCACAGATGACATAAACGGTGCTATTGGTCTGGTCTGCATGTCCATGATCGTTCAGTTTACTGTTGGCACTGGTAGTGATGGGCTGCGTTGTATGTGCCCAGAAAGGGCTGTTATAGTTTCCACAGCTGTCCTGGTCCAAGCGCTTGTGACGATGCTCACAACAAAAGCGGTAATGGCAAGTGCCACAACAGTAGCGATATGTACCAGTGGTACAGTTAAAGGTTGCGTCATACTGTCCCATCACATCATAGTACCCATGACACATATCTGGCACGCTCTGGCTCTTTCCTGAAGAGGCATTCTGGGATGCCGCTGGTCGTTTTATGTGTGCAAGTAGCATTGGCACTGCCTGTGTTTGGTTCTTTTGCCATCGACTCTGGGCAACGCCAACACTGAGTGCTGAGTGCACACTGAGGGCATCCAGGGTAACGCTGAGCAACACTGACATGAGATGAAACATGGCAACCACCGCTCTGATAGTCAGTGTAAGTAACAAGTGGAACTCTCTTTCTCTCTGACGTGTGGTGGGGGAGGCCCTTCTCGTTTGGCTGTGGTGCTTTTGAAGTCTTCACATGACAAACAGTTTAACTCATTTCAGACTTCAGTATTTGCTTTTATTAAACTTCATTTAAAAAAGAGTCTTCAGTACAAAAAAGGACTCCAAACAAAACCTAAAAGAAAACAGAGAGAAAGAATTAGCAAACCAAATAATGTGAATGGACTAGGAAGTCGATGATCAGGCGATCAGGTGAGTTTTAACCCATTGTTATCATCTAGTCGCGACTCTGCAGGGAGGGAGTGGGGGGAGGAGAGGCACCCGGTGCCTATTGGCGGGCTGGATTTACAGCCGTATCCAGTCTGTGGGCCGTAGTTTGGCCAGTGTTGTGTGGTGGCTGGAAAGTGTACTGGTTAAGGGCTCTGCCTCTGACACAGGAGACCAGGGTTTGAATCTCGGCTCTGCCTGTTCAGTAAGCCAGCACCTATTCAGTAGGAGACCTTGGGCAAGTCTCCCTAACACTGCTACTGCCTATAGAGCGCGTCCCAGTGGCTGCAGCTCTGGCGCTTTGAGTCCGCCAGGAAAAAAGCGTAATATAAATGTTCTGTGTTTGCTTGTTTGTTTGTGTTCTAGGCAAAAGCCTGAACTTGTGGTGCCTGTTAAGGTGCCCATTAACAGTACTATATTTTCATCAGATGCAATATTTCAACGCAGTATTTACAATCGAATTTTACAAAAAACAGCACAGTGTTTGGTGAAAATCGATGTGAAACGATTTGGTCGATTAGAACTTAAAATTCAGTCAATCTGTAAGTTGGACTTTACAATTGTATTGAAAGAGAGAAAAGGCCCTAATCGACTTGTTTATGGGAACAATCGAGAATTACCTTCCGATTATATACTATCGTAAAACGTTTGTCGAAAGATTGCATCTGATGAAAAAATTATACCGTTAATGGGCACCTTAGGTCTGAGCTTGAACTAATAGTGCCTGTAGTCCCAAGCCTAAACTAATGGTGCCCATAGGCTTAAACCTGATCTAGTGGTGCCCCCGCACCCCACCCCCCCACACACACACACACACAACTCCAATCACATCTACATCACACCTCCAAAACAAATCACCTTTTTTTTTCTATCACTCAGTAACCTTTTCTCAGTAGATCTAATCAGCAGGCCAAAGCAAGGAAGAGGGACAGGGGGGGTGCTTCACAAAGAGCAGTTGAGAATTTCACTTATGATTTAGAAATAAAGTTGATTTCACAGCCTGATCTCATCACAAGTGAGATGCAATAGAAAACATGTGGGCTGACTGTATGTATACGCTTACAAGAATCCATGCTGAATGTATAATGAATTTCCCATAAGTCATTTCATACTATGCACCCCTTTGAGAAGTTTTCTGTAGTTTGACAGTTTATCTTTCAGAAGCAGAATGTTGTCACAGTCAGAAGTCTGCCATGCTTTCTATCTCTGCAGTGAGCCCATTAGAAGATCTAATATGCTGTTATATTACAAAAGAGCACAATGTAAAATTAGTTTAGGAATAGGACAGAATTTAGGAACCACTACAGCAATTTAAAAAAAAAAGAAAATATAGATAATTTGAGTTTTCAACTGCTAAGTCATCCTGCTGCAGAAAGCATCATTGTGGAAGGCTTATTGAGGCTACTTTCACACGCAGCCCGGCCAAGGCAGAGGCGAGGGAGGCTCCAGCCTCAGGGCGCAGTGTAGGAGGGGGCGCAGAGAAATAAGAAAAGGGGATACATGGCAGTGACTGAAAACCAGATAGCTAGAGAATAAGGTGTGTGTGTGTGTGTGTGTGTGGGGGGGGGGGTGTTGGGGGCCTCTGAGTCTAATAGCAATTAGAGTTGGGCCGAACGGTTCGCCGGCGAACCTGGTTCGCGCGAACCTAGGTGGTTCGCGTGCGGGTACCGCACGCGAACTTTATTGCGGAAAAGTTCGCCCCATTGCGGTTCGCCCCATAATGCACTGAGGGTCAACTTTGACCCTCTACATCACAGTCAGCAGGCCCAGTGTAGCCAATTAGGCTACACTAGCCCCTGGAGCCCCACCCCCCCTTATATAGGCAGGCAGCGGCGGCCGTGGCCACTCGTGTGCCTGCATTAGTTAGAGTAGGGCGAGCTACTGCAGTCTCTCATAGGGAAAGATTAGTTAGCCTTAGCTTGTCCCTGGCTGCATACCTGTTCATTGATCCTGCCACTGCATACCTGTTCATTGATCCTGCCACTGCATACCTGTTCATTGATCCTGCCACTGCATACCTGTTCAGTGATCCTGCCACTGCATACCTGTTCATTGATCCTGCCACTGCATACCTGTTCATTGATCCTGCCACTGCATACCTGTTCATTGATCCTGCCACTGCATACCTGTTCATTGATCCTGCCACTGCATACCTGTTCAGTGATCCTGCCACTGCATACCTGTTCATTGATCCTGCCACTGCATACCTGTTCATTGATCCTGCCACTGCATACCTGTTCATTGATCCTGCCACTGCATACCTGTTCAGTGATCCTGCCACTGCATACCTGTTCATTGATCCTGCCACTGCATACCTGTTCATTGATCCTGCCACTGCATACCTGTTCATTGATCCTGCCACTGCATACCTGTTCAGTGATCCTGCCACTGCATACCTGTTCATTGATCCTGCCACTGCATACCTGTTCTGTGAACCCACCACTGCATACCTGTTCTGTTCAGTGGACCCGCCACTGTATACCTGTTTAGTGAACCCGCCACTGCATACCTGTTCTGTTCAGTGGACCCGCCACTGTATACCTGTTCAGTGGACCCGCCACTGCATACCTGTTCTGTTCAGTGAACCCGCCACTGCATACCTGTTCTGTTCAGTGGACCCGCCACTGTATACCTGTTTAGTGAACCCGCCACTGCATACCTGTTCTGTTCAGTGGACCCGCCACTGTATACCTGTTCAGTGGACCCGCCACTGCATACCTGTTCTGTTCAGTGAACCCGCCACTGCATACCTGTTCTGTTCAGTGGAGTTTGGTGTGTCAGTGTGAAGCAGTACCTTAATTACACTCCCTGATTGATGTATACACATGCAAGATGTTTTAAAGCACTTTAGGCCTGTCATTTAGCATTCAATGTGATTTCTGCCCTTAAAACGCTGCTTTGCGTCAAATCCAGATTTTTCCCGGTGACTTTTGGCGTGTATCCCACTCCGCCATGCCCCCCTCCAGGTGTTAGACCCCTTGAAACATCTTTTCCATCACTTTTGTGGCCAGCATAATTTTTTTTTTTTTCAAAGTTCGCATCCCCATTGAAGTCTATTGCGGTTCGCGAACTTTAACGCGAACCGAACCTTCCGCGAAAGTTCGCGAACCCGGTTCGCGAACCTAAAATCGGAGGTTCGGCCCAACTCTAATAGCAATCAGTGTGTGACAGCTGGGGAGGGAGGGATGGAGGGGCGCACTTTGTTGTCTCAGCCTTGGGTGCTGGTGGACCTTGTCCCGTCTCTGCTTTCACACACAGTGTGGTGGCATTGTCCTGTGGCATGAGACCCTGACGTAGAAGTCTTACTGTACCATTTCCCCTTGCACATTACCCTGTGGCAGAGTGCGCCAACAAGGTAATATGCATAGCTCCGCCTCTGAACAGGAAGTACTGAGGCAGGGAACACGCTTGACTGTTTTCGTACACGTTTTCTGCACAAAAAAACTGAGAACTCATGTTAATCAATGGGCTAGTACACACTTAATATTTTGTTCGCGCGCAGAAAAAAAACTGACATTCTGCATCATGACTCTGCACATTTTGTCAGTTTTTTGTATCAATTACATTAGCTGCTATTGATTTGCATTGCTCCATAATCTGTGCAGTAGGCACAAATCATGCCACAACACACTTCAGAGTTTGCAGTGGCCTTATGTGGATTTACCTATTTCTGTTGCACTGGGTTGCCTTAGTGTGTAGGTCCCTATAGACTTACATTGACCTTACGACAAGCTGCAGGCAGGAGAGAGTAACGCGACACAATAAAATAAAAAGTGTGAAAGGGGCCTTAACAAAGCAGAAATCACACTGCAGTGAACTGACATCTGTCTTGTTGCCATGGGTTACTGCACATAACCAATCAGCACAGGATGAGAGATACATGTTGGAATAATGGTCCCAGGGACAAGGCTTTAGTAATAACAGCTCCCATATCTACTGCTGATTTTATTGTCCATTTGTGTAATCCTTTAAGATAGTGGAAGATTGGTAAACCAATTAAATTTGTTTTATTTGACAGCCACATTCTATGTTTTCATTCTTTTTGCAAGATATGCTCCCTAATTTTTGTTGTAACTTAAAGAGAAACTGTGACCGAGAATTGAACTTCATCTCAATCTGCCAAAAAAGCAAGCAGCGTCTCCTTCCAGTGACATCACCTGCCAGCAGTAAAAATGTCACCATGTGATAAATGTCAGAATGTAAATCAGGGAGTGGAAAGATTTTACAATGGGCAAACACTGACTACCGTAAATCATTTATACATAATTATTGTAAAAATGAAGCACTTTTTTTTATTACATTATTTTCACTGGAGTACATTTTTTACTAAATGCGATCTTTCGATGCAATTTGAATGATCACAACTAGAGTTGGGCCGAACCTCCGATTTTAGGTTCGCGAACCGGGTTCGCGAACTTCCGCGGAAGGTTCGGCTCGCGTTAAAGTTCGCGAACCGCAATAGACTTCAATGGGGATGCGAACTTTAAAAAAAAAATTATGCTGGCCACAAAAGTGATGGAAAAGATGTTTCAAGGGGTCTAACACCTGGAGGGGGGCATGGCGGAGTGGGATACACGCCAAAAGTCCCCGGGAAAAATCTGGATTTGACGCAAAGCAGCGTTTTAAGGGCAGAAATCACATTGAATGCTAAATGACAGGCCTAAAGTGCTTTAAAACATCTTGCATGTGTATACATCAATCAGGTAGTGTAATTAAGGTACTGCTTCACACTGACACACCAAACTCACCGTGTAACGCACCGCAAACAGCTGTTTGTGTAGTGACGTCCGTGCTGGACTGGTGCGCACCATGGCGAGAGTGGCTTTACAGCCCATATGGTCGCCTGGTATACAGTGGCGTGTTCACTGAACAGAACAGGTATACAGTGGCGGGTCCACTGAACAGAACAGGTATGCAGTGGCGGGTTCTCAGAACAGGTATGCAGTGGCAGGTTCACTGAACACAACAGGTATGCAGTGGCGGGTTCACTGAACAGGTATACAGCGGCGGGTCCACTGAACAGAACAGGTATGCAGTGGCAGGTTCACTGAACACAACAGGTATGCAGTGGTGGGTTCACAGAACAGGTATGCAGTGGTGGGTTCACAGAACAGGTATGCAGTGGTGGGTTCACAGAACAGGTATGCAGTGGTGGGTTCACAGAACAGGTATGCAGTGGCAGGTTCACTGAACAGGTATGCAGTGGTGGGTTCACTGAACAGGTATGCAGTGGTGTGTTCACAGAACAGGTATGAAGTGTTGGGTTCACAGAACAGGTATGCAGTGGTGGGTTCACAGTACAGGTATGCAGTGGTGGGTTCACAGTACAGGTATGCAGTGGTGGGTTCACAGAACAGGTATGCAGTGTTGGGTTCACAGAACAGGTATGCAGTGGTGGGTTCACAGTACAGGTATGCAGTGGTGGGTTCACAGAACAGGTATGCAGTGTTGGGTTCACAGAACAGGTATGCAGTGGTGGGTTCACAGAACAGGTATGCAGCCAGGAACAAGCTAAGCCTAACTAATCTTTCCCTATGAGAGACAGTCTGCAGCAGCTCACCCTACTCTCACTAATGCAGGCACACGAGTGACCGTAATGGCCGCCGCTGCCTGCCTTATATAAGGGGGGTGGGGCTCCAGGGGCTAGTGTAGCCTAATTGGCTACACTGGGCCTGCTGACTGTGATGTAGAGGGTCAAAGTTGACCCTCCATGTGCATTATGGGGCGAACCGAGCCGTGGGGCTGATATTGTGGTGAAACCCCTCCCACAGTGTGATGTCAGGACATGGTTCTGACATCACACTGTGGGAGCCTTGTTGCATTGTGGGAAATAACAGCTGTTCACAGCTGTTTCCAGCTGCCAAAAAAGCAAGCAGCATCTCCTTACACTGACATCACCTGCCAGCAGTAAAAATGTCACCATGTGATAAATGTCAGAATGTAAATAAGGGAGAGGAAAGATTTTAAAATGGGCAAACACTGACTTAATCATTTATACATAATTATTGTAAAAATGAAGCATTTTTATTACATTATTTTCCCTGGAGTTCCTCTTTAAGGTAGACATCCTGCTGCTATTTCCAACCAACCGCTGTACACAAAGCTGCAGATTAGAACCCTCAGTTCAGTTACCCTAATTATCAGGAATGATATGGGGCCTTCAAGTAACAGCCATCATTGCAGAACCCGGAGGAAGCCAAACCTGGCCTACAAAATGTAAAGCTGTTCCCTGCAGCGCTCAGCAATTGAAAAAGTACCAAAAAGTAAGTGATAAAGTACTGTTAAAATTATTCTGAGTATTTTCCTGCTTGCCGGTGGCTTGAAAGGCATTTTATTGATAAGGTGTGAAAATATCACCTAAGAGAAAACTTAGGAGATGAAGTGAATTGATTAAGGGCCATAGTTTGAAAATGACTCTAGCTATGACCTGCTTGGTGAGGGCTAATGACTCCTGAAAATGCTGCTCATGTGAATATATTCTGTCCTGTTCTTAAAGCAATAGCCAGACTGGTTTATAGGAAGTATGTTTATTGCTTGATTGTACTGTCTGCGTAGAAATCAATCACTGATGTAGTCATTTGGTGATCAAACCAATCACCCGGGCAAAAAAAGATCAATGCACACATAATAAACATTAGTCAGCAGCACCTGTGCTAACAGTCACTACTAACATCCCTGCTAGCTGTGTGATTTATGACACCGTGGTCTCTGCATCATCCAGCTCTGTAAGATAAGGACTAGCCCAAAGTAGTGCAAAGCATTATACAATTTGGCCACCCCTATTATGGCGGCAAAAGCATGTATTTTTTACATGTCTTAAATGTAGTTCAGAAATGTATTTTTGAAATATGAACTGGTTTTGCATTGTTACATGTCCCTGTCAGAGATGGATTAAGATGTAATGGGGAAAGGTAATTTTTTTGCCCCCCCCCCCCCCCCTTGTGGTCCTTTTGGTAAGCTGAAGTGGAGAGAGGTCAGAGAAGGTGGCAGGTAGGCCCCCTGACACCCATTACGTCCCAAGCACCTGCCTAGGTTGCCTGGTGGATAATCCTGCTCTGGTCCCTGTGCATGAAAGCATTTCAAAACACATTTGGACATCATTCCTACATTATATCTACCTCACAAAGCAGAGGCGCTAGTTTAGTCTCTGGTTGGGAGCACACTTATTAAAAAGCGTTTTGGCAAAAACGCATTCATCTTACACATGGTAGAATCCGATGGAGATCACATTTGGTGTCCATATTATTTGTGTTGCGCGTGTGGAAAAAAAATTCTTGTGTTTTTGTTTCAAAGTTGGCATCAGTTGTGCATCAATACAACTCTATGGGATCACACTGATAGCACAAATACAACACATTTTGTGCATACAAGATGTATTATCACCTACAGCCATTTTGGCATTTCTAAAAAACGCACTACAACACAATTGAAAACTCTGAAAAATGCACAAAAAATATTGCAGTACACTAAGCAGGGAAAAACACACAGAAATGTCAAAACGCATATGCAATGTTTCACACATTCTTTGCATGGACCGGTGCAGTCCCAGCATTACTCTCCTTCATCCCCGCTGTCCTTCCCTTCATTCCTGCTGTCCTTCCCTACACTCCCCCTGTCCTCACATTCATTGCTGTTGTCATCAAGTACATTCCTGCTTTCCTCGCCTTCATGCCTCCTGTCCTCACTTTCTTTCCTGCTCATCTTGTTCATCTTTTCCTTCATTCCTGCTGTCCTTGCCTTAATTCCCGCTATCCTCGCCTTCATTCACACTGTCCTTGCCTTTATTTCTACTGTGCTTATCTTCATTCCTGTTGTTCTCGCCTTCCCTGCTCTCTCTCTTTCTCTTAAATACCTACTTTGTTTTCTCATCAATTTCTCTCTACTCACAACCTGTTTTGCTGATATCATTGATCATGTACCCTACTCTCTCCCTCGGTCCTGCTGTCTTTCCTATACCTTGCTCACCTGCTTCTCATTTATGCTGCACCTTTGACTGTCTCCATGATTTCTTTAATTCACTTTTAATCTCTTAGCTAATTCT
The DNA here is from genome assembly GCF_040937935.1 of Hyperolius riggenbachi. NCBI lineage: Eukaryota > Metazoa > Chordata > Amphibia > Anura > Hyperoliidae > Hyperolius > Hyperolius riggenbachi. The sequence goes on from NC_090651.1 coordinate 290,864,830, forward strand.
CCTTGACCTACTTTCTTCCTTTCATCTCCTCAACACTTAATGGAAGTGTTACATTAAAGTATCCACCTAGTTATCAGTTATTGAGGTTAATATTTACATGCTATATTGTGTACTCTGGGGGCGGCCCTACTTACAATGGGGAAGATTAACTTGGGGCACCCCTGACAGTCCCCATCCCTTCCTCAAGTCAGATGGTCCTCAGGGCCCCCGCAGAGTCTTCGGCAAAGTAGCATCTCACCTGTCCCGGCAGACGTACTTCTCTGTTAGTCTGTGGCTCCATGAGCTCAGCATCTTCATCCATCACTACCTGCATCTTCTCTGTGACCCATAGCATGTTATTAGGCAATAATGTGCTGTGTCATGGAGGAGAGGTGCCTATGCAAGGACAAAGACGGGGAGCGCATGGAGCCTTGGCCACCGGGACAGGTGGAACACCACTCTACCAAATTCTCTGCAGGGGCCCTGGGGACCATAGTTAAGTTGAGAGGTGACTAGGGGGCCCTGGGACAATTGCCCAGGTTGCCCCAGGTAAGGCCAAATGGTATCCAAAGTGGGTGTCCGATAAGTTAATTAGTGGCAGGCACCTGTATTGTGGAAACTAGTTTAGGTGGCAAAACTCAGGATGCTAAAGTCCAAGCCGATAGCAGAAAATTTGCATCAGTTATCCAGTAGGCTTAGGCATTGAGATGGGGTGAGGTTGTGGTTAGGCACCAGGAAGTTATAGCATAAGCATAATAAGCATAAATAAGTCACCGGGGAAATGTTAGGGTTAGGTGTCAAGAAGGGAATTTACCATTTAGGGCATACATGTCAAACTCCGGCCCACGCACCAAATTTGGCCCTCGGAGCCATTCAATTTGGCCCTCAAGTGGTTTCCCCACTTTGCATTATGTTTGGCCCACTCTAGACCACCAGGGAAGCTATATTGGAGGTGAAGCCCTAGAACACCAGGGAAGCCATATGGGAAGGTAGGGGGAAAGCACTAAACACCAGGGAACTGTATAGGGGAGGGTGGAGCCTCGACTAGACACCAAGGAACTGTATAGGGGAGGGAGGACCACTAGACACCAGACAACTTTATAAGGGAGGAAGGTGGCCAGTAGACATTGAGGTTGGCCCGCGACTAGGTCACAGTGTACAGTTTTGGCCCGCGACTAGGCCCCAGTGTGCAGTGTTCGGCCCACTTTGTATTTGAGTTTGACACCCCTGATTTAGGGGGATCAGTTGTGTTTAGGCGATCAATGGGGTTGGCACCAAAACATCAATAAAAATACAGTTGGAAACAAAACATAGCAAAGTATAACAATACTAAAATAAAAGTAGTCCAAAATTAGACAGTAGAATCTGCTCTTTGCGCGAGTAGCCCCAGCTAGAGGCACATACACATGAGTGAGTACACGGAATATGCTGACATACAGAAATATTATTATAGTTAATGTTTCGTTCGGCTAATCAAATCAGAATTCTTTAGCTCCCTCTGGAAGGTTTTCTGTTAATTTATGAATTATTTAGGTTATCCAGAAATGTTTTGCGCACTTCTGCATGCCTGAGTGGTGTCACATTGGATGTCTCTGAGTCCTGAAGCACCAGGTGGTTTCAGAGAGAGGAGACTCCAATCTGGTTTTTGCATTGTCTTCTGACTCATACTGGATTACTCATACCGGCTTACAGCATGCTTTGCTGCACTCATTTAATGGGAATGTTATGTAATACAGTTTTCTTAAATATGTTTTCCTACTACTGTAGTCAATTTTTTTCTGTTACCAATTCTGTATCTGCACTACTTTTAACCCATGTTTACCCTCTGCACAAGGTAAAATGCATACTTGAGATTTAAAGGACATCTGTAGTGAGAAGAATAGGGAGGCTGCCATATTTATTTCCTTTTAAACAATACCAGTTGCCTGGCAGCCCTGCTGATCTATTTGGTTGCAGTAATGTGAATCACACCAGAAACAAGCATGCAGCTAAACTTGTCAAATCTGACAATAATGCCAGAAACACCTGATCTGCTGCATGCTTGTTCAGGGTCTATGGCTAAAAGAATTAGAGGCAGAGGATCAGCAGGACAGCCAGGCAACTGGTATTGCTTAAAAGGAAATACTGTAAATATGGCAGCCTCCATATCCCTCTTGCTTCAGCTGCCCTTTAAAAAAAGCGATGGAAATACTGTAATTTTGAAATCACCAGATGTAGTTAACTCTCCCCAATCCTCCCCAATGGATTACAACAAAGCACTGTTCACAACTTGATGGAAGGGGTCCCAGGGAATGTGGGGGCCTTCTTCTCCTCCCTCCCCCCACCCACATGCAGAATAGCACAGGGAGCAGCTATTATTTACCTGCTCCAGCACCGTGGGATTCTTCTGTACTTCACAGCCGCTCACTCTCTGCTGCCATTTGCCAGCTCCCGATCACATGACTGATGTGAGTCACATGATCAGGAGCCAGAGGATGGCAAGAGAGAGTGTGGGGCTGTGATGCATGGATGAGACCTGCAGCGCCAGAGAAGGTAAATATTATTGTGCTCCCTGTGCTACTCTGCATGGCGGGTTGAGGTAGTGGGGGATGGTTTGTGTGTTTTTCTTTATTGGCTGGCTTTACTTTTGGAAGGGGGCAGTGAAGTAGGTTTTTGGGTGGCCTATGGACCCAGGGACGAACACGCTGAAACCAGCGCAGGAGGTGTGGGCGCAGCCGGCGCCACCATAGGCCGTAATGGGAATTACGGCTATAGCAGGCACAGGGAGTAATGAAGACGGAGCTGAAGTTACTTTTAAAACATAATAATAATTTCATTCCCCACAATCCATGGCGGCCTGGAGGGGGAATAGTATTTAATACGGCCGGGACTTGTGCGGCAGCAGGATCAGCCATATACCGGCTGAAAACTGCACCCAAGTCTCCAGCGCCGTTATCTCTCTTACGCTCCCCCAGGCCCCTCTGCAGTCACAGGGGTTATTATTATACCCCTGTTTGTAATGATTTGCGTCTCCCTCTTCCATTTATTTTGCTTTGGGACAGTCTCCCTAGGCCACAGCCTGTGATGCCTTTGTAGAAACATAGCCCTACCTTAAACATACGATGCCAGTGGGACCTAGAGAAATGTCTTATTCAATGCCACTCATTGTACACTACCTAGAGCGCTAATCTATAAGCATATAGTAAAAGGTGCTCTGTTTTCTGAGAATCACATACCTTATATACTCGCGTATAAGCCTAATTTTCAGCACAAAAATGTGCTGAAAAGTTACCCCCTCTGCCTATATGCGAGTCAGTGGAGCACAACGGATGGTGAAGTGGGTTATGCTACTGGCAGGGGAGGGTAAGGATCTTGCACTAGTGATCCAGCTCTTGCAAGCTGGCTCCCTGTTCTGTCTGTGCCCCCCTATCCCCTGCAACATGGTGTGCAGAATGCTCTGCTCAAGATTACCTGCGTCCCCTGGCTTGTGGAGCAGAGCGTGCAAGCAACGAGTTAGTGGTGCAATGATCAAAGATTCTGGCAATTACTGTGTCTCATAACTATGACGCCGTCTAGTGGCGTGTTGAGGCGCAGCTGTATCATCCTTGGGGCACATCTGGCTATGGGGAGAGAGGATGACTTGTCCTGGGGGCACATCTGGCTAATGTTGAGAGGGCAATACTAGGGAGGGGACTTATATGCGAGGCCATCAGAGGGAAAAGTTGGTACCTGGGCTTATACACAGGTCGGCTTATATGTGAGTATATACGGTATGACTATAACAAAAGTATTTAAAATCCCTTTTTTACCCACAATTCCTTTCAAGGCCATAGATTACCTTCAATAAGCTGCATGATTCTGTACTATAGCAACAATGGCATTTTAACTGCTGACACAGTACACACGGAAACATAATGACACATGGCATGCACGTGTTAAATCCATGTGGTACATTATTTGTATTAAATATTCATCAACCATATTAGGCATCTAAAGCCATAAACTGTAAAAATGTTAACCCTTACACATTGATGTCAGTGTTTTGCACAAGGATTTTGGTCTCCTCTGATGGCTCTTTCGCTGCTGAGCTGTTAAAAGAGTACTGGGCCATGTTATGGAAGTGTATGGGAAGCAGTGCCAGATTTGCTCTGTTCCTCAACCCCTGAATTTGACGACTCATGATTTTTAAAGATTTCCTAGGGCTCTTTCACACTAGAGCCCATTTGCTGCATTTCAACGCAAAGTCAAAACTTTGCATTAGCCAAGGTAAAATGAAAGTCCATACACTTTCATTTTACCTTTCACACCCGACGCTGCGTTTTGATGCGTTACGGTACGACGCACCTGGTAGCTTTTTATCATTGGGAGCCAGCGTTTTCCCGTCGGGTGAATTAATAGCTACCACCGCTGATTGCGTTGCACCACTACATCCCGACGACACGCCACAGGCTATTCAACGCATGCAGGAGAACAGCTCCTGCACGTGTTGTCTGATGTGAAAGAGCCCTTAACGTTATTGTTACTGGGAGTCCATGCCATGCTTTGGGCAACACCTGCATAGCAATAAAACTGCTGGTTTTACCCATGTTGTGGGTGATTTTTCATGTTTTCATGGTCAGTGTGACCATCTGCACGGATTCTTCCAGCAACCTAAGTGCAAACAGGTTTTCCCCACACTCCTATATCAGTGGTTGCTGCTGTAGCAACACAGATTTATGAGTACCATTCTATTTATCTTTATTCTACATTTATGAACTTTTCTAGACATACTACACCCTCAGATCTCCCGGTGTACTCTTTGCGTATTTTTAAATAATAGCCCCTGTCTCTCATGCAGAAGTAAAGAAAGGAGAGGTGGCATATGAGAATGTTAACTGAAAAGGATAGAGGAAGGTCAAGTGATGTGGTTACCTGGAAAAGTTTGACTTTTGGAGTCAGGAGGACTTATTTGTCAACCTATAAACAAGGAAGACTGAACTTCATTTAACGTACCCCTGAACCCAAAGAAAACCTGTGAAAAAATTACATATTTTCCAAGTACTTACCTCCCGCAGAGTCTGCCCAGCTTCCTGTCTTGTTCCTCCATGGTCCCGTTCAACTGCAGTCCACATGTGAAAAATAGGTCCTCTATCTTAAAAATGGCGATGACCCTGGATCTGCTTTTGGGGTCAGCGTTTCCATGTCCAGAAGTGCCCACACATCTGAGCTCTCTCTGTGCACTGAGAGGTGGGACATGCTACTAAGAAATGACAGGAGCATGCACAGATGGACAGATACTGGGTGGTAAGGGAGTGGATACCGGGTGTAAAAGGAGTGCAAACTAGGAGAGACTGGGCCCAGACAGGCCAGAAGGAATGCCTTTTCTCCTTGACACTATTCAATGGGCTTTCCAGTTGAATAAAAGAAAGAGTGCAGTATGGAGGGTGCTGTAGGCTACTTCACAGCACCAAGTAAATGGATATCTGTTTACTTTTATATTTAAGTGCTCAATTCAGTGGTACTTTATTTACTGTACTATGAAACACATCAGCCAAAATGTAACCGAGGAATACCATTTCAAGCTATACAGTTAAATGAGCAAAACAAGTGGATCTTCGTGGTTCGTGGGAAGTGGCGTGTGCAGAGATAAATTATCTCAACACATGGAAAACACTTCAACCGGGAGATGGAATGTTTTACACGGTAAAGTGTGATGATTGCTGAAGGAGTAGTTTGTGAATTGAGGTTATTACGCAAATATGCCGGATCTGATCAAGACCATCAATGGAACGCTCAAGTTTATAAAAATATCCTATGATCAACTGAAATTGCGCTGTGATGTAGTAGAGAGAATTGTATGAGTGACTCAATTACCTGTATACAGTTTTATGCCTGGAGAGAAGCTAGCATGTATTTTTGGCATGGCAAGCTATATGCTGGAAACGACATTGAAACAGGAGTATAATGAGTTTATAAACTCTCGACCTTATATTCACTAAATCCACCACCATTGCAGACCTCGACATCGCACCATTTCCACCCTCAGACCATTACCTTCTCGCCTTCAACCTCCTCACGGAAGGCACCTCCAAACTACCCGCCCACCCACCTGGTCGATGGCAGCGAGACCTACGCAAGCTCAACCCTGGCGTCCTTGCTGACTCCCTCCATGGCCTATCCTCCACTCTCCCCACCCTAACCTGTCCTAATCTTGCTGCAGCTCAGTATCACCAAATTCTCTCATCAGCCCTAGAGAAAGCTGCTCCACCAATATTCCGCCGCAACCGACCCCCTAACCGCCAGCCCTGGCGCACTACCCATACTCGCAACCTCCAGAGGGAAACACGCGCCACTGAACGAAAATGGCGGAAAACTCGACTAAACCAGGATTTCCTACAGTACAAGACTAACCTGCAGCAGTTCCACACTGCCCTTGCTCATGTGAAGCAGGAATACTTTACCAAGCTCATCGGAGCACAAGCTTCCAATCCCCGGCGTCTTTTTAGCACCTTCAACTCCCTGCTTAAACCCACACCCCCACCTTCTGTTTCCTCCCTCTCTGCCACAGATTTAGCCACCCACTTCACCAACAAAATAGTCTCCATCCGTCAGGAAATATCCAATCTTCAATCTTCACCTCCCACCTGCTCACAACCTACTCCTTCTCCACCCTATCCTCCCCTCACCTCCTTCACTCCTACTACCACTGAGGAGGTCAACCACCTACTGCAGACTTCCCATACCACTACCTCCCCCCTTGACCCTATCCCTTCTGATCTACTTCAGCCTCACTTCACGGATCTGGCCCCAGTCCTCACTACCATGTTTAACCTCTCCCTATCCACAGGCACCTTCCCCTCAGACTTCAAGCAGGCCACTGTACTGCCTCTGCTCAAGAAACCCTCCCTCGACCCCTTGCTACCCTCCAACTACCGCCCGATCTCCCTCCTCCCCTTCGCCTCAAAACTACTTGAGCATCTGGTTCACAAACGCCTGACCCAGTACCTCAATGCCAACTTACTACTAGACCCACTGCAATCTGGATTTCGGCCTGCCCACTCAACCGAAACGGCTCTCACCAAAGTGGTCAATGACCTTGCCTTAGCTAAAGCTGAAGGTAAATACACCATTCTCCTCCTCCTTGACCTTTCAGCAGCTTTTGATACAGTAGATCATCCCCTACTCCTCCAGTCCCTCCAATCCATGGGCATTCACGATCTCGCCCTGACCTGGCTTTCATCCTACCTCTCCAACCGCTCCTTCACGACCTCCTTCAATGAGTCCTCGTCCACCCCCAACCACCTCTCAGTGGGAGTCCCCCAAGGCTCGGTCCTTGGACTGTTCTCCCTATACACATCCTCCATTGGCAAGGTTATCTCCTCCATGGGTTTTAACTATCATCTGTATGCAGATGACACCCAAATCTATCTCCACACCCCTGACATATCCACCACTACCATGGACAAGGTCTCCTCCTGCCTATCTGCCATCTCCTCCTGGATGTCCGCTAGGTTCCTAAAACTAAATCTAGACAAAACGGAATTTATGATCTTCCCACCCCGGTCATCCCTGGACCTCCCAGATGTGCAGGTCACTGTTAACCACACTACTATTCACCCTACCTCTCAAGCCCGCTGTCTGGGTGTCACCCTGGACTCCGCACTCTCCTTCACTCCCCACATCCAAAACCTCACAAAGTCCTGCAACTTCCACCTTCGTAACATCTGTAAGATTCGCCCTTTCCTGACCCCTGCCACCACCAAACTCCTCATCCATGCCCTCATAATTTCCCGCCTCGACTACTGCAATGCCCTTCTGTCTGGACTCCCTAAGACCCGAATAGCCCCACTGCAGTCCATCATGAATGCGGCTGCAAGAATTATCCACTCCTCCCATCGCTCCACCAGGGCGGCTCCCCTCCGTGAATCCCTCCACTGGCTTCCTATCCAGTCCAGAATCAGATTCAAGATATTGTGTCTGACCTACAAATCCATCCACAAAACCTGTCCAACCTACATTTCTGATCTTACTCAGAGGTACATACCTAGCCACTCACTCTGCTCCCCCAATGAACTTCGCCTGACCGTCCCCCGCATCACCCAGTCCCATGCACGCCTCCAAGATTTCTCAAGAGCCGCTCCGACACTATGGAACTCCCTACCTCCACCCATTAGGACAGCCCCCTCCTTCAACACCTTCAAGAAGGCCCTCAAAACTCACCTTTTCATTCTTGCCTACCACCCCTCACAATTGCTCTAAACCCACAGCCGAACTCTGGTCCCCTACCTCTCGTGTCCCTACCTCTCCCTCTAGATTGTAAGCCTTTGGGCAGGGTCCTCACTCCTTTTGTGTCCTACCTGATCATGCACCTCCATTACTGTGCACCCATGCTATGCATTTGAGTGAACCTAACTTGCCTAATCTCCATGCTCCCATCCAGTGACTGACTAAGCATTACCTTGTACTCATACTGTGCTGTGTGATCTGGTTTTCTTGTATTCCTGTATTGTCATATTGCTGTATGTCACCCCTAAATATTGTCTGTAACCTAAACTAATGTCCAGCGCTGCGTAATATGTTGGCGCTTTATAAATACAACAAATAAATAAATAAAATAAATATAAACCCTTTTTTAACTAGTGAGCATGACATACATTTTACATAGCCACACTTGGCTTATAGATTTGTCCAGGTTTTGTTAACTGTAGAATTTGGAAGGAAATATGGCAAGATAATCACACAATGGTACACTTGATCTGACCACATACCCCTGTGCAAGCTACATCTGGTATATAGAACAATATAATGTTATAGACAAGACACAGCACATTTATATCACGCTTTTCTCCTGGCAGACTCAAACCACTTTGAACCCTGGTCAAAGGGCTCAAATCCCACATCAAAGGCAACAGCCTTACCAGTACGCAGAACTTTCATCTGTGAATTGTGCAATATTATTGTCATGCACTTATATAGTACCAACATCTAAGCCAACATCTTCATCAATTAACTTATCTATATGTCTTTCAGATGTGGAGGAAAACCTGAGCCTCCAGAGGAAACATGAGAAGAACCTACCAGCTCCGTGCAGATAGCATTCTGGCTAGTGTTGTCCGGATCATGAACGATTCGGATCTTTGATCCGGATCTTTGTTGTGAGTCGAATCATCCGAATCATCAAAATGAACGATTCGGTTCACAAAGGGGGTGGAGCCAGGAGCGGCACGCCTCCCCCCCTCTCAGCGGGCAGGGGGGTCCTGGAAGCAGAGCAGAGATGGATTGCTCAGTTGGAGGGGAGCCAGCCTTGCAGGGACTGGTAGATGAGAGAGGGGACATGGGTGCCACTGCCAGGTATGTGTAGAGCACACGTACTGGCTGGAATGTGCTGCTCATTTTAGGCTGTCTGTTCCGTAGTTGTGCATAGTGAACAAATGGGAAACTTTTGGCTCAAAAGCACAGCTCAGTAAATATGCAGACAGCGTACTGGGCTAGAATGACAGGTCAGGCACTGTGATTGCAGTGCAATATGATCCTCCTTCACTCTGCTCTAAACAGCTGCACTTAACTTCTTCCTACATTTATGATGAGTGTTCCAGGTGAGAAAAGGACACATTGGGGAATGCTTTTTTTCACTGTGAGACGTTTGCATTCAAAGTATACAGATGAACATATAGGTGAAATATATTTAAAGCATATGATTGCAACATGTGGGTAATGTGTGCAAAAAACATTTCTGCTCTCCCCTCTTCGTCCACCTCCTCCCTTCTCTGTCCACTCCCTGCCCTTCTCTGTCCACCATCTCCCCTTCTCTGTCTGTCCACCCCCTCTCCTTCTCTGTCCACTACAGGGGAAGTCCTGTCCTGCTAGTCATTTCACCCCCAGAATGCTTCCCTAGTAAAATGATTCGAAGATTTGGTTCAAAGATCCGGATCTTTTCAATGATCCGATTCGAATCATCCGAATCATTGAAAAGATCCGGACCTCCCATCTCTAATTCTGCAAAGTGTGCAACCTGGTATTCTAGTTCTACTAGGCAAGAATGCTTGTCGTTGTGCCACTTAGTGCCTGTCTTAAGGCAGGCCCAGATTTACATCACAGGAGCCTATAGGCATAGACGTTCTGGTGCCCTTGACTCCGCCCACAAATTCCGAGGGGAACGCACACCAAACCGCTCCACAAGTGTGCTGGCTGGCCCGGCTGTCACCTCTCCCCTGCCCAGCATAGTTAGCCAGAGGTGCCTTCCAGTATTAGGTCGTCATATGTACCCCCCAGTATTAAGTAACTGGAGGTCCCCTAAATATAGATAGAGAAGAAACCAAGTATAGGTAGGCAGAGGTGCTTACTATAGCGTCTTATGTGCCACATTCCATTCTGGAACCGCTGCTCCTCCGGCCCTATCCTGCACTTTTTCATGAAAGGTCCCCCACTTTCACTCCCTGTGCAGGCAATGGAAGAGGCATCTTTCAGTGTGGAGTAAATTTCCATACACACTTTTAACATGCACTGAGCAGTAATCTGAAACATATGCAACAAGCCTCAAGCTCATATTGAAGGCAAGGACAGCTGCCTCCTTATGGGTCGGGTGCCTTACTGCGGATGCGTGGAAATCTGCTCCATGCGTAAAGCTGCCTCTGCTCTGCAATTACCTGCAAAAGGGGTGAAAGTGGGGGAGCTTTAGTGAATAAGAGTGCAACGCGGGCCAGCACTCCGAGTGCCTGGACATATGACAGCTAGGGGAGTAAAGGGAAAACATTTAAAAAGGATTATACCACCTAGATACAAGCTGCTATCCTGTCCTCTCCCAGCTAGAGTTCAGCTGCAGCCGTGTGTGGTTGGAATTCCACTTTAGCAACTCTTTCTATTCTGCTGCTACAGCTGGGGAGGTCTTATTCCTGCTGATTCCATAATATAATGTAAGAAATATCACAGCAAGAGGCAGATCTGCCAGAACTTTGATTCACTTCAGTGTGAGAACCCATCAAGGGCTCAAAGTGGAGGATTGTTAATAAAGCAGCTGGCCAGCTCAGGAAGTACAGGAGGAATGTTCCCTACAAAGAAGTCTTACCGTTACTTTGATTTCATCTTTACAGCAGAGTTCAGCTCAGTTTTAAAGGAGGAACTCACTGCATTGACATCTTTGATGAGTTATAAGGGTACAGACTTGCACAGGTGGCTCAAAGAGGCGCTGGGTGGGCTTTCCTGCTGCTCATCACTACCCCTGTATCCCTGTGCCTAGTGCCCAAGTCATTACATGGAAAAAAAACTTATTTTATAATATATTCTGCCATTTTCCCAAACATCAGCTCACACCTTTGAAATCACCAACAACTCAAGATACTGTATTTGCGCTAGAGCTACACAGTTGCATCTTAGTTTGCAAAAAGATAAGAGATTCAGATTTTAGCAATACATTATTTTACTGGTCAAATTGATACGCAACCAAAGAAAAAGAAGAAAGAATAGTAAGAAACGGAAAGAAGAAAAGAGAAGCAAAAAAGAGAGAAAATACAGTAAAACAGAAAAGGAAAAGTAGGTGGATGAACTGTAGGTGAAATCAACTTTTTTTGGGGGGTCACAAACATCCCTACGTTGTCTAACAAAAAAGTGCGTCCATACTTTACTCAACCATTTACAGAAAAAGGAAAGGCGATAAGGGAGAATAGTAATGACACCCTTCAAAATGTTATTCCAATACACGATAAGTGCCTATAGAATTGTGCAGATATTGCCAAGCAGTAATTATTGTCCCTCTTTTTTCATGCTCTTAATCTTGCTCTCTCTCTTTCAATAGATTACACCAGCATTAATTAGTGAGATAGGTTAAGAAGTTCAATGGTGGCCATGTTTGGAGAAGGTCTCTAAGTTATGGTGTTAGTCATGGACATGAGGTTCATGTAAAAACATATATCTATTACATTTATTGTGGCAACTCTACTTTAATATCATCAAGCTACCATTCAAAATAGCAGACCAACAGGTACAGTATATACTTGCATATAAGCCGCCCCGTGTATAAGCCCAGGTACCCACTTTTCCCTTAGAAACCAGGAAAAGGTGATTGACTCGCATATAAGCCCCTCCCCAATATAGCCCCCTCCACAGTAGCCAGATGTGCCTTCAGTACAAGTCAGCCCCCCTCCCCATAGCCAGATGTGCTCCAGTATCATACAGCTGTGTCTCAAGAAGCCACTAGATAGGGTCATAGATATGAGACATAGCGACTGCCACCCCGATCATTGCACTGCTGACATGTTGCTGGCACGCTATGTGCTCCACAAGCCCGGGGACACAGGTAGTCTTCAGCAGCACACTATACACACCATGTTGCAGGGGATTGGGGGGCACAGACACAGCAGGGTGCAGCTGGCAAGAGCAGAATCCCTAATGCACAATCCTTATGCTCCTCTGCCAGTAACAAAACCTGCTCCACCATCCATTCTGCTCCACTGAAGCCAAGGGGGTAACTGTTCAGCACATTTTTTATGCTGAAAAATTAGGCTTATACGCTAGTATATACAGTTAATCTATACCAGCCGAATGTAGCTGTTCTTTTTCATGTCTTCAAAATTCACTTAACTACTCTTCAAGGTAAATTTGAAGCATGGAGCAACCCCCATGGCAGGAATTTGAAGATCCTGATGATTCCCTTATGAATATGCCATACAAATTTAGCACGGCCGACGCTTCCATAGGTTCAAACTTGGCAATATCCCAGGGCCCCAGAGTATAGTGGTCCCCGGGGCCCCTGCAAAGTACTTGCAGTGCAGCGAACTCACCTGTCTGACTGGCACACTCCCTCCTGAAGTCTGCGTCCACCTGTCCATCCTTGCCGTCACCCATTTCCCTGACCCGGTGGCATGTATGTACTCACTTAACATGCTGCCGGTAAGTAAAAGAAGTGCCGGCGAGGTTGGAGAAAGGAGGACAGAGGAGGGAGAACCCCATATCTATCTACATATCTAGCTCTATAGAATGACTCCTGCATGCACAGTGTGTTGCAGTTCTTAGTAACAGGCTCGGACTGAGCCACCGAACCACCGATGGTCCCATCGGTGGGCCCCGACTGCCCCGCCTCCTGGGGGCCCCAGAGCTAAGAGGGAGGGGGGCACAGCTTGGAAGGGGGGAAATTGGGCACAGAGCGGCGGGGAGGGGGGGAAGCCTCCCCCCCTCCCTCACCTAGGGCCCCCCCCTTCCGCGCACCCCTCTCCTCCAGAAGTGCAGCCAGCAGCGAGCGGAGAATAGCTACAGAGCTTCAGATGATGCTAGCTCCGCATGCCGCTGCTGGTCTCCGTCTCCTGTAGTGACGCTGTCCAATCACGCTCTCGCAGTACTTCCCGCGAGAGCGTGATTGGACAGCGTCACTACAGGAGACGGAGACCAGCAGGCAGCAGCAGCGGCATGCGCGGAGCTAGCATCATCTGAAGCTCGGTAAGCTATTTTCCGCTCGCTGCTGGCTGCACTTCTGGAGGAGGGGGGTGCGCGGAAGGGGGGGGGCCTAGGTGAGGGAGGGGGGGAGGTTTCCCCGCTGATCTGTGCCCGCTGCCCCCCCTTCCAAGCTGGGGGGGACTTGCATTTTGTGGGGGTATCTTCCACCAACCTGATTGCATTTTGTGGGAGTATCTGCCACCAACCTGATTGCATTGTGTGGGGGTATCTTCAGCCAACCTGATTGCATTTTGTGGGGGTATCGGCAGCCAACCTGTTTGCATTTTGTGGGGGTATCTGCAGCCAACCTGATTGCATTTTGTGGGGGTATCTGCAGCCAACCAGACTGCATTTTGTGGGGGTATCTGCCACCAACCTAATTGCATTGTGTGGGGGTATCTGCAGCCAACCTGATTGCATTTTGTCGGGGTATCTGCCGTCAACCTGATTGCATTTTGTGGGGGTATCTGCAGCCAACCTGATTGCATTTTGTTGGGGTATCTGCAGCCAACCTGATTGCATTTTGTGGGGGTATCTGCCACCAACCTGATTGCATTTTGTGGGGGTATCTGCCACCAACCTGATTGCATTTTGTGGGGGTATCTGCCACCAACCTGATTGCATTTTGTGGGGGTTTCTGCCACCAACCTGATTGCATTTTGTGGGGGTATCTGTCACCAACCTGATTGCATTTTGTGGGGGTATCTGCAGCCAACCTGATTGCATTTTGTGGGGGTATCTGCAGCCAACCTGATTGCATTTTGTGGGGGTGTCTGCCATCAACCTGATTGCATTTTGTGGGGGTATCTGCAGCCAACCTGATTGCATTTTGTGGGGGTATCTGCCACCAACCTGATTGCATTTTGTGGGGGCATCTGCAGTCAACCTGATTGCATTTTGTGGGGGCATCTGCCGTCAACCTGATTGCATTTTGTGGGGGTATCTGCAGCCAACCTGATTGCATTATGTGGGGGTATCTGCAGCCAACCTGATTGCATTTTGTGGGGGTATCTGCCACCAACCTGATTGCATTTTGTGGGGGCATCTGCCGTCAACCTGATTGCATTTTGTGGGGGCATCTGCCGGCAACCTGATTGCATTTTGTGGGGGTATCTGCTGCCATTTGACTACTTGATGAATTATCATGAGGCATGTAACTACTTGAATATTTTATCTAAAATGTATCTGGTCAGACCTAATCTCTGTGAATAACACCGCTACTTATTTTGTGTTTTGTATTTTTTTTTTTTAAGTCTGCCCATGACTCATCATGACCACGCTGATGTTCCAGTGCGTGGTGACACCCATTTAGTTTCGCTGCGCGCGCCGCATTTAGACATATCCCTATTGGAGACTGTCCTCAGAATTGCTCACAATCTATTCCCTACCATAAAGTCATGCAAAATTTTTAGAGTACATGTGTATGTGAGCCCAAAATGGGGGAGGGGGGGGAGGAGGAGTGTGGGGTTGGGTCCCAGGCTGAAACTTCCTTGGTGGGCCCTTAGTGTCCCAGTCCGACCCTGCTTAGTAACATTGCATCTAAGGCTCCCTGCACACTGCAAATTCCTTTCGCGATTCCGATTCTGAATCCCAATTTACAATTCCAGTTTTTCCCTGAATACAATCAACAGAAAAACTGAGGAAAAAATGCAGCATGCAGTAACAATTAAGAATCGGAATCGGATGTAAAAATCGATTAAAAATCGGAATCGGAATTGCATACAGTGTGCAGGGAGCCTTACTCTGGCTTCCTAAGTCTTAGTCTGCATGTGACCAATTGCTTTCTCCACAACAAACGAGTGTTTGTCAGCTTTTTACAACCCCCCATCCCAGCTTGCCCCATGTGCTTTCCTCGTTATTTCTCATTTATTTTTTATGTGTTGTCACAAATCATGTACCATCTGAATTTTCTACATGAATAACTAATTGTAAAACACTTCCAGGGGAGAGAAAAAGTGTGTTTTTAAAAGCATATGGCATGCAGCAAAGCATAAAGTCATCATGTGGAAAGGGCATTTTTTCTGCTCTTACCGTGACAGTATAAAAGACATTCACAACAGCACAATGTGAAGATGTGTGAATGTGACCTATTTATTAGGTAGATTGTTTATGGTTAGTCATACCACTTTTATATCATTTTGTGGACCTGGAAAAAATAATGTTTTTCGAACTAAAAAATTCAAATACCGTACTTTTTGCACTGAAGATGAAATAGTTAAAGCAGCTCCACCCACATCTAGCCAAGTTGGCAAGAAAGCCCCGCCCACACACAACAAACAATACAGTGAAAGAACATAGACATTGCTATTACAGAAGGACAGATACCGCAGCAAAACCTAAACAATCTACTGTTACTTCCAGGACAAGAAACAGAGGTAATAACTATTATGTTTATTCAGCCACAGATACAAAAGACTGAAAATATAATAAAGTAGATAAGGCAAGCAATTCCAAAGCAATTCCAGGTAAATACTTCTGCCAGATGCCCTACAAATCTGCTCTACAGAAGTACTGATCGTGGCTGACAATGGTGTTTTTTTAATGCATTTTGATAATCTTTAAAGGGAACCAAACTCCATTCCCTCCCTCCCCCCCTCCACCCCTCCACCGGTTTCAAAATAGCTATAAGAGCTGCCATGTTCCCCCTTCCCATTCTAGCTACCTATTATTTGTCCAGGGGAAGGTGTGAAGATAGCATCTGTGACTTCTCTGAAGTCTGTGAAGCACTGTGTCCTATGTCAAACCCCAAGCCCCCCCCCCCCCCCCCCACACACCCCGACAAAAGCTTTTATTTGCTCTCTTCTAATGTGTGCAATAAAATACTTGGATCAGTTCTTATCTGCCTGAAATTCATGCAGTCGGGCAGGCCTTGGCAGTAGGGTAAAAAGCAGAGCTAACCTTTTAAATATAAAAACAAAAAAGGTAAAATTTACATTTATTTTTAATAGTGAGCCATATTATGGGCATGCATTTTTAATGTGCTATTGAGATGCACTGGGTGCTAAAAATGGTGCTTGGTTCACTTTAAGGATATTTGTTCAAATGCTTTCATACATTTCAAGGAGTGCTGGCCATTGTCTGGTATAAGTGTTGAGGCTCTATTGACACAAATGGTTAAAAGGGGCACTCAGTGAGCGTTTCCATTGTTTAAAGGGAACCTAAACTGAGAAGGGATATAGATGTTTCCTTTTAAACAATACCAGTTGCTTGGCAGTCCTGCTGATCTCTTTGGCTGCAGAGGTGGCTGAATCACACACCTGAAACAAGCATGCAGCTAATCCAGTCTGACTTCAGTCAGAGCTAGAGGTGTAGCGAACGGTTCGCCGGCGAACGGTTCCAGGCGAACATTGGTGGTTCGCGTTCGACTTGAACTTTTACGGAAGTTCGATTCGCCCCATAATGCACTATGAGGGTCAACTTTGACCCTCTGCATCACAGTCAGCAGGCACATTGTAGCCATTCAGGCTACAGTAAGCCCTGGAGCCCCACCCCCCCTTATATAAGGCAGGCTCCGGCGGCCATTACACTCACTCGTGTGCCTGCTAGTGAGAGGAAAGGGACAGCTGCTGCAGACTTGTTCTTCTAGGGACAGATTAGTTAGGTTCTTGGCTGCTTAGTTTGCTCCTGGCTGATTGTTATTGCTGTATAGCATCCTAGCTTTTGTCAGAGCTCATCCTGTACTTTTTTTTTTTTTTTTTTTTTACTGTGTGTCAAACTGACACTTTTGTTGCATGCACAGCCTTGCTAATTGATAGTGTGTGTGCCACTGCCAGCAGTCCAGCACATTCAGTGACTAACTGCCTGTGTGTGTGACAGGGAGCTGCACATTGTACTACCCAGTACTGCATATACCCAGTACCTGTTGTGTTTACTTAACCCACCTCATCACTGCATATACCTAGCTTTGTGTTGAGTGAACCCAGCTCACTGCATCCTACTACTACCTGTTGTGTTTACGTAACCCACCTCATCACTGCACATAACTACCTGTAGTGTTGAGTGAACCCAGCTCACTGCATACACCTACTACCTGTTGTGTTTACTTAACCCACCTCATCACTGCACATAACTACCTGTAGTGTTGAGTGAACCCAGCTCACTGCATATACCTACTACCTGTTGTGTTGAGTGAACCCAGCTCACTGCATCCTACTACTACCTGTTGTGTTTACTTAACCCACCTCATCACTGCACATAACTACCTGTAGTGTTGAGTGAACCCAGCTCACTGCATATACCTACTACCTGTTGTGTTTACTTAACCTACCTCATCACTGCACATAACTACCTGTAGTGTTGAGTGAACCCAGCTCACTGCATCCTACTACTACCTGTTGTGTTTACTTAACCCACCTCATCACTGCACATAACTACCTGTAGTGTTGAGTGAACCCAGCTCATTGCATATACCTACTACCTGTTGTGTTTACTTAACCCACCTCATCACTGCACATAACTACCTGTAGTGTTGAGTGAACCCAGCTCACTGCATATACCTACTACCTGTTGTGTTGAGTGAACCCAGCTCACTGCATCCTACTACTACCTGTTGTGTTTACTTAACCCACCTCATCACTGCACATAACTACCTGTAGTGTTGAGTGAACCCAGCTCACTGCATACACCTACTACCTGTTGTGTTTACTTAACCCACCTCATCACTGCATATACCTAGCTTTGTGTTGAGTGAACCCAGCTCACTGCATACACCTACTACCTGTTGTGTTTACTTAACCCACCTCATCACTGCATATACCTAGCTTTGTGTTGAGTGAACCCAGCTCACTGCATATACCTACTACCTGTTGTGTTGAGTGAACCCACCTCACTGCATCCTAGTACCTTTACTGTTCAGTGAACCCAGCTCACTGCATATACCTAGCATCCCCCCCAGATGGACAAAATGGACAAACGAGGAAGAGGTAGAGGCAGACCCAGAGGAAGGCCACCAGGCACCGGCAGGTCTGTGCGAGGTGGTGTTGCTGTGATTTCGTGCGGACCTGCCCCAAAATACAGTGCTCAGAAGAAGGCACGTGCCATCACTTCCCAAAATCGTGAGGAGGTGATTGAGTATTTAACACAGAACACCTCATCTCCCGCAGCCACCAGCGCTACAACAAGCACCACATCCGCTGCATTTGACACTTCGCAGAAGTTATTTGGTGGTGGTGGTGGTGAAATCACCGATTCACAGCCACTACTGCAACAACAAGAAGAAGGCGCAGGTACACCACCTCCTATGTCTGAGTTAGGTGGCGATAGTATGGACGTAACGTGTATGGAAGGGGCTGATGAAACACCTGAAGTTGGTGCAGTTGAGGAGGTGTCTGAGGAAAGTGCAGCTGGCCAGGAGGATTATGATGACGATTATACGGATACCACATATGTTCCCTGTAGAGGAGATGACCAGGGGGACAGTTCAGAGGAGGAGTCAGAGAGGACTAGGAGGAGACGACTCCATGATAGAAGCAGAGGGAGCTCGTCCTCAGAAACAGCTGGGGGCAGTGTCTGGCGCCATGTATCGCCAGCTATGGCCAGACAGCCAACATGTCCTTCAACGTCAGCTGCTGATGCCACCGTAGCGCCATCACCCCAGGGGGGCTCAGCGGTTTGGAAATTTTTTAACGTGTGTGTCTCCGATCGGAGCAAAGCCATCTGTTGTCTCTGCCAGCAAAAATTGAGCCGTGGAAAGGCCAACTCTCACTTAGGGACAAGTGCCTTACGAAGGCACCTGGAGAAAAGGCACAAACAGCTATGGCAAGAACACCTGAGGAAAAGCAGCACCCCTCAAAAGACAAGCCACCCTCCTTGTCCTCTTCCTCCTTCAGGTGCATCGTCTTCATCCACTTTCTCCCTTGCACCTTCACAGCCACCCTCCTCCACACCGCCTCTTCCCTTCAGCGGTTCCTTCTCCTCTGCCCACAGCAGTACCCAGCTGTCCGTGAAGGAAGTATTTGAGCGGAAGAAGCAAATGTCTGCCAGTCACCCTCTTGCCCGGCGCCTGACAGCTGCCGTGGCGGAACTATTAGATCGCCAGCTATTACCATACAAGCTGGTGGATTCGGAGGCTTTCCGTAAGTTTGTGGCCATTGGTACACGGCAGTGGAAGATACCAGGCCGCAATTATTTTTCCACAAAAGGCCATACCCAAACTCTTCCGTGCAGTTGAGAGGCAAGTGGTGTCATCTCTGGCACACAGCGTTGGGTCAAGGGTCCACCTGACCACGGATGCCTGGTCTGCCAAGCACGGGCAGGGCAACTACATTACATACACAGCCCATTGGGTCAACCTGGTGACCGATGGCAGCAAGCAGGGAGTACGTGGCTGCACAGAGGACCGACTTGTCACACCTCCACGGCTTGCAGGCAGGCCTCCAGCCACCTCCTCTCCACCTGCTATCACCGCTTCGCTGTCGTCATCCTCCTCCTCCTCCTCCTCTTTGGCTGGTGCCGCCATCTCCTCTCCAGCTACACAGCCCCAGCACCCCAGGGCCTATGCTGCATGCCAGGTGCGACAGTGTCATGCAGTGTTAGACATGTCTTGCCTGAAAGCGGAGAGTCACACTGGAGCAGCTCTGCTGGCTGCTCTTAACAAACAGGTGGAGCAATGGCTGACCCCGCACAAGCTTGAGATCGGCAACGTGGTGTGTGACAACGGCAGCAATCTCATTGCTGCGTTGAATTTGGGAAAGCTGACACACATACCCTGCATGGCACATGTGCTTAATCTGGTCGTGCAAAGATTTGTGTCCAAGTACCCAGGCTTAGAGGACGTCCTGAAGCAGGCCAGGAAGTTGTGTGGGCATTTCAGGTGCTCTTAGAAGGCCATGGCACGCTTTGCGGAGATTCAGCGTAGAATGAACTTTCCGGTGAGACGCCTGATTTGCGATAGCCCGACTCGCTGGAATTCCACCCTGCTGATGTTCTCTCGCCTGCTAGACCAGGAAACAGCCGTCACCCAGTACCTGTATAATTACAGCAGAAGGACACAATCTAGGAGGATGGGGATGTTCTGGCCCAACAACTGGACACTGATGCGAAATGCATGCAGGGTCATGGAGCCCTTTGAGGAGGTGACCAAACTGGTGAGTCGCGATGAGGGCACCATCAGCGACTTGATCCCCTACGCCTACTTCCTGGAGCGTGCCGTGCGTAGAGTGGTGGATACAGCTGTGGAGGAGCGTGAACAAGAAGAGTTACGGCAGCAGGAGTCGTGGGATCCATTTACACCCAAACCCGATGTTTCCACAACACCGGTGGCAGCACAGAGGGGGGAGGAGGAGGAAGAAGAGGAGTCGTGTGGGGAAGGAGAGGAGTCAGACTCTGATGATGGTGATGATGAGGAAGGTGTTTCTGTGGAGGAGGAAGAGGCGGCGGAAGGAGAACAACTGCGGCAGCCATCACAGGGGGCTTCTGCTGCTCCACGTTCCCGTGGTATTGTTCGTGGCTGGGGGGAAGAAGAGGAGTTGCGTCCCGTCACTGAGGAAGAGCAAGAGGAGATGGAGAGTACGTCTGCATCCAGCTTTGTGCAGATGTCCTCTTTCATGTTGTCCAGCCTGTTGAGGGATCCCCGTATCAAAAAACTCAAGACGAATGACCTGTACTGGGTGGCCACGCTACTAGACCCTCGGTACAGGCACAAAGTGGCCAACCTGTTACCAACTCAACAAAAGGCGGAAAGGATGCAGCACTTTCAGAACAAGCTGTCGATGATGCTTTACAATTCATTTAAGGGTGATGTGGATGCACAACGCAATCAAGGTACCACTGGCAGTAACCCTCCTCCTCCCAAGTCCACGCAAGCAAGGACAGGACGCTCCAGCGATCTCAGGGTGATGTCGGACATGTGAACGTTCTTTTGTCCAACTCCTCGCCATAATCCTTCTGGATCCACCATCAAACAACGCCTGGAGCGGCAGGTAGCCGACTACCTGGCCTTGAGTGTGGATGTAGACTCTGCGAAAAGCGACGATGAACCCTTGGACTACTGGTTGCGCAGGCTTGACCTGTGGCCAGAGCTGTCCCAATTTGCCATACAACTTCTCTCTTGCCCTGCTGCAAGCGTCCTGTCAGAAAGGACCTTCAGTGCAGCTGGAGGCATAGTTACTGAGAAGAGAAGTCGCCTAAGTCATGACAGTGTTCAGTACCTGACCTTTATCAAAATGAATGAGGAATGGATCACGGAGGGCTACTGCACGACCGAAGACTAAGTCAGTCCCCACACACAGCATCTCTGCCTGCAGGCCGCTTGACTGCCTTCTCCGCCACCACCAACAGGGTCCAGGACTCTAGGCGGATTCCTGAATTTTTAAGGCCGCTGCTAGCAGCGGCCGCTACACTAATTTTTCTGGTGTGTGTACATGTGCCCATCCCCCTTCGTGATCATTACCTTGCCGCGGTGAAGGGGCTTGCGCATCACAATGAAGCAATGACCGCCGGCTATTTGAGTGTCTCGGGTGGGGGTGGCACACAAAAGATAATAAGGTCGTTGCTTCATTGTGGTAAGACCAAATTTGATCAGCTGGACAGTCACTGTTCTGTCATTCAGCTACATCAGCCGGGCGAGCATATGGGCAGAAAAGCCACCATCACCTGCACTCTCGTCATGGTGCGCACCAGTCCAGCACGGCCGTCACTACACAAATGGCTGTTTGCAGTCACTGCATACCTTTCACTGCATCTGTGACTGCACATTATACCTGGCAGTCAATGCATAACTTGCACTTGCATGGAGACACTTTTTAAACAATTTAAAAATACAACCATCTAAACTTGCAAACAATTTAAAAATATATCCATCTAAACTTTCAAACAATTTAAAAATACAACCATCTATCATTTTCAAACAATGTAAAAAAAGGGCAAAAAAACTTGCCCTCCGTAAAACATTCTTGGCAAATGCTTTCGACTTGGTTTGTCTTCCGCTGGCTCAAGGGTCCATCTGACCACAGATGCCTGGTCTGCAACGCACGGTCAGGGCAGCTACAGCATGGGTCTCAGCAGGCTCCCACTTGGGGCCGCAATCCAACCTTCATTCCCCGCGGTGACAATGGCAGACTTGCCCTCCATAACGGATTCCCGTTGAAGGATTTAAAGTTAATACATTTCAATTAGGGCCGCAAAAGGTCCTCCTGAGTCCTGTATTGTTATTTTTGGTCACTACCTCGGGGCGGGCGTGCATGCCTGCCTGCCTCCCTCCTTGCCTGGATGTGTGGTGGTAGCCGTTGATCAGGCTCCAACTCCGGAATGCAATACAAGAGGGAGCTCGTCCTCAGAAACCGCTGGGGGCAGTGTCCGGCGCCATGTATCGCCCGCTATGGCCAGACAGCCAACATGCCCTTCAACGTCAGCTGCTGATGCCACCGTAGCGCCATCAGCCCAGGGGGGCTCAGCGGTTTGGAAATTTTTTAACGTGTGTGTCTCAGATCGGAGCAAAGCCATCTAGTGTCTCTGCCAGCAAAAATTGAGCCGTGGAAAGGCAAACTGTCACGTAGGGACAAGTGCTTTATGAAGGCACCTGGAGAGAAGGCACAAACAGCTATGGCAAGAACACCTGAGGAAAAGCAGCACCCCTCAAAAGACAAGCCGCAGAGAAAAACCGCGGCAGCCGTCACGGGGGGCTTCTGCTGCTCCACGTTCCCATGGTATTGTTCGTGGCTGGGGGGGAGGAAGAATGGCTGGCTACACTTAAGCAATTTAAAAATACAACCATCTAAACTTTCAACCAATTTAAAAATACAACCATCTAAACTTTCAAACAATTAAAAAATACAACCATCTAAACTTTCAAACTATTTAAAAATACAACCATCTATCATTTTCAAACAATGTAAAAAAAGGGCAAAAAAACTTGCCCTCCGTAAAACATTCTTGGCAAATGCTTTCGACTTGGTTTGTCTTCCGCTGGCTCAAGGGTCCATCTGACCACAGATGCCTGGTCTGCAAAGCACGGTCAGGGCAGCTACAGCATGGGTCTCAGCAGGCTCCCACTTCGGGCCAGAATCCAACCTTCATTCCCCGCGGTGACAATGGCAGACTTGCCCTCCATAACGGATTCCTGTTAAAGGATTTAAAGTTAATTCATTTCAAATACACAGCAGGGCCTCGAAAGTCCGCCTCCTGTATTGTTATTTTTGGTCACTACCTCGGGGCGGGCGTGCATGCCCTCCTTGGATGTGTAGTGGTAGCCGTTTCTCAGGCTCCACACCGGATTCCATCCCTCATTCCCCGGCTATTACCCGGGGTCACAAATGGCATACTTGCCCGCCTCCATATGATTCTCGTGAAAGGAATGTGGTGTCATCTTTGCCCGCCATAACTGGTTCTCGTTCAAGGATTTAAAGTACATTCATTTCAAATACACAGCAGGGCCCCTATACACATAGGGGTCCTAACTCTAGCCCTGTAACATGCATAGTGCAGATATGCAAACACATTCATTGCATCAAACCTATCAATGGATTAGGAGCACACATCCTGACGTCCTCTCCTGGGACAGATAGTGCATCTTACCAATCACACAAGGGAGCTAACGTTTTGTGTCCATGTGCACCATGCACATACACCAGCATAAGCTGTGTGCATGCTGACAAACACATACAGTGGAGGAGGGAGTGCACTGGATTAGACCCTAGCCACAGGGGTCAGTAACAAGAACAAAATACATATATCCAGGCACATCACATCTAGTTAGCTAGATGTGATGTGCCTGGATATATGTATTTTGCATGTTACAGGGCTAGAGTTAGGACACCTATGTTTACCTGGGTACTTCTGCGCAGTATAGGTGACTAAGCATAAGAATGCATTCTTCTGTGAACTAAGACCCCGGCTTTTAATTTAGCTGTAGGGATAACAGTTGTGCCTGGATGAGTGAATCTGTGAATGCATTTGTTTGAACATTTGCATGCGAGAGTGCGAAGGGTTAATAGATTTTTGCTGTTTTCTAGCCACACCCCCTTCAGCACCTCCCTTTCCTTAACTTATTTAATGTCCTAACTAGATGTGATGTGCCTGGATATATGTATTTTGTTCTTGTTACTGACCCCTGTGGCTAGGGTCTAATCCAGTGCACTCCCTCCTCCACTGTATGTGTTTGTCAGCATGCACACAGCTTATGCTGGTGTATGTGCATGGTGCACATGGACACAAAACGTTAGCTCCCTTGTGTGATTGGTAAGATGCACTATCTGTCCCAGGAGAGGACGTCAGGATGTGTGCTCCTAATCCATTGATAGGTTTGATGCAATGAATGTGTTTGCATGTCTGCACTATGCATGTTACAGGGCTAGAGTTAGGACACCTATGTTTACCTGGGTACTTCTGCGCAGTATAGGTGACCAGGGCCGGTTCTAGACAGGCACATATAAGGGGGCAGCCAGAAATTTGCAGGGGGCATAAAAAACCCCTGCGCCGCGCGTAGCGCGGCGCGCCAAAAAATGGGCGTGGTCATGCAGCAGACCGTGGGTGTGGTCATGGGTGGGGCCAAATATACATGACTTTAGCAGTGGTGTTAAAGGTCTGCTGGGATAGTTTGAGCTCTGCTGTAGTGCATCCCCCAAAAATATATGTGATCTGACAGCATTTCACCAAAAATACACTGCCAAGTTGCTGATGTATGGCACCCTTAAAGGAAACCAAAGATGATTGATACTGTTTTATACATACCCAGGTCTTCCTCCAGCCCCATGCACACAGATCGCTCCCACGCCGCCGTCCTCTGCTGCCTGCTGCTGCGGTATTGGGTCCCGTTAGTTCAGCCAGTCTGCGCAAGAGGAACTGCGCTCTTTACGTATCTCTCCAGCGACCACCGAAGAGATACGTAGAGGGCGCACTTCCCTTGGGTAGACTGGCAGAACTAACGGGACCCAATACCGCAGCAGCAGGCAGCAAAGGACGGCGTCGTGGGAGTGATCTGTGCGCATGGGGCTGGAGGAAGCCCCAGGTATGTATACAACACTGTCAATCATCTCTGGTACACTTTAAGACATTCTTAATAGGAGACCAGCAGCAGCTACAAATGATTAAATTAGGATACACAAAGCTTAAGAAGCTAGGACAGGCAGTGAAAGGGTTAAAAGAAAATGCAGGCTGAAGTGAGCAGAGCAGATAGAAGAGCAGAGGGCAGGTCAGTCAGTGAGACTGAATAGTGAAAAGAAGGGGGGTGAGCCATTACACAGAGTATATCTGACCTCTGTGCAGATTGTTCCTGCTCCCTGAGCTGCAGATAGGAATCAGTTATTAATAAAAGAGTATCCCCCTGCCCACCAATCATCACAGTGATGTGGGCACAGGGTCCTCAGGTCAGTGTGGGAGGTCAGGGGACTCGTACATTATACACAACATAGCGCCGTCCATCAGCAGCACACAGGCAGTCTGACAGGCTGTGTCCTGTGTATGCAGAGAGCTGGGCGGCTGGGACTGGAGACATAAATCACTTGCCTTTTCCTCTCATGTCTCCCCAGCGCGCCCATCCTTCTCATTCAGATACAGAGATACTTGTGGCTGGCTGGCCGAGATCACATGGGGCGGGCAGCCAGTGAGAGAGCAGAGTGTCTCACTCCTCTCTCACTGGCTGCCTGGCCCCATGTGATACCCGACCAGGCTACTGAGTGTCTCTATCTCCGCCCTCTACACACAGCACAGCGGAGATAGAGGAAATGTGTCTGCGTTCCATGGACCAGGAAGCAGCAGCATATTTGAGGGGGCAAGAAGTCTATTTGAGGGGGCTCTGCCCCCTCTTGCCCCCCCCTAAAGCCGGCCCTGTAGGTGACTAAGCATAAGAATGCATTCTTCTGTGAACTAAGACCCCGGCTTTTAATTTAGCTGTAGGGATAACAGTTGTGCCTGGATGAGTGAATCTGTGAATGCATTTGTTTGAACATTTGCATGCGAGAGTGCGAAGGGTTAATAGATTTTTGCTGTTTTCTAGCCACACCCCCTTCAGCACCTCCCTTTCCTTAACTTATTTAATGTCCTAACTAGATGTGATGTGCCTGGATATATGTATTTTGTTAAAGCACGTTAGGCCTGCAATTTAGCATTCAATGTGATTTCTGCCCTTAAAACGCTGCTTTGCGTCACATCCAGATTTTCCCCTGGGACTTTGGGCATGTATCCCACTCCGCCATGCCCCCCTCCAGGTGTTAGACCCCTTGAAACATCTTTTCCATCACTTTTGTGGCCAGCATAATTTTTTCTATTTTTCAAAGTTCGCCTCCCCATTGAAGTCTATTGCGGTTCACAAACTTTTCCGCGAACCGAACCTTCCGCGGAAGTTAGCGAACCCGGTTCGCGAACCGAAAATCGGAGGTTCGCGACATCTCTAGTCAGAGCATCTGATCTGCATGCTTGTTCAGGGGCTGTGGCTAAAAGTATTTTAAAGACACAGGATTAGCAGGAGAGTCAGGGAACTGGTATTATTTTAAATAGAAAAATCCATACCTTCTCAGTTTAGGTTCCCTTTAATAAGTGGCCCCTTAACTGCCTACATGGAATAAAGGCACCCAAGAATTTAAGCGCCAGGTAATGCCGATAGTAGAAGATCGGTAATGTGACTTACTAAGCCACAACAATGCCTAACCCATTGTTTCTCAAACCTGTCCTCGTGACTCCCCAACGGTACATGTTTTGCAGACAACCTCCCCATGCACAGGCGGGGTAATCAGTGTCTCAGTTTAGGTGGATTCCATGTAGCTGAGACACTAATTTCTCCACCTGTGCATAGGTAAGGCTGTCTGCAAAACATGTACCGTTGGGGAGTCACAAGGACAGGTTTGAGAAACACTGGCCTAACCATTTTGGTACAAGACCAGGTTAATTGGCAGAGTGGGGCTCAGTGAGGTATGGTATTCCTATATCAAGAAGTAGGGAGGGTACATACCACACCTTGGTACATACTACTCCTAATGGCAACTAGCTCTGGCTGTTTTGAGTTCTAGTGTTGTTTTTCACCACCCCATCAAGTTCTTGGAGTACATTCTTCATGTCCTGGTGACTTCTGATATCACCAGGCATTCACAGATCCAGATCCACATGTTTATCATTCATTTATAGGCTTTATTATTATTGATTTATAAAGCGCCAGCATATTCCGTGACGCTGTACAAAGTAGAAAAACAAACAGGGGATACATAATGATACAGACAGTGGCGTAGCTAAGAAGTGGTGGGCCCCGGTGCAAGTTGTACATGGGGCCCCCCAAGCACTCTATACATAACAATTGATATGGCGCACCAAAACCTGCCAAGGACTACAATAGTGTCAGAGGTGCAAGTAGGAGATGGGAAACAGTTTGTTAATGATCACTACTATTTAAAGCATCTATAGAAATGATTATTACCAACACAGGGCCAATAGAGAGCTAATATTGTGCTTGAGGGAGGGCCCCTCTGACCCAAGGGCCCCGATGCGGTCGCTACTGCTGCAACCCCTATTGCTACGCCACTGGATACAGACAATGATATACAGCAATATGGACACTGGTACAATATACAAAACTGGTGATTACCATGACAGATATAACATCACTAATACAATCTATAACAGAATTTAAGCTATGAAATGAACAACAAAATCCAAAACACATAAGGGGAGAGAGCCCTGCCCTTGCAAGCTTACAATCTGCCCTTGCTGATATATAGCCAATGGAGTTATTTATAGCAATAGTAATGAATCAGTACCCTTCTAGCACCACAGAGGTAGACTGCTAAAAACTGACAAGTCTAAGTTGTTCCTTTTGTTAGCAATTGCATTAGGATTCACTGTAAAAAAAAGTGGGCAAGAATAATGTAGCAGTGCCTCCTGCATCCACACCGACTAGGTGCGGTATAACAGACTCTACAGAGGACAATAGCAAGGGAGGAAGTTGGGTTGATCATTAAAGGAACTGAGAGGGAAATATAGAGGCTGCCATACTTATTTCCTTATAAACCATTCCAGTTTCCCGGCAGTCCTACTGATCTCTTTAGCTGCAGTAGTATCTGGGTGACACACCTGAAACAAGCATGCAGCTTTCAACTGAACCCCGAATAGATTAACAACTTCCTGACCACCCATAGAAGGTGGCAAGTGGCCACATACATACACACGCGCCCCGACCCGACCACTCCCCACCCCCACCCCAGGCACCCATCGGTATATTGCGATCGTCTCTCCTGCAAAACAGATCATTTTAACCATTTACCGCCATCCTAACGTATTAAAACGTCATGCTTACCGCTATTAACAGCAACATGACGTTTTAATACGTCGCGCATTCCCGCCGCTGCTACCGCCGTGTGTCCGCCGCTACCGCCGCCATTACCGTCGGGATCCCGTGCTGGGCGATTGGGGAAGAGGACTGAACAGTCCTCTACCCAATCGCAGTGCCTGGAGTGAATGGACGTGACCGCGAACAGCGGCTACGTCCATTCACATAAACAGGAAATGTAACAGTTTAATAAAGTGTGTAAAAAAAAAAAAAAAAAAAGTGAACACGTCCTATGAGTGTTCACCAGCGCCATCTTGTGGCCAAAAAGTATATTACACCAACAAATCACATACATTTTCAAGTATATACACATCATTAATAAAATTACACTTCCAACCCTCCCCCCCAAAAAAAACACTTGTAAAAAAAAAAAATCAGCTTAAAAAAAAATAATAAATAGTTGCCTTAGGGACTCAGCTTTTTTATTCTATATTTTATGGGGGAAAATTAATTTTAATTTATTACATAGGGGCTTGTAATTATGGCCAGAACAAACAGAAAAATAACCACTTATATTTCAAAATAATATACTGTCGCCATACATTGTGGTAGGGACATAATCTAAACGGTTTAATTATCGGGACCACTGGGCAAATAAAACGTGTTTGTTTTATCCACAGGAGAATGTTTAATTTTAAAACTATAAAGGCTGAACACTGAGAAATAATGATTTTTTTTCTTTTTTTTTCTGTTTTTCTCATTAAAATGCATTTAGAATAAAAAAATTCTTAGCAAAATGTACTATCCACAGAAAGCCTAATTGGTGGCGAAAAAAACGAGGTATAGATCATTTTCTTGTGATAAGTAGTAATAAAGTTATTAGGGAATAAAAGGGAGGAGCGCTGACAACTGAAAATTGCTCTGGTCCGTTAGGATAAAAACCCTTGGGGGTGAACTGGTTAAAATGTCCATTTTGCAGGAAGTGGTTACTTTGAACTTCAGTCAGAAAGATCTGATCTGTATGCTTTTTCAGGATCTATGGCTAAAGGCAAAGAATTAGCAGGACAGCCAGGTAACTAGTATTGTTTAGAAGGAAATAAATAGGGCCTCCTCCATATTCCTGTCAGTTTAGGTGTCCTTTAAATGAGTCATCGACCCAAACATTAATGATATTTATATTCGCTTTTACAGGATAAGATGAAAGCCAGGTATTTCAGTGTAGCGGACAAGAAAAATAGAAAATAGTGGAATTGACTCTCATCCATTGATATGTCAAGACTCAAGAACAATATCAGGAATAGAACAGCGCTTATCAGTCATGACAAAAGCGGGAAGCCCCAGGGACGTAGCAATAGGGGGTGCAGAGGTAGCCACCGCATCGGGGCCCTTGGGCTAGAGGGGCCCCGAAAGGCTCTCCCTTAACTACAGTATTAGCTCTTTATTGGTCCTGTGCTGGTAATAATCACTTCTATAGATACTTTGAATAGTAGTGATCACTAAAAAACAGTTCCTCATCCCCTTCTTGCACCTCTGACACTGTGGTTGTCCTTGGCAGGTTTTGGTGCGTTGTATTAATTGTTATATATAGAGTGCTTAGGGGGCCCCATTGTAAAACTTGCATCGGGGCCCACAGCTCCTTAGCTACGCCACTGGGAAGACCCAAACCAAAAATAAATATCTGTATAATTAATTTCACCATTTCTATTCCTATTGTAGTTTTCAGAGTAACACCCTATGCTTTATAGAAACAGTCCAGATTAACCAATCAGAATCAATTTAACATTTAAAAATTTAACAATTTCACAATAATAATAACAGCTATACACCAACGGTTCTGGATGTAAGCCTGGCTTCAGGGGCAAAAAGCGATAATTTGCATATTCAGAAGTGGTGCATTGTGGGTAACCACAGTTACACACTTTTAGGATCTCTGTCGCGAAATGTAAAATACATGTAAACATATACAAATAAGAAGTACATTTCTCTCAGAGTAAAATAATCCATAAATTACTTCTCTCCTATGTTGCTGTCACTTACAGTAAGTAGTAGAAATCTGACATTACCGACAGATTTTGGACTAGCCCATCTTGTCATGGGGGGTTCTTAGGGTTTTTCTTTATTTTTAAAAGCCCTTAATGAATGGCAATTGCTCTGTCCAACTACCCAAAAAGTGTATGGTGAGCCTGAAGGCTTGCCAGCATCTTTGTATAATTCTTTTTCAAGAATAAAAACCATGCTGAGAATCCTTTATGAAGAGATGGACTAACCCAAAACCTGTCGGTAATGTCAGATTTCTACTACCTACTGTAAGTGACAGCAACATAGGAGAAAAGTAATGTATGGCTCAATTTACTTTGGAAGAAATGTAATTCTTATTTGTATGTGTTTTAAATTTTAAGATTTTCGCGACCGTTCCTCTTTAAATCTGCATTATCGCAAATACCTTCTGTTTTAAGAAGGCAAAGCATTGCTTTTATAGTAGGAGGGCTTCTCGGTCCCTTTTGGTCCCCTATATTTTCCTAGTGGCGTTGAGTCACCCAAGCTTCTTGAGTATTCTGTTTAATTTATCAGCTGAAGCCTGATTGGTTGTTACAGACAATGGCTCCATTTTTGCTTCAGTTTTCTGTGCAGTTGTCTTTATAAAGCAGTTCCGGTATTGGTAATATACTCATCTCTCAGTAATTGCTGTGATTCATGCTTCATTCCCCATTTCATCATTTCATGTCAGTAAATTGTACAGATAAAAGCTCTGTGTTTGTTAATTGTGTTATTCCTACTTTTCAGTGGACAGCTGCCATAACCAAATGCTGCTGATCATATTTCCAGGGAAATTAGCCTACTGAGCATGTGTTCATGTGGAAATACCAGCCTAACTTTACCGCCTAGCTAATTAAAAATGTTTACAATATTTGATACAAATGTTTGGTATAGTTAGTATGCGGCAGAGGCGAGACAGAAATTGAGCCATTTTGCAGGATTTGGAGGCGTTAGTAATTTTTATGCATTGACATATAACAGTAGCGGGAGCTCAGCAGTTGGATATAAAAGGCAGGAATTATGCCGGCCGTACACAGAGTTATTTTAATGCAACCAATATCTGGAAGGGGCTTTACGACGATCACAAAAAATTCTAGACAAATAGTTTGATTAAGCTGTCAACGTCACGTAGACTCACTTTGATCTATTGTAAATTTTTGTAGTCTCCCATTGAATTTGATTAGAAAAACTGTCACAACTAATTGATCGTTTTTAAAGCCCATCTCCAGACACTGATTTATAAATATCATCCAATAGCTTAGTAGCCAAAACTTTCAGACATTACCTTTTTGCAAAAATCTTGCTTATTAATTTGTTACATGACCCAGAAAAATAACTACAGCTCATGCCCCCCCCCCCCCCCTCCGACGTAAAACTTTTATGGGCCTCTCCTTCTTATGCCCCCCCTTCCCTTCCCCTGGGAATGGTTAATTACCTGATCATCCCAACTAACAGGGGGTCCGGACTCTTTCCTTTCCTCCTCTCCCAGGAGCTTCCTCCCATACTCTCCTGGGATCCTCCACTTATCCTCCTTTTGTTCAGTAAGCCAACACCTATTCAGTAAGGAGACCTTGGGTAAGGCTCCCTAACGCTTCTACTGCCTACTGAGCACACCCTATTGGCTGAAGCTCTGGCTCTTTGAGTCCACCAGGAGAAAAGCGCAATATAAATGTTCTGTGTCTTGTCTCTTGTCTTATCACACCCAGCATTACAGATCAGCGGTAGTAACGGGACTTACCTCTTCCTTCCTACACTCTCACTATAGCCACAAACAGTTTAAATAGAGAATACGGCCATATGGGCATGCATACAGCAGATGAAATTTAAGGTTGATAAAAGTCATGCACCTTGGATGGTACAATGGTAGAGCACTATCCTATATAATAATAGGCAACTCTTGTCTCTGTGTCGCTGGGTCCGTGCTTTCTGCTACTGCACATATGCGCAGCTCGGATCCAGCCTCACACAAACAGGAGGACAGGGCCAGGGAAACAGGCGGACGTGTTAGCGGGTGGCCGGGTGTGCGGTGGGTGCGCGTGCGGCAGGTGCGAGCACAGTGGGTGCGTGCGCGCGCAGTACATGCGGCGGGCGATGGCGAAAAACACAGACCCTAGAGCCCATTTTTAAACGAGCTTGGGTCTGCTAGTATACAATAAATGGCATACAGCTGGGAACATCAGACTTGGAGAAGGACTTGGGATTACTGGTTGATAACAAGTTAAGTAATCATATACAATGCCAACCAGTGGTATATAAAGCAAATAAAGTTCTGGGATGCATACAATTGGAAATAAAATCTTGAGATGCTAGTATACTACTCACAATGTATAAATTAGTTTTGAGGCCACGTCTGGAGTGTGGGATACAGTTTTGGGCACCACACTAAAGAAAGGACATTGACCTTCTAGAAAAAGTACAAGGACGAGCAACTAAAGTAATCAGAGGCGGATAAGTTCATTTCGGCACGTGGCTCTAAGCGCCAAGCGCCGAAACTGGGCGCCGACATAGCAGCAATGCTATGAAGCACGCCCCGCGTAGCGGTAATTCGGGGCTCTGGTGGCTGCCAGACCGCGAATTACATCTCCCTCCGAGTTGCAACAACTCGGAGGGGGAATAGTATTTAACGCCGCCTCAGAATTTAGCGGCAATGGGAAAAGCCGTCATTCGGCTCTCCCCACGCCGCGCTGAGCTGTGCCTAAATATTATGTACCCATCAGAGGGATGAAAGACCTAATTTACCAAGAAAGGTTGGACAAACTGGGCTTATTTAGTTTGAAAATAGGCGACTGAGAGGTGGCCTGATGTATAAATGTATCAGAGGGCAATACAAACGCTTGGCAGATGAGCTTTTAGTCCCTAAGGTTGTACAACAGATGAGGGGACATGATCTGCAATATGGAGGAAAAAAGTTTTTGCCATCTATATAGAGAGGAGTCCTTCACAATGGTAGTGGTTAAAATCTGGAATATCATACCTTAGGAAGTAGTTATGGCAAACTCTATATCTGCATTTAAAGAGGGCTTGGATGCTTTCCTTACATTGAAGGGCATCCACGGCTATAATTGCTAGGTAATTCCTAGAAGGGGTGATCCAGGGATTTATCTGACTGCCATCTGGAGTCGGGAAGGAATTTTTTTCCTTTTAAGGCTAAGTGGCCCAGGCCTTGTAAGGGTTTTCGCCTTCCCCTGGATCAAATGGGATATGTGGGATAGGTGTTTTTTTTCCCCTTTCTGGTTGAACTTGATGGACGGATGTCTTTTTTTCAACCAAACTGTTACTGTATGTTACTAGTAAGTGGTGGACTTATCGCCAAAAGACTTAAGAGGCATTATTTGTTATTGCATTGCATTACAGCTTAGTAGTGTGGAGGAAGTGCAGATTGCCTAAGCATTATTGCAACAGGTTACAATATTGGCAAGCTTTAGGACATCCACCTACCTATAATGGCTCAGATGCTGTAATAAATAATGTTTGCCATTAATACAAAGAATAAGGGAAGGATTTGTTTTATTTCTTAGTCAATGGAGACTCCCACTTTAAGTGTTTTGAATTTAGTTGAACTGTAGCAGTCATGTGACCTGCTACAGTTCAACTAAGCACCTCTTCAGCTCCTTCCCTTGCAAGAAGGGCAGTGTGCTGCATCCCAGGTGAATGGTGAGATGCCTCTCATCTCTGACCAGACTGCCATAGTGTCAAAAAGGGCAAGAAATTTCCTGATGGTCAGTCCCGCATCAGCTCCCAATGCTGCCATGTCAAGTAAAAAATATGTGTACTGTACTTAAAGGGAACCAAGCGCTACTTTTTTCCTGGTTTCTAATAACTTTAGGAGCAGGGCCGGAGCTACCATAGGAAAACATGGGCAATTGCCCCAGGGCCCCAGAGCCTGTAGGGGCCCCCAAGGTGTCCCTCCCCATCTAAACTGTTGCTCCCCAGGGACTCCGCAGTCTGTTAAGTTGGGAGGTGATTGGGGGAGGGTCAGCAGCCAGCTCAGGGGCCCAGGAGAGAAATTTGGCGGCAACAAAGTGCCTCTAATGGCGCTTTTTGGTCGGGGGTGTCTGTTGGGGGACCCCCAGGCTAATTTTGCCCTGGAGCCCAATTGTTACTTGAACCAGCCCTGTTTAGGAGCGGCCATTTTCCCCCCTCCTCTGCTAGCTGCCCATTATTTATCCACAGGGAAGGTGTGAAGATAGC
The DNA here is from genome assembly GCF_040937935.1 of Hyperolius riggenbachi. Lineage (NCBI taxonomy): Eukaryota > Metazoa > Chordata > Amphibia > Anura > Hyperoliidae > Hyperolius > Hyperolius riggenbachi. The sequence goes on from NC_090651.1 coordinate 290,899,610, forward strand.
ATCTGTGATTTCTTTGAAGCAGGGTGTAGTATGTCCCCACCCACCTGCTGATGAAAGCTTCTGCTAATGGGTGCAATAAAGTAATTGCATCAGTCCTTATCTGCCTGAAATTTCTCTGGTCGGGCAGGTTATGGAAGTAAGGTAAAAAGCCTCTACTTAACCTTTAAATGTAAAAAGAAGAGGTCAAATGTAAGGGGTTTTTAGTAATGAGCCACATTATTGGCATGCATTTTTAATGTGCTATTGAAATGCACTGGGTGCTAAAAATGGTGCTTACCGTAGTTCAATTTAACAATCTGCAGTACTGGAGAGGAGGCTCATATAGGGTGGACACAATATAAGCTGGTTCCAGAAATCAGGGCAATCAGCTTTGAGTACTTTAACATTATGACTGTTTGCTTTGTTGGTTACTCTGCCCTAAAGGCTAGATTTTGATAAAGTAGCCATGGCGTATACAGCATAGTGCAGTATCCTAGAGCAACTGTAGTAAATGAGGATAAAAGATGAAATCTGGTCTCCAGAGCGTATTAATCGTAGCTTATAATCATTGCTCTTTGCTGTAGCCTCCCAGCTGATCACATTAGTATTGTGACTGGGGCTTGTAGAGGTGTCCCCCATGCAGGAGAAGGTCAGGAATGCATTTTTTTCCATTTTGCCTCTGGCATCTGAACAGCTGGTCCTGTCACAGTTTAGGCCCATCCTCCAAGACATCTGTGATTAGCAGAGAAGGGGATTCAACAATGCAGCTCTGGCTCTACAGTGCAGACAATGCTCATCTACTGTATACTCTCATCAGTGTACAATTTAGTGTATTCATTGCCAGTGTATGCATAATTATCATCATTATACAACACAGCTTGTTCATTATCAGTGCATAGAATTGTGGCTTCGCACGTTTCAGCATTTTCATTATCACTTAATGCACTTACCAATTATTATCACACTACCCAACATCTTCTTTATTAAGGTATATTCATGCAGCTGGATTTCTCAGCCGCCATTTAAACAGCGCTTTCTAGCATTATATCTTTGTAAAGGCTTCACAAGAGGAAGATTAAAATGAGGGCTATCATTTCTGGGATGTGTATTATTGTGTTTAAGATCCTAACAGACAAATCATGGAAAACTTTTTTTTCCCATTTGGTACGATTTCGTCCAGGATTTAAAGGAGACTCTTACGGCTCGTACACACGCTGTACTACAGGGAACGACGGGTCCGTCGGACCCTCCCACTGGGCGGACGTTCCAGCGATAGTAGAGCGTGTGTACAGTCTGTCTGCAGACTGATAAGGCTGTTTCTGAGCAATCCGCTGAGCGGATCGTTCAGAAACAGTGATATCAGTCTGCAGACACACTGTACACACGCTCTACTATCGCTGGAACGTCCGCCCAGCGGGAGGGTCTGACGGACCCGTCGTTCCCTGTAGTACAGCGTGTGTACGCACCTTTAGTCAGGCTATAAATCATAAGGTAATCCTCTTGTTGATGAAAGGAACACTTAGGGGCGAAACAATAGCCCCTGCAACCCCAGGGGACCTGGGGTCCCACTCCTCCTCCTCCCCCTCCTTATTCACATGCAGAGTAGCACAGGCCGTGGAGTGATGTGTACCTGCTCCAGCACTGTGGGTCTCCTCCATGCATCACAGCCACACACTTTCTGCTGCCAATCGCAGGCTCCTGATCACATGACCAAGACCAATGTGAGTCACGTGATCAGGAGCCAGAAAATGGCTGCTGAGAGTGTGCAGCTGTAATGCACAGAGGAGACCAGCAGCACTGTAGCAGGTAGACAAGACAAGACAAGACAAATAACATTTATATTGCGCTTTTCTCCTTGCGGACTCAAAGCGCCAGAGCAGAGCAGCAGCCACTAGGGCGCGCTCTATTGGTAGTAAGGGAGACTTGCCAAAGGTCTCCTACTGAATTAGTGCTGGCTTACTGAACAGGCAGAGCCGAGATTCGAACCCTGGTCTCCTGTGTCAGAGACAGAGCCCTTAACCATTACACCACCAGCCAACTGCAAATAGGTAAATAGCAGGTAAATTGTAGCAGGTAAATTGTGTGTGTGTATACAGTATGTGCATTGCACAGTGGTTAACAAACTATTTCCTTACTCTAAGAATACCTGTCTGACACTACAGCTGCACTTGGTAGGTTTTAGAACTTCATATCAATATAGTGCTTGGGACCCCATGTAAAAGTCACACTAAGGCCCCAAGCTCCTTATTTACACCACTGAGTACCCTGATCTAATACTCAAAATCTATTTACATAGTTAGTTAGTTTGGTTGAAAAAAGACATCCGTCCATCAAGTCCAGTGTTCCTCAAACTAAGGCCCGCAGGCCAGACACAAAATGTATTTCTTATAGATGTGACCTGCTGCATCTTTAAATATTGGTGGCCCACATATGGCATAGCAGTGCTGGTACCACCCATCCACATAGAAGCCAGAAAGCTGTATTGGGGGGCATACTATCTGCACATGCTGTGTTGGTGGCATAATATCAGCTCAGTGGGAGACATGAGGGCTGCCCATGTTAATAGGCGCTGTCTACAACACCTAAGTTCAATGTAATGTTTTTCTACATCATTTATGTACACTCCGGCCCCCCAGCAGTCGGAAGTATGTTGACCCGGTCCTTGATTGAAAAAGTCTGGGGACCCTTGATCAAGTCCAACCAGAAAAAAAAAAATAAACAAATTAAATAATAAATTTACTCCTCTAGACTAATATTAGCCAGTAATTAATGCAAGATCATCAAAAACAGCAACCTAGTTAGTTGCCTAGGGCCTGGAAGGGGTCCAGGGGTTTGCTATCTTGCCCTCGGGGCCCATTTTGCCTTGATTCGTCTTTCCCATAACCTGCATGTAAAACTAACTACAGACATGAGATCCATTTGTTCTTGGCCAGATATGGTGTAATTAGTTATGCTTTAAAAACAGCTTGTAATCTTTATCATAATAATTGTATAGACTCTAAACTAATAAGGATATAATTAAACTACGGCATCACTCCTGGCAGCCATCAGTGTATCAGTTTTAGAATACACCTGGTGCGATGCTAAATCCTGTGTGTGATAAATGTATCATTGTCTGCAAAAGCATCATGCACAGGTTACTGCTGGTATACGTGTGATGGAAATGTGGGTGCCATAGGCGCTGTGGAAGATTGGGCGCGGCCATAGGTACCCATGCTAGTTTTGACTAAAGGGGGAAATTTGGGCAAGTGCTTGCTATTTATAGCGGCAGGTATACAGCGGGCGGTCTGGCGCTATTTAGGAATCGTTGCGGGGGGGGGGGGGGGGGGCGGTGTTTAAGTTTAGATATTGGAGGGGGTTAAGGTTAGGCAACTGCAGGGGGAGTGGCTAAGGTTAGGCATAGGAGGGGGGTTGTTAAGGTTAGGCAGCTACAGGGGGGAGTGGTTAAGGTTAGGCATAGGAGGGGTGGTGGTTAAGGTTAAGCAACAGCATTGGGGAGTGGTTATGGTTAGGTATTGGAGGGGGAGTGGTTGAGGTTTAGCAACTGCAGGAGGGAGTGGTTAAGGTTAAGTATAGGAGAGGGTGGTTAAGGTTAGGCAACGGCGAGGGTGAGCAGTTAAGGTTAGGCATCGGATGTGGGGGGTGGTTAGGGTTATGCATCATTAGAGGGTAAATTTACCAATATTCTACTAGCATCTATTCCTGGGCACACACATTTCCGGGCGGCCTTTTTGCATGTACTTGTGCTGGACCTGATTTGAAAAACACGTTTTTGGTTAATTAGGGTGTTGAGTTTGATATTAAAAGTCTGATAAAGATTAGAAATAAGTGAGATGCCAATAATTCTGGTTTGCATGCAAGTTGTATGCAGCTTGGAATAGGGCCAGTCAAATGCTCCATTGGTGTGGATTGGTCCGGTTCATCTCACTGACCAACTCTAATCAAGATGTCCTGTAATGCTTTAATTAATGATGCAGTTGCAGTCAGCAAATATTCTCATTTCCCCACTGGGGTTCAGTACAGGTCAATGCCTAGAGCAGATTTACAGTAGGCTCTGTCTTTGGATGGTGAGCAGAAGCTATGGCTGTTGTACAACTTTGGGATCCTAAACGAATGCTGTTGGTAGGCTTTTAAATGTGCAATGTTCTTCCAGTGGTACCAGAGCCCTCCCCCTCCAGGCAGCTGACTGTACCAGGGGCTCAGACTACACTTCTTCCAATAATCTGGCTCTGTACCACTTAGTAATAAATCAGCATAAATGTTATTTGCCTCTCCCAGGGCCAATTCTAGACTTCCTGCTGTCTGAAGCAAGCTTTGGATGAAGCGCAACCCCCCCCTCCACCAACCAGATGCCACCGCCGTGGTTCCGCCCACAAGACCAGCGGCACCAGTTAGCAAAAGGAGGACTTGGCGGCTGTGATTGGCAGTCTGGTGCCAGCACCTTGATTTCCCTCAATGCGTCAGTGAGCGATCAGTCTGGCGGGTGGTCTCGTTTGGGTGCAGGTAGAGGGCACTGTTCTCCTTCTCAACAGCCCCCTCCCTACCACCCCGTTGTGCGCTGCATGACCAGCCCTCCTCTCCTTTAATAGCAACTGAATGCCTTACTAGTCTGCAGGCTAGTGACGTGTCTGTACACAGGGACGGATCTAGGGGGGGGGGGGGGCAAGCGGGTCTCTTGCCCCAGGCGCAGTTTGTTGAATTCTTAAAAAGGTGGCAAAATTTGGATGGGGAATAGCAGTTTAGGCGCCAAAACCTGACCTTGCCCCAGGCACAACTTGGGGCAACTTGGTCTAGATCCGTCCCTGTCTGTACAGAACGTTTCACTGAACTGTTGCCCAAGACATCGAGTGCTGATCTCAGCCGACAGTAATTTAGAATGTACATGATAGTATGTACCTTTATTTAGTTTTTTATCAGATTATCTTTAGAATAATAATGTGTTGACCCTCTGGGTGGGGCATAATGTATGGAACGCATCCTGACACATTAGGGAATATTCACAGCCTGGATGCACTTCAGTTCCGCCCCTAAATCCTTGCAGTAGTACATCAGTCTTGCATTCAGTACTGTTTGTAAATTCAGAGACACGAATGTCTGTTTGCAGTTCTCCATCCGTAGCTTTATTTAGATTATTTACTACGTTTGGCATCACAAGATGAAGCAGCCTTCACTGGCTTGTCTCTCAGATGATGTTGGTCTTGGCGACAGACTAGCTGGATGTGGCACTTCTGCTTGGATTTGTCACACACGGTATGTATGTGACTTGTTCCTCTTGCACCTTCCTCCTGCTGAGAACAATGCCTCTGCTGATGGACCCATGACTTAAAGGAAACACGAGGTGAAAATAAACTGATGAGATAAACAATTGTATCTATCCTCCTTCTCCTGAAAATGTTTATTTTATATTTAAATCTTCTTTTTCAGTTTTTAATGTTTCATTGTCTTTGCTCACTGACAATTCATTGAAGTATGCCAGAGCTAAAACCTATGAACTATTGACTCTTTATCTCTTCCCTGCTCTCAGAAGCCATTTAGTGCCTGGAAGGTGTTTTATGGCTGTGATTCCTTATCGGTGAGGGTTAGGTTATAGTATGACCCAGTCCTGACCCGGACAGAAACTGTCACTTGCATTCCCGATGTTTAACTCATTCAGGCAGAGAAAGAAAAAAGGAAAGCAGCATAATCATTTGTGTGTTTGGCACTGTACATACACACGTCTATCTCAGCATGTCACCTCGGGTATCCTTTAATATTAAATTTAAATGTACTTTTAAAGCACGGCTTTACTCATGTAGAAAAGGCCTGTATTTCCTTGGGAGGGATCGAAGGAAACACTTTCAAGTTTCTGATGGAATTTGTGCAAAATCATTTTTAAGCTGCTTTAAGATCCATCACTAGATTTAGCAGGGATTAGCAACAGCAAGAGGAAGAAGCCTAAAATGTCTTGGAGTCTATGACACACAGCAGCACGGTACATCGCTGCACAGCCCGCTTTAAGGAAGAACTGAAATTCCAGGAGACGTATGTTCTGAAGATCTTAAACTCTTCTATGTGATCCAAACAATCCATTAAGGAACAAGGGGAACAAATAATGTGCTGGATCTATGGAAGAGGGTTTGTCATTAAATAAAATAAATTTAATCAGATCCTCTTGGGACAATATACTAAGCATGACAACATGATTCGGGGACAGTTATAGGGGAGAATGAAGATAAGAACTAATGGAATGTGGTGGAGTATAATGAATGGACAGAGTGAGTATGTATATTCAGTAGTGTGTGTAGTTTAAGGCAAGTATGAATGTAAGGTATGAAGAGATGGAGTATGGATGGTTCTAACTCAAATTTTTGTATCATATGGAGTGTACTTGAAGGATTTATGGAACAACTCAAAGGCCTGTCTAACTGCTAGGCTTAGGAATATTACGTAGGCAGAATTGTTTACAACTTTATTAATTCATTAGAGTGGACTATTGTTACATTTTTTTCTCTTTTTTTGCATTGTTATACTTTTTTCCTTTTAAAGTCGATGAAAAGATAAAGGTTTCATTTATAAAGTTGTAAACCAACAATGATGCAAAATAATAACCAGACCCTAGAGGGCTGCGATGAAGCTTGTATTAAATAGTTGGGCATATGATACAAGAGCTGAGTTGGAGAAAAAACAAAAGGTACAAGGGGTTGTGTCCACATAAAATCAATTGCTCACACAGTATTAATTCCAAACACTACTCCTAGTCCTCCTCATCCCCAGGTTTATACCGGTTGCGACTGGTAAACAAACGAGATAGGGACTGTGGGCTTGTTCTTAACCTGAATCAATTTTTAAGTCATAACACTGTACCATCTCTGTCCCCTGTACCTACTCTGCGCCTCCATTGTCCCTCTCTGTGTCACCTCTCTTTCCCTGTGCCTTCAGTTTCCCCCTCTGTGCTACCTCTGCCCCCCCCGTGTCAACTCTGTCTCCACTGTGTCCCTCTGTACCATCTCTGCCACCCTGCCCCCCAGTGGCATAGCTGAGGAGTTGTGGGCCCCGTTGCAAGTTTTACATGGGGCCCCCCAAGCACTCTATACATAACAATTGATACGGCGCACCAAATTCTGCCAATGGCAACTACAGTGTCAGAGGTGCAAGAAGGGGATGGGGGACAGTTTGTTAATGATTACCAATATTCAAAGTATCTATAGAAGTGCTAATTATGAGCACAGGATCAATAGAGAGGTAATACTGCAGTTGAGGGAGGGCCCCTCTGGCCCAAGGACCACGATGCGGTCGTAACCTCTGCAACCCCTATTGTTACGCCCCTGCTGCCCCCCTTTGTGCGTGCTTCTGTCCCCCTTCATCCAGCGCTGGATCACAGGTTTGCTTTAAAATCTGTAAAAATGCGTATGCAGAACTCAGAACTCACTATATAGTAAAGTGTACTGCAGCAAAAATATGGTACAACACTAGTCTGCGCCCTTACATATCCCAGCTGATCCAGACAAAGGCAAAAAAAACCTGTAAAACTCCAGACGGCAGTGCTGGATCAGCACCGCCGGGAATTATCTAATTACCATAGCCCTAGGTGTCCTTCAATGGTAAAAAAGCATCTAAGCCCCCTTTAAACGTAGACATAACATTTGCCATAACTACTTCTTGGGGTAAGATAGTCCACATTTTAACCACTCGTACTGTAAAGAGAGAACCCCTTTCTAAATTGAAGACAAAAACTTTTTCCCTCAGCTCACAGATCATGTCCCCTTCTCCTTAGGGGACAAAACTGTCCCTCTGGAATAGTTTTTTCCTCCATCAACTTGCCCTGGTTTTCCTAAATTGTTTTTGATCTGTGTTTTTTTTTGTTTGTTTGTTTGTTTTCTGTTATTTACTGTATTTGTAATGTTTTTGCATTTTTTTTCCTAATAAAGAGCTGCTCTGGACATAAAATCCATTTGGACAGAGTGTGTGGTTATTTTAGTATGACAGTGTTTTGGCTTGTACGTGCATGTGGCTTATGTTGTACATAACCTCTTCTGTTACTTAGTGTTGTGTTCAGTAATCATGGATGCAGCGTTACTGTACCTAGATTTATTTACAGGATTCAGTAGCTCCCTGCATTAAGTACTTTACACAGTGTCTCCAGCATGTATTAACAGAAACCAACAACACACAGCACTACAGATCATCTTATAAGAAATGCAAGTAGCACAGTGCCATCTATAGACCACATGTATGAACACCAAACTTAGTTCACTGTCTTCCAATTGCACATTCAGCAATACCCTCATCAAGTATAGGCTAGATAGAGATTGAAAGCCAGGAGAGGTCATTTGAGGGCAGGAGTTAAGATGATGTTTGTGCTACTTACCTAAATATACACTAAACCAACTCATTCACAGTCTATGCACACAGCTCTATCTAGAGCTATTTTGAATACTGTTTGGATTTTATTGTTTTAATATACTGTTAGCCACTTTATAACACTGATAATCACAACATGTGATGTTTGTGCCACCCATGTTAAGGCATCAGATTTCTGCTTTTCTACCAAATGCCCTTCCTAAGAGAATGGGCAGAATTTGCAATAGGTGAGGTCTAATACTGTATTGTATGTGCTCATAGATAATCTTATTTGAATCTAAGCAGAATTACTTCAGCTCATGCTATGTCAGGCATATTATCTTTGCACCTGCTTAAGCATGCGATTTGTTAATCACTGGCACAGACATAACTGATATTACCAAATGATTGTGATATCCAATATGAGGTTGTTGCGGCGCTGTGGAGGGGCAGCCTGGAACAGAGTGAATTCACTGCCTGAAGCTGGCAGCCTGTCATTACAGCTGCTAGTGAGTGAATAAAGGACATGCTGGGGTCAGATACCAACATTACTGATGCCACTGAGAAGCACAACAAACACAGGAAGCAGTTCTCAATCCCACAATGCAATGACAAATATAACATGTAGCTAAGAAGATCATTGACTATCGTGTCATAAGATCTGACTGCAGATACTGAGCTGAACATTCAGGAATGACAGGAGGGGAAAAAGAATGTTAGTTGTTTCTGAAAAATGGAGCAGCTCAGAGCAGCCTAGCAGTCAGCAAGCTGTTAGAAGCAAAGAGCACAGCACTCTCTCTGAATGGAGGGGTAAGAAAACACTCCCTCGTTCTGGAACACAGCGTGAGGTAAATAGCGTGTCACTGACTGCCAACTGCTGAAGGTGTCTAGGCATACATGATACACAATCTCCACATCTAAGCTGCCTTGCCGCAAGAAAGTGATCTGATTATTGCACAAATGTAGTACAAAGATCTGTGATCTTCAGTCGCTCTACCTCAGCCCATTCAAACGTTTGATAAAAGCATATTCAATATATTAATCAAGAGTGCTTTTAGCCTCTTTAGGCCAACATAGGGGTTGGGTCTCATTAGGCTAGCGTAGAGCACATTTTAGTCATCCTTTTAACTGTTGACATCTTTCAGATGTTCAAAAGTGGCATGTCTGTGCATTTTTTACAACAAAGTGCCATATTTTAAAGAGAATCTGTACTCTAAAATTCTTACAATAAAAAGCATACCATTCTATTCCTTATGTTCTCCTGGGCCCCTCTGTACTGTTTCTGCCACTCCCTGCTGCAATCCTGGCTTGTAATTGCCATTTTTAGGCAGTGTTTGCAAACAAAAAACATGGCTTCTAACCCGAGTGTGATCGGCTGATAACATCTCACTGTGTGACTCATGCAGAGCTTGGAGAGGGTGTGTATAGCTTCTGCCAATGACAAGCAGTGCTGCACATTCCACACATTTCAGCCTGAGCCCGACAGAGCCGACAGAGGAAAGAAGATACGATTTATTACAGAGACAGTGCAACTAGAAAAGGCTGCAGTATGCCAGAGCACATTAGAACAGGTATAGAAACTTATAGGTTGAAGAAATAAGGTTAAAAATTTTGTTACAGAGTCTCTTTAAAGATTTTATACTGCTGGTATTTCAATAACTATAGAGATAACAGTAAAATGCTTTGCTGCAAACCAAGGGTAGGAGGCCCCCAAATAATAGATACACAGTATACAACAAATTAAATATAATGATTGGATCTTGCCTTCAAAGAAGGGGGACTCTCTTGGACTTGGACAAAGGTAACTTTGTTAAAACACTGGACAACACGTTTCACCGCCACAAGTGGCTACCTCAGGTCAGTAACAGTGTGATCTGGAGCATGTAGTAATCTTAGGCCCGGTTCACACTTGCGGTGGCCCTCCGGAATCGCCGTGCCGGAGCCGCACCGCTTGCAGAACGGACGCACGGCATAGCAATGAAAGCCTATGCGTCCGTTCACATGCGTCCGTTCTGCCGAACCGGAGCCGGACCGGATCCGGGCCGGATCCGGACTCCGGCCTCCGTTCCAACATGCGCTATTTTTTCATCCGGCTCCTCCGGCAGCCGTATCCGGGGCGGAGCCGGACTGCACCATCCGGCCAATACAAACCAATGGGAACCGGAGAGCGCACAACACACTGGCTGAGAAATCCGGATGTTCTACCCCACTTCCTATGGGGATTGTTGCAGCGATATTGGATGGGGACACATGGGCAAGCATTTTGGAGTGGAGCAGCACAGCTGGATCCGGATCCGGAGATGTTGGCAGCATGTCGGAGGTGGAGGTGAGTGCTAAACAGCAGAGGGCCTGATTCCACAGGTCCCCCTTCTGCTGACCTCCCAGACCCCAACATTTTTTTTGTTTTTAACGTTACTTTTGCCAAACGGATCCGGATCGCATCCTGATGGACACCTGATGCAACCTGACCGGATCCGGATCGGATCCGGATCAGAACCGTACGGTTCCGATCCGGATCCGGTCCGGATCCGGTCAGGTCATCCGGTCCGTTTGGCAAACAACCGCAAGTGTGAACGGGGCCTTAGGCACTTGTGGCGGGGAAATGTGTTGTCCAGTGCTTTATTACAGTTACCTTTATAAAGTCCAAGTGAGCCCTCCTTTGAATGTAAGACCCAATCATTATATTTAATTTGCTGTATACTGTAGTGGCTGTATAGTGTACTGGTTAAGTACTCTGCCTTCAACATGGGCACCCAGGGTTCGAATCCTGGCTAGCATCAGTACCTATTCAGTAAGAGATCCTTGGGCAAGACTTCCTAACACTGACCTCTTGAGTGTGTCCTAGTGGCTGCAGCTCTTGAGCGCTTTGAGTTCAACAGGAGAAAAGCGCTATACAAATGTAAGGATTATTATTGCATATCTATTATTTGGGTACCTCCTACCCATTGGTTTGTACTGTCTATCCCTTTGGCAAAGGACACCTGCTGTTGGGACCTTCCTTCTAGCTGGCTTTTTACTGGAGTATCGACCTACCTCTTTCCATCGAGGCTGAGAGGGGATGGCACTTCCCCTCATGCTTATTGAGTTGTTGCTTCTCTAGCAACCCTGCCTTGTGAGTATATTATCACTACGACTACTTTTTCCAACTTACGACAAAATACTACAGCAGTTAAGAAGGATTTCTTTCCACTTAATTATACTTCATTCTGGAAATGAGTGCAGCTAATTTTGTGACAGCCGTTGTTGAGATCAGACTCTGTGTAGTTTTTACTGTTTGAAGTAACCTTTGAATTCCAGCATTTCTGCTGATGTATCTGGGACAACTAGCTTCAGAAACAGAATTTTTAACAAGGATTATACGCATTACCTAGATGGTGTGAAATAATGTTTTCTTTGAACATTTACTTCAATCACTTTCATGAGGTAAACTCAACACAGATCCTAAAATTGTAGGTCAACAATCCTAGATTAATGATCCATTCATAAAGTATAAAGACATTTAATATGATACAGAAACAGCTTTCCATATCTTAGACAGAATTCAAATAATGCATATGTGAGACTTGTTATGAGATTTGCAATCCAAAAAAGTGCCAAAAGGTAGATGAAAATGTATTGTGAACATTATTTTTAATACTTTATTGGTTTATGGTGGCCTAAAAGCCATTTTGTTGGCAAGGTAAAATATTACCTAGGAGAAAACCCAGGAGAAAAAGTTAATTGAATTAAAGTGAACCAAGTGCCACTTTTTTTTCCTGGTCTCTAATAGCTATAATATCTGCCATGTCCCCCTTTCTAGCTGCCCATTACATATCCAGGGAAGGTGTGCAGATAGCATCTGTGACTTCTCTAAACTCTTGGAAGCAAGGTGTCCTATGTCCCCACTCCCCATGCTGATGAAGACTTTTGTTTGCTGTCTATGTGTGCAATAAAATAATTACATCAGTCCTTATCTGCCTGAAATTTCTATGGGTCGGTCAGGCCTCAGAAGTAGGGTACACAGCCCCTGCTAAACTTTAAATGTAAAGGCACTGTTGTCTTATTTTGTTTCCTTCAGCTATTCCAGTGTATTACTGCAGTTTTGTTTCAAAAACAAAATCAACACTAAAGGTAGCCCTACACACATACTTTTCCAACCAATGTGGCATACAGATCGATCCCTCACTAATCTGAATCTGATCAGAGAGAGATCAAATCCTTCCACACACTGCACATAGATTTTCGCCAGAATCGCACTGTTCCAAGCTCAGTCGTTTAAAGCTTCTCTTTTCATTGGCAGCCTTCTTTTCCATAAGCACCTTCTTCTGTTAAGCCACCCCCTTGGGCAGCAGCCGCCCTAGACCCGGGCCATTGTGGCTTACCCAGAAATCCAGCCAAGATCATGAATAAGCGTCTAAACAAAGCTGCTTTTTGAATAGTTTTTTTGACTAATCAGAGCATGGTTAGTTCTGATTTGCCACTCAGCAGTTTAGCGTACTAGTGACCAATCTGAGACATTCTTATCCTCTAATGATTAAAGGGAATCTGATGTGAAAATAAACTTATGATACAATGATTTGTATATGTAGTACAGCTATGAAATAAAACCTTATCAGCAGAGATATGAGTCTAATATTGTTTCCAGTACAGGAAGAGTTAAGAAACTCCACTGATCTCTCCAGGACTTTCAAAGTCACAGAGAGCTCTGTCTTCTGAAGCTTATTATCTCCCCTCTCTTTTAATTGGCAGGTGTCAATTTCCTGTAATCATTTCCCATTTACAGGACTAGTGTTACATTTCTACCAACATTATAACAGACACAAGGGGAATGATGACAGCGCATTCTGAAACCAGGCCACATCTGAAATGACTACCAACAGAGGCATGCAGAGCCCACTAGAGGCAAATACACACCCTTTATTCAAAACAGATGCTTAATTATGCACTAGAGCCCTAATGTCTGAATACAAATGGAATGCAAAACTGAAATACCAAATGGGCACAGCTAGCCATAAGGTAAACTTACATTTCTTAGACAGCAGGGGAAAGGTGGCAGCACATTCCAAGACAGGCTGCATGTGAATGAGTAACAGCGTAGATGTGCAGAGCCTAATTTATAGGCAAGATAAACATCTTACATTCAAAACAGAAGCACCATATTAAAATGAATAGAGGATGTTAGCTTCCACAAACAGTTTGCATGAGGAGTGTTCCATACTGGACCCTTCCGCCGCGATGAGTCCATCCTTCTGGAAGGGACCCTAACCTCTAACTAAATTACCAAATATGCATAGTGTGAACCTGAGAGTGGCTGACCATAAAATGGTGTACACATTTTTTTTTTAAGATAAAAGGGGAGAGATAGCAGCACATCCTAAAACCAGGCCGCATCTGAAATTACAGACACATTGATATATTTATTAGGATTCCTGGAGATCAATATTTATTGTTTGTTTTTAGCTTCTTCAAAATAATATATGCAGAATTACTATTTTGAAATATTCTCCATAGGTCTTTTTTTTTCATAGGGCCAGAGCAAGTTCCTAAGGTAACTAAGAAGTCAGGCGTCGCAAAATGAATGAGAAGCAGACACGCAGTCCTCTGGGTTGTAGATTAGCATAAATTGTGCACTGGAACAGACAACTGGGAAAGTGAGCGCAATTATTGAATGAAGCCTCCTGGATGAACTCATTTGCATAATAAAACTTTCAGGCAAATTCTTTATCCGCCGTGTATTCGGAGTACGACATGCAGAAGTGCTGAGTTAGAAAATCAGACAGACGGCTCCGTAGTTTTCAGAGCATGGAAATGTAGTTTAAAAATAGTGTAGCAACTTAGCAAGTAACATCAGGGTGGACTCACTGGGTGAGCTCCACTCTCTTCATGAACTGCTTGGGGCAGCCTTAAATATAATATTATAATATGCTCTTTTCCTTGGTGGTTGTAGGATTTTAAAAGTGGTACGGTCCATGAGGCCTGTTTTAATGAGAGTGAGCAAAATATGTGAACCGTTTAATCCTGTAGTGTATAACGGTAACTAAAACTGCATGACTGCATTCAATACGGCCTTACCACCTCAGGAGCGACCCACATTACCAATAATGGAGGATTGTCTGACGCTTTGCAGATACCAGAAGTCTAATAAATCTGTCACCAGGGGCCTGATACAATTTGTGATATAAAAGACTTGCTCCATGGGAGTCTTTTATCTCCCTGACATAGTGTCTAGGTTAAGACATGATTCACATGCCCGGCATCTTACTCCCGATGTCTGTGTGAGGTTGGTTTCGCACAGCACATTTAACAAATCGTTCTAGGCAATTTAGAGCAAAGCAGGAGATGGCAGCGCACAGCGCTCAGTGCCGAGCACCGAAACTAGGCAGCCTATAGCAGTAATGTTATATTGTGCGGGGCGCGTTAGGGTAATTCAGGGTTCCGGCTACATCTCCCTCCGAGTCATGGCGACTTGGAGGGGGAATAGTATTTTATGCCGCTGGTGATTTGAGCGGCAGGAGGTTGAAAAAAAATGTTTTTAAATTAATGAGAAAAAGAGAGAACACCAAGAGCCCAATATAGTGTAGTATGTACTGGTAAGGTATAATTGATAGAGTAATAATATTAATTTAATACTCACAAACCAGGGTTACCAAGTAGGCAACCACTGTCAAAGCAGGTGGGGAGATTGTCCTGACCCCACTCAGGATTAAAAAGTCGCTCTCTGTAGTTGAAGAAGGAAGGGTACAACCCTCCACCAAGGGTGGACTTGATGTAGATAATAGGATAACAGAGCGCCAATAGGATAAAAAACACTAAAAGAACTTAAAAACCCATCTTGGTAATAGAGGAGGCAGTGGTGGACTCACCCCCTCCAAGCAGAACACACGACTATGGATTTTCAGTCAAAACAATTTTATTGGATACTTCAAATAAAGTGCAACGCGTTTCACGGGATACAAACCCGCTTCATCAGGCAATAACAGATAGGAGTAAACAGCATCTGCCAGTATCATCAACACTGAGCGCCTCTGTTTTTAAATTAATGTTTTTAAATTGATGCAGCCCCCTCCCCAAGAGTCTTTAAAGAGGAACTGTTAACTAAGGCTTGAACTTCATCCTAGTCAGTAGCCGATACCCCCTTTTCCATAAGAAATCTTTACCTTTAATCAAATACAGTGGGATGCAAAAGTTTAGGCAACTTTGTTAATTGTCATGATGTTCCTGTATAAATCGTTGGTTGTTACGACAAAAAATGTCAGTTAAATATATCATATAGGAGACACACACAGTGATATTTGAGAAGTGAAATGAACTTTATCGGATTTACAGAAAAAGTGCAATAATTGTGTAACGATTGTGGAACTTTCCCCGTGATCAGCACACAACGCGTGCGCTGACACGGCGGAAATCCTCCACAAGCGTATAATTTGCAGGCACCCAGCAAAAGGTGCTACGCACCTGTAGAGGGAAATTCCTGTCGGCAGATGGCGCTGGGGAGTGCAGAGGAACCAATCCTCTGTACCTCCACAAGTGCCAGACAGGAATTGTACGAAGCGCAGAACGCAATCGCAAGAGAGGCGATTGCGAATGAGATTGAGCAAAGGGATAGGTTGTATGTGTGTGCGCCAATCCAGTCGCCACTCCGCGACCGCGCACACACAACAGCAGAAACGAAATAGGAACGCGATCGCGAGAGGTGCGATCGCGAGACGTGACACAAGGCAGAACAGAAGAGAATACGAGGGTAGCAAAGGCACAGCAAATACAATAAGGAGATACGGAAAATAACAACCGCTAGCTAACCGCGAACACCGCACTCATTCGCAACAGTGCACGCGGTTATGCGCGATCTCCACGTGATAAGCACAATAGAGACAAGCACGCCTAACTAACCATAAACAGACAAACATGAAACAGGGGACGCGAGCGCTTGCTTAATGGTTACCTCACCGAGCCTGTAGCAAGCGCAGCGGACAAGACAGACACACGAAAAACAAGAACCAGGCAGGAAGGATCCACCGCTCTTCCGCCAGAGCAAGTGTGATCCAAGCAGGAACACAGATCAGAAAGATCCACAGCCGCTAACGCTAGCGGCTAGTGCGATCTCAGCAAGACAGAACGATTCGCTATCAACCGCCGCTGGTGACAGCGCAATCACGACCGACAAGACAGAACAGAAGGATCCCCAGCGCTCGCACAAAGTAGCTAGCGCGATCCCAGGAGACAGAACAGAAGGATCCCCAGCGCTAGCACAAAGTAGCTAGCGCGATCCCAGAAGACAGAACAGAAGAGATAGCTGGTAGCAACCGCTGCACCAGCCATACTCCAAGAACATAGATCAGAACCATTTCCTGTCAACCACCATAGGGACAGGACAATGGCAAACAGGCAAGACAAGACAGAACAGGCAATACAGATAATACAACCTAACTGGGCTAGAAGGGGAGCCTAAAGCAACCCCCAGGAATTAACTATACTAGATAGCAATGGCTGACACTCCAGCAGTGTCCATCAGGAACTGAGCATGGAAGGGAAATGTCCAGCAAAGCATTCTGGGAAACATAAAGCTCTTATAGTGCCAGTCATCAAAGAAGGCAGGTAGGGGATTTGCATAACGAATGTATGCAAATTCCCCAGCAAGAGAACAGACCAGAAACTTGCAATGGAAAGACAGGTCTCTGTTCCAGAGACCTGCAGCCCACAGACTAGAGGAATGGACAAACAGCTGTCTGCCTGTGCAGCCAGCTGAGCGGATCATCACAGTACCCCCCCTTCTAGGGATGGATTCCAGACATCCCTCAAAACTGGTATCATCACAAAACTCTAACTGAAGACTCATGAAGGTCGGGACAGCCCGACAAGGCCCAATTCCAGAGTCAGTCCATCCGAAACCGACCTCATCGGAAGCAGAAGCCACCGAAACATGCCCATCAGCACTACAAGTCTCAGCGTAACACCCATCAGGACTGTGGACACCAGAGAAGAAGCCATCGACACCCTCTAGACAATACCCACCACCTTCCAAGGAGCGTCCAAGAATACCAAACCTGCCGCAATACCTGTTCGAAGTGTCCCTTACAACACCAAAGCCATTGCTGATCGTATTCAGGGCACCAAGCAAAACCTTTCCCGGAATCTCCCAGAACGCCTTGAAGCTCCGCAGAGATCCCAAGAAGCCAGAACGCTCACCAGGCTCACATGGAGAACCACCAAGAACCCCTATGGAACCTATGATCGTTCCAGACTCAAAATTAGCAGGACACCCATCAAGATCAGGACTTTCAGGGACCACTTCTGGGCATGCAAGCAGGCAGGCTATATCAGAGCATGTCTCCACTGAGGAAGCATCTGAGTACGCTGGTAACCTAGGCACACTTGGGCTTTCTGGGTCACAGAGCACATCGGGGTACACTAGTACAGGAGAAACCTCAGGACATGTCAGGAAACTGCCAACCTCAGAGTCCGACACGACAAGACCAAAACCAGTACCGGGCAGAAAATCATCACGAGTAAAGATCACAGGTACTGGTCTTTCAAAAGAAGACTCGGACTCAAATTCAGAATTTTCTGTAACTGTAATATCATCATTGACTACCAGGGGCGTAACTAGAAATCACTGGGCCCCCCTGCGAATATTTGGATGGGGCCCCCCCCATAGGTGCCAAATAATCGTAATGGGGCAGCGTTTCACTGTAAATTAATTGTAAAGTGGGCAGCATTTTACCAGACAATCGTAATGTGGGCCAGAAAATCGTAATGTGGGCAGAGTTCACCAGAAAATCGTAATGTGGGCCTTTAGAAAATCATAATGTGGGCAGAGTTCACCAGAAAATCGTAATGTGGACAGCAGTTACCAGAAAATTGTAACCTGAGCAGCAGTCACCAGAAAATTGTAATGTGGGCAGCAGTCACCAGAAAATCGTAATGTGGGCACCAGTCACCAGAAAATAGTAACGTGAGCAGCAGTCACCAGAAAATTGTAACGTGGGCAGCATTCACCAGACAATCGTAATGTGGGCAGCGTTCACCAGAATATCGTAATGTGGGACAGAAAATCGTAATGTGGGCAGAGTTCACCAGAAAATTGTAACATGGACAGCATTCACCAGAAAATCGTAACTTGGGCAGTGTTCACCAGAAAATCGTAATGTGGGCCAGAAAATCGTAATGTGGGCAGCGTTCACCAGAAAATCGTAACGTGGACAGCATTCACCAGACAATCGTAACGTGGGCAGTGTTCACCAGAAAATCGTAATGTGGGCCAGAAAATCGTAATGTGGGCAGAGTTCACCAGAAAATCGCAATGTGGGCAGCAGTCACCAGAAAATCGCCATGTGGGCAGCAGTCACCAGAAAATTGCAATGTGGGCAGCAGTCACCAGAAAATCCTAATGTGGGCAGCAGTCACCAGAATATCGTAATGTGGGCAGCAGTCACCAGAAAATCCTAATGTGGGCAGCAGTCAGTCACCAGAATGTCGTAATGTGGGCAGCAGACACCAGAAAATCCTAATGTGGGCAGCAGTCACCAGAATATCGTAATGTGGGCAGCAGTCACCAGAAAATCCTAATGTGGGCAGCAGTCAGTCACCAGAATGTCGTAATGTGGGCAGCAGACACCAGAAAATCCTAATGTGGGCAGCAGTCACCAGAATATCGTAATGTGGGCAGCAGTCACCAGAATATCGTAATGTGGGCAGCAGTCACCAGAAAATCCTAATGTGGGCAGCAGTCAGTCACCAGAATGTCGTAATGTGGGCAGCAGACACCAGAAAATCCTAATGTGGGCAGCAGTCACCAGAAAATCCTTATGTGGGCAGCAGTCACCAGAAAAATCGCAATGTGGGCAGCAGTCACCAGAAAATCGCAATGTGGGCAGCAGTCACCAGAAAATCGTAATGTGGGCAGCATACACCAGAAAATCGTAATGTGGGCAGCAGACACCAGAAAATCGCAATGTGGGCAGCAGACACCTGAAAATCGCAATGTGGGCAGCAGACACCTGAAAATCGTAATGTGGGCAGCAGACACCTGAAAATCGTAATGTGGGCAGCAGACACCTGAAAATCGTAATGAGGGCAGCAGACACCTGAAAATCGCAATGTGGGCAGCAGTGACCAGAAAATCGCAATGTGGGCAGCAGTGACCAGAAAATCGTAATGTGGGCAGCAGACACCTGAAAATCACAATGTGGGCAGCAGACACCTGAAAATCGTAATGTGGGCAGCAGACACCAGAAAATCGCAATGTGGGCAGCAGACACCAGAAAATCGCAATGTGGGCAGCAGACACCAGAAAATCCTAATGTGGGCAGCAGACACCTGAAAATCGTAATGTGGGCAGCAGACACCTGAAAATCGTAATGTGGGCAGCAGACACCTGAAAATCGTAATGTGGGCAGCAGACACCTGAAAATCACAATGTGGGCAGCAGTGACCAGAAAATCACAATGTAGGCAGCAGACACTAGAAAAAAAAAATGCACCTGTGAAAAAAAAACAATTCACTTACCTGACAGAAGTCTTCTCCTCTCCCGGCATCTGGCTCGCAGCTCCCCGAGTCCTCCTGCAGCACATCTCCCGCGCTGACAGGCAGAGTGCAGGGCTACGGCAAGATGGCTGCCGAAGCCCTGTACTAGAGACACAAATAGTCTCCAGTGTAGGGCTTCTTCAGTGGCCATCTTGCCGTAGCCCTGCTCTGCCTGCCGGAGACTATGCAGGCTGCTGGTGGAGCGGGGCTGCGGGGAATGAACTGGCGCAGCGTCTATTAGACGCTGCGGCCAGTTGAGCACCTTGCTGGGGGGTCCAGAGCAGCGCTCCCCCCACGCACAGTGAGCGGGCCCCAGAGCAGCCCCGGGCGGCCGGGCCCCCCTGCGGCTGAGAGAGTCGCATCCCCGGTAGGTACGCCGGTGGTGACAGCCTTTCCTCCTCCGGGCCCCTGACTTGCTAGGGGCCCCCCTGCAACTGCAGGGGCTGCAGGGTCTATTCCTACGCCCCTGTTGACTACACATGAATGAAGCTCCACAAGAGCTGC
This sequence comes from Hyperolius riggenbachi, assembly GCF_040937935.1. Lineage (NCBI taxonomy): Eukaryota > Metazoa > Chordata > Amphibia > Anura > Hyperoliidae > Hyperolius > Hyperolius riggenbachi. The sequence goes on from NC_090651.1 coordinate 290,919,914, forward strand.
AAAAGTAGTCAGCAAGGCAGCAATGCCTACTGAAGTGGGCAACACCTCAGAAGGACCTGGGGGGCAGGAGACATCTCCTACAAGTTCTGCACCCTTTGGGAGGAACTCGGAGACCTTTAGCTCATCAAACAAGACCTCAGGAACATCATTTTTCAAGTTGTCTAAGAAGGATTCTGTACTATCCATGTTACAGGGCAAAACTGGAACTTTATTTTGAGAACAGGGCAGATGTCCCAGGGAAGGTTCCACCATAAACTGAGACTGAATTTCATCATCATGAGTGGAACGTACAGGAATATTCACTGGACCACACACTGACTCCCTAACTTTATTCTCGCTGCACCCAGAACTCTGCGTAGTAGTCAAACTAGCTTGCAATTCCAAAACTGCAGAAAGACAGGTAAAAAATAGCAGCAATACCTAGACGAGCCTCTAGGGGCAGGGCAGGAGATATTGTACAAGGCAATATTGACTCATCCAGAGTACTGGGTGGAGAGTCAATACTTTCTTCAGAATCAGACTCGCAAATGTCAATGCAAGTGGACATCATGCCTTCATTCATGGTACAGGGCAGGTTCAGAGAAAGCTTCTCTGGACAAGGCAAAGAAGCTTCAGCATCAGATTCACAAAACCGAAGCGCTGTCTCACTCTTAGATTCGGCTAACAATGTCGAATCCGAGGAGTCAGAACGCAAAATTTGCGGATCCAAGATCGCTTTAGGTTGCGAAACTGACGCTTCCATATCGCAAACCTCCGCGATCTGCGGAGCAGACTGCAAGGCATCTAGGACAGAAACACTGGAGCAACTGTCATCAGGCAACAGGCCTGCACAGGTGCGAACAGAATAAGACATAGATTCATTTGCAAAAGAAATGGCGACATCGACAGGATAAACTTTATTAGGCATAAAAATTTTACTTTTGACGCTGCATAGTCGAGAAATTTTCCCCATAGCAGGGTCACAGACAGAAGATCTCAAAGATCTGTTTCTAACTGACAAAGGATCCCGCACATCCTTGAGGAAACCGGCAGACTCATGCCGATCACAATCTGCAGGAACATCCGAGAAACAGGCATCAGATCGCACAGATTCAAACTGCACACTGTCAGGAGAGAATCCTTCAGGATTCGCACAGGAACCAACCACAGCGGCACACTCATTCATTTCAGATTGCACAAAGTCAAGACTCTCATGCTTTACCCCAGAAAGGCAGGAACAATCATCCGACAACGATGTCTCTTTATTGGAATCAATTGGTTGGTGTGTGTGCAACTCATCCAAAATCGTTTGCCATACATAGATCACCAGATCCACATCATCCTTGTCACATTCATCGGAATCAATCAGAAGGTACATAGAATCGAGACAAGCATTCAAGACATCTTCGCTTTTTGCGATGTAAAAATCGCAAAAGGCTTTCCAATCAAAATCGAATTCTTCCAGCAAGGCCCCAATATCCCAGGAAGCAAATGGGGGTTCAAACAGGCCAGTATCCAAATAATCTCCATAGGGGTGGAGTTCAGGAACAAGAACAGATTTTTTAACTGCTTTAATGTAGTGTGCGATCCTACCTATAGCAGGATCCACATAAGCTTTGGATTGGGGCAAAAAACCTGGAAACTGATCAGCAGATGCATTATAAACATCATTATCATACTGCATGGTTTTGCCCATTTCAGACTTGACAGAAATAACCTCTTTATTTGTGGTTGCTAGGGGCAACGGATCTTTCCGCTGGGAAGCCTTCCTAGATCTTTTACGTTTAGACTTAGAGGCTTTGGATGGCTGCTTTGTGGATGAAAGAGTAGATGGAACAGCTGATTGAGCTGCTGACAACAACTCATTAAGGGGGTATGGTAATTGAGGTAATCTCAGCCAATTGTGAATTAAAAAGGCCAAGAATTCCAGGGGTCTTTGACTCAGGGTGGTATGATTTAACACATCATAACCCCACATTGACATTTCGCCCCCCAACAGAATGTAGACCATTTGGGGGGCCCAGGTAGACACTGGGGTGCATTGGAATTCAGGGTTCGCTAACAGTTTCGTACACTCAGACAAAAATTCGTCTGCTGATTCAGGTTCAAGTTTTTTAAATCTCTTAAAGGTACAAGAGCCATATTCGACAAAATCGTACAAATCGGAAATTCCGTCTACACTGGGGTTTTGGGTTGGGCTGGACATTCTGTAACGATTGTGGAACTTTCCCCCGTGATCAGCACACAACGCGTGCGCTGACACGGCGGAAATCCTCCACAAGCGTATAATTTGCAGGCACCCAGCAAAAGGTGCTACGCACCTGTAGAGGGAAATTCCTGTCGGCAGATGGCGCTGGGGAGTGCAGAGGAACCAATCCTCTGTACCTCCACAAGTGCCAGACAGGAATTGTACGAAGCGCAGAACGCAATCGCAAGAGAGGCGATTGCGAATGAGATTGAGCAAAGGGATAGGTTGTATGTGTGTGCGCCAATCCAGTCGCCACTCCGCGACCGCGCACACACAACAGCAGAAACGAAATAGGAACGCGATCGCGAGAGGTGCGATCGCGAGACGTGACACAAGGCAGAACAGAAGAGAATACGAGGGTAGCAAAGGCACAGCAAATACAATAAGGAGATACGGAAAATAACAACCGCTAGCTAACCGCGAACACCGCACTCATTCGCAACAGTGCACGCGGTTATGCGCGATCTCCACGTGATAAGCACAATAGAGACAAGCACGCCTAACTAACCATAAACAGACAAACATGAAACAGGGGACGCGAGCGCTTGCTTAATGGTTACCTCACCGAGCCTGTAGCAAGCGCAGCGGACAAGACAGACACACGAAAAACAAGAACCAGGCAGGAAGGATCCACCGCTCTTCCGCCAGAGCAAGTGTGATCCAAGCAGGAACACAGATCAGAAAGATCCACAGCCGCTAACGCTAGCGGCTAGTGCGATCTCAGCAAGACAGAACGATTCGCTATCAACCACCGCTGGTGACAGCGCAATCGCGACCGACAAGACAGAACAGAAGGATCCCCAGCGCTCGCACAAAGTAGCTAGCGCGATCCCAGGAGACAGAACAGAAGGATCCCCAGCGCTAGCACAAAGTAGCTAGCGCGATCCCAGGAGACAGAACAGAAGGATCCCCAGCGCTAGCACAAAGTAGCTAGCGCGATCCCAGAAGACAGAACAGAAGAGATAGCTGGTAGCAACCGCTGCACCAGCCATACTCCAAGAACATAGATCAGAACCATTTCCTGTCAACCACCATAGGGACAGGACAATGGCAAACAGGCAAGACAAGACAGAACAGGCAATACAGATAATACAACCTAACTGGGCTAGAAGGGGAGCCTAAAGCAACCCCCAGGAATTAACTATACTAGATAGCAATGGCTGACACTCCAGCAGTGTCCATCAGGAACTGAGCATGGAAGGGAAATGTCCAGCAAAGCATTCTGGGAAACATAAAGCTCTTATAGTGCCAGTCATCAAAGAAGGCAGGTAGGGGATTTGCATAACGAATGTATGCAAATTCCCCAGCAAGAGAACAGACCAGAAACTTGCAATGGAAAGACAGGTCTCTGTTCCAGAGACCTGCAGCCCACAGACTAGAGGAATGGACAAACAGCTGTCTGCCTGTGCAGCCAGCTGAGCGGATCATCACAAATTGTTTAAACAAAATTAGGCAGGTGCATAAATTTGGGTACTGTTGTCATTGAATTGATTTCAAAACCTTTACAACTAATTATTGGAACTCAAATTGGCTTAGTAAGCTCAGTGACCCCTGACCTACATACACATGTGAATCCAATTATGAGAAAGAGTATTTAAGGGGGTCAATTGTACGTTTTTCTTCTCTTTTAATTTTCTCTGAAGAGTAGTACCATGAGGGGTTTAAAACAACTCTTAAATGACCTGAAGACAAAGATTGTTCACCATCATGGTTTAGGGGAAAGATACAGAAAGCTGCCTCAAAGATTTCAGCTGTCTGTTTCCAAAGTTAGGAACATATTGAGGAAATGAAAGGCCACAGGCTCAGTTCAAGTTAAGGCTCGAAGTGGCAGACCAAGAAAAATCTCGGATAGACAGAAGCAATGAATGGTGAGAACAGTCAGAGTCAACCCACAGACCAGCACCAAAGACTTACAACTTCATCTTGCTGCAGATGGAGTCACTATGCATCGTTCAACAATTAGCTGCACTTTACACAAAGAGATGCTGTATGCGAGAGTGATGCAAAGGAAGCCTTTTCTCCACCCACAGCACAAACAGAGCCAAGCACATCTGGACAAGCCAGCTTCATTTTGGAATAAGGTGCTGTGGGTTGATGAAACTAAAATTGAGTTATTTGGGCATAGCAAGGGGCGTTATGCATGGAGAAAAAACAACACAGCATTCCAAGAAAAACACCTGCTACCTACAGTAAAATATGGTGGTGGTTCCATCATGCTGTGGGGCCAGTGCTGGGACTGGGAATCTTGTCAAAGTTGAGGGACGCATGGATTCCACTCAGTATAAGCAGATTCTGGAGTCCAATGTCCAGGAATCCGTGACAAAGCTGAAGCTGCGCCGGGGATAGATCTTTCATCAAGACAACGACCCTAAGCACTGCTCAAAATCCACAAAGGCATTCATGCAGAGGAACAAGTAAAATGTTCTGGAATGGCCATCTCAGTCCCCAGACCTGAATATAATTGAAAATCTGAGGTGTGAGTTAACCTCCTGAGCGATAATCCCGAGCTGAGCTCGGGGTATATCGCGCAGGAGGATTTCTCAGGCCCTGGTGGGCCGATTTGCATAATTTTTTTTTGTTACATGCAGCTAGCACTTTGCTAGCTGCGTGTAACTTCCGATCGCCGCCGCTCGCCGCCGATCCGCCGCCGCTCGCCGTGCCGCGCAGCCCCCCCCCCTCCCCAACCCCTTGCGCAGCCTGGCCAATCAGGCCAGGCATCGCTGAGGGGTGGATCGGGACTCCCTCTGACGTCACGACGTCCAAGACGTCGGTGACGTCATCCCGCCCCGTCGCCATGGCGACCAGGGAAGCCCAGCAGGAAATCCCGTTCTGAACGGGATTTCCTGCTCACTCTGATCGCCGAAGGCGATCGGAGTGGGTGGGGGGATGCCGCTGCGCTGCGGCTATCATGTAGCGAGCCCTGGGCTCGCTACATGATTTAAAAAACAAAAAATTTAAAAAAATAGTGCTGCGCCACCTCCTGGGCGATATAATTGTATCGCCCAGAGTCTTAAAGAGAGCTGTCCACGCTTGGAAGCCATCAAACCTGAATGAACTAGAGATGTTTTGTAAAGAGGAATGGTCCAAAATACCTTCAATCAGAATCTAGACACTCATTGGCCTCGATTCATCATTGTCTTTGAGATAACTTTTTCCAGTTTGTTAAATTACCGAATTCGAAGTTTAGCGATTTCTAGTTGTATTCATCAAGGTTTTTCGGCATTCGGTGTGAATTCGATAACAATTCGGTAAACATTCGGTAACGTGTCGATATTTTCATTTTACAGCAGTAATTTAACACAAGGCCATAAGATTCCCATGGAATTGTGGGTAAAAGGCAGTCCTTTGAGCACTACGTAGCAACATTCTGAATAGGGCTTAACACCTGGACCAGGATTCTGAAAGTGGTTGGGACAATCCCACAATTTGATAGGAGCCTTTTCTAAAAAATTATAGTGCAGCTAGCAAATTAGTTAACCCTGACACTGCCTGTGTTCTCTTACAAGATGATTCAAGAGAAATGCAGATGTCGTGATATAGCAAATAAATCTATTCTCTTACAAATTTATATGGTTGCAGACCTTATTCTTGCCCTTCTGCGCCTTTGAATCACTCTCAGCTGATACATAACCACTTCAAATGGCTCCATCTTCTCTGTCAGCAATGATCTGACAGGAATAACGACAGAGCAGTGAAGGAGATAACTAATCCTAAATGGAACGCTAAACCACGCCCACTTTCTTTTTCATGAATTGCACTTTATTCCGTTTTAGCGAATCGTTACCGAATGTTCGCTAACAGCTGTAGATAACTTTGATGAATCCTGAAATGAAGTTAACAAATTCGGTATTTTACCAAACTGTTGTTAACAAATTTGCTAAGTGTTGATGAATCGAGGCCAATGTCCCCTACAGAAAATGTTTAGAGGCTGTTATTTCTGCTAAATATTGATTTCATCTCTTTTTTGTGGTGCCCAAATTTATGCACCTGCCTAATTTTGTTAAAACAATTATTGCACACTTTCTGTAAGTCCAAGTAACTTAATTTTACTTCTCAAATATCACTGTGTGTGTCTCCTATACGATATATTTAACTGACATTTTTTATCATAACAACCAAACCAATCTGTTTTAAATGGATTTGTTTTTATTTTTTTTCTCCGTTTTGAGAGGGGAAAAAAAGGAGCCTATGTGTAGCCACAGCCCACGTTTCCAGTCCGTGGAAACGTCCCCGGCCCTGGCTGCATGGGGGGGGGGGGGGCCTGCCATGCTGAAGGGGGTAGCAGGCAGGAAGGGGGGCAACGGTTGGGAGGGGGGTCGTCGTCCCCTCCCTTGCCTGGGTCCCCTCTTCCCCGCTCCCCCTCCAGCTAGTTTCAGTAATTTAAATCATTCAGAATCAATGTAATGGTGCAAGCGGCGGGCGGGGAACTTACTTCCTTGCGTCCCACAGCTCGCCGTCACTTCCTGCAATGCCGTCCAACGAACAACAGAGGGAAGCATTGCAGGAAGTGACGGCGAGCAGTGGGACACAAGGAAGTAAGTTCCCTGCTCGCCACTTGCTACATTACATTCATTTTAAATTATTGAAATTATTGAAACTAGCTAGAGGGGGAACGGGGACAGGGCACCCAGGTGAGGGGGGGCGACCCCACTGCCCGCTGCTACCCGTTACTGTGTCCAAAACTGCCTGTGTAGAGGGAGATCCGTTTTCTCATTGATTTTCACTATCCCTCTGTGTAGGTGGGGTTCTTGAAAATGCAGCAAATCCGGACTGTCTGTTCAGGTTTTGAAAACGGGTCCCCCGTAACACAGTCGGATCCGTTTTTTTTATGGGTGAAGATGGCTGCTATTTTTAACACTGGTATCTGTGGCTCTTTTTTTGATCCGGGCCAAAAAACTGAGCCTCGGATACGTTTTTACTACAAGTGTGAACCTACTCTTACTGGGATTCCATAGCAGGAAGGAAACATTAAAACAGACAGGGTAACTACTATTTATCACGCAATATATTTTTTACATGCATTTAACTTTCTACACATCTCTGAACAGTTGAATTAAAATAAAATTTTATAGTTACGATAGCGAACTCTATACAATAATGTTAGTATTTATGTCATGTAAAAATTTCCATGTTGCTATCTTCATCATCTTACTGAACTTCTACCATTTTCTTATTCACAACGCCTGAGAATTAAAACATTCCTGTGAATAAAGTGGATGTATTATTCAGTAAAATGATGGCATGTATCATAATATCCACTAGGAGAGACTAGGCTGTATTCCTGTAGCTAATTTCTTATGGGAGCTTAGTTGTTATCATGTAAAAGAAACACGAATGAGTGTAGACAAGAAAAATTATCAAGAATCAAGAGAAGATGGACTATTTGGTTTCATATACTATATACAGAAAATTGGTTTAGGATCTAATAACATTTTTATATGGATTTGATAGGGAGTCTTTTTCTAAATAATCCAACTTTATTCACACAAATTTTTTAATTCTCAGTCGTTGCTAGGCTCAGTACTAATAACCTTAATTGGATGACCTCTGGAAAGGGATAATGGATATCATGAACATCGGGAAGGATTTGTTTGGTATCTTTGATGGACCTCGCACACACGCCGTGACCCCTCCCCCTGCAACACGTGCGCATCCACAACCTGCAAGCACGCCTGCCCGCTCCCTGTGTCCGTCCATGACTGATGCCCAAAGCCCATCCCGTGCAGCACATGCACGTTAGGCAGCTGGCATGGACATAGGTGCACAGGAGGATGCAGGGACAGGGGATTATTATAAAGGAATAGATATATTGGATAGACTGTATCATATGAACCTTTATTGATCATACAAAGGTCCATATGCAATTTATTTTTTTTTCTCCTCAGTTTTCTCCTAGGTGAGATTTCACATCTTAACAATAAAATGCCGTTCAAGCCGCAAGCAAGCAAGATAATACTCAGAATAATTTTGTCAGTGTTTTTTCTGTAACTTTTGCTATTTTTTCTGTTACAGAGTGCCGAAAAGTTATTTTAAACAAAAGATTAAAAATGATCTCCTAGGAGAAAACTTAGGTGAGAAAGTGACTTGCATGTGGGCCAGGGCCACCGATTTTGTCTTTTTCTTGGTCTATAGACATTTTGTTTTAATTTTCTTCATCACGAATCGATGAGCGGCAATTTACTGCCTCTGAAGAAGCGGTTTATTTTAAAACCACGAAACCTGCGTTACACTGTACTCTGTATTAGTCTCCAATGTGATCTATGGACATTTTATACTTATGTTGAAATACCCGTTGTTTTAAATACTTTATACAAAAAAAGTTACATTTTACTTACTTTTGCTAACATCTATAGGCCTAAAAACCCTTCTACTTTTTGTTTTCTGTATATAGTACAATTTAACGGTGGCCATTTCAGAAATACCTGACATTGGATATTTTATTTGTTTAATGACACTTTATTGGGCAAAAACAAGTTAAGATGGCCATACTTGCATCAATTATTCTGATTGATTTCTGACAGCTTTATCATTCTGATTCAATCTGCCGGTAATCTATTGCTCCCCAATAATACAACTACCTCTGGCATCTCTCTCTAACCTCCCCCTTCATGTAATCCTCTTCCTGATGCCTCACCCTAACACCCCCCCCCCCCCTTTCCCCCAGTATCAATACATCATTTAATATAAATGTTGTATCACTTATCCTAATGTGCTTTTGTTTTTAGAAACACATTATCAAGCAAGTGTGATTGATTGTATCATAGACAGCTTGTGAATTTAATTAGACTGCATTTATATGCTACAAGTCAGTTATATACACCATGAGTTACTGATTGCCCAACAAGCTCATGGTGAACCAGAATTCCTAGGAGTGTGTAAGGGGCTAAAGAGACCAAAAAGCCCCCTTACTAAAATGCTATGCAAAACAGAAAGTAGCCTTCTTAAAACACAACGTATTTGTGATTATTCAGATTGGAGTGAGCATATGATGTCTCCCACAATGCATCACTGCTGAATATGCAAATCATCCTTTTATGTCCCTGAAAGCTAAACACACCTCCAGAACCGTTAAGTGTCCGATCAGTTTAGTTTTCTTGCTGCATTCATGTCCTGTGCAGAAGCATTAGCCCCTTAGGTGGCTATCGGCAATGCAACTGCTTGCTTTTCCAGAAAAACTGCAGTTTGCCATGGATACATTTTTTTTTTCACAAGTGGAAGCAGATCCTATTTTTAATAGTAGGATCCGCAGCGTAGCTTGGAGCTGCAAAACAAACGTACCGAATGAGTGTTTTTGCAGCAAGTGGGAACCGAGCCTTAAGCCAAGACTAATCTGAACTTTGCGGGTTTAAGCATCAAGGAAAAAAAAACCATAAATATACACACTTTGTTATTTCTTGCTGCCAGCAGAGTGCTGGGAGCCAAGCAATATTATAAGTCTGGTACCGGGCCAGTCCAAGCTTCAGATCGCTGATGTTAATAAATATAAAAACTGTACCCTGAAGATCCCCGAGAACAGAACGTAAACACAAATGCCGTCAGATTAAGATATTGCTGATGGCAACACTGTAGTCGCATATCCCTAATAATAGCAATTACTGCAGTGACTTTGTATCCTTCCTCCACGCAGATCAGATTGATAGAGTTTGTCATGTCCCCAAGCACTGCTAAGGACAAGAAGCCTTCGGGTTATTCCAATATATGAATGGAGTCGCATTCCTTCTATGTTTCCAGTCAAGAACAAAGCAGCTAATAAATAATAATTCACATCATCATCTTCTGTAGCCTGTGCAGAGTAAGATAAAGGCATGACTGGATAATACAAGAAGTTCAAATTCAAAATGTCTCCATGACATGTATCTGTGGCAACACATAAAAAAAAAGACAAACAATAACAAAAGGCCTACAAATTCACAGACGAGAGATCAAATATGTTGTTTTCACTCTGCACACTTGATAGCTTAATAAATGGTACAAGGAGCAGTGTACGGAGTAAAAAACCAGTATCCATAGCAACAAATGAGAATTCATTTCGTACTAGCCTGTTTTAATGAAAACAAATTTTGCTATGAGTTAATGCATTGTGCCCTTATAAAGGATGGTCAGGAATTTTGTGTTTTCTGGTCATTTGCAGAATATTTTACCTCATAAAACAAAAACACTAAATACACTCTCCACAAAAACACAGGTACTCAGAAAATCAATGTCAGAAGTCGGGTGATGATGTCACAGCATGTGACGTCTTTTGTTTTAGACCTGCTGTGTAATCACAATGGCCTGGCCTTCCACATTACACTCTGGAAGAGCAATGCATAGTGCCAATCACACACACAAATCATAGTCCGAAGGTCCATTTCAGAGCCCTTTTACACTTGCAGGTAAATCCTGCACTGCATTACCCTATTTTACCGCACAGGGCAATGGAGACTCTATGGAGACTTTCACACTTATTGCGGTCCATTGCGGTGCACCGGAATTATCCAAGCCAACACAAGGGCAGCTTTACCACAAGCATCGCGCTTCACGCAAGGTGCTTGGGGGAATGGAAGTCTGTGGGCGTCGCAGTAAATGTAAACGCCTGAGCGCGATACATCGCGGTGCACATGCACAGATTGTCAGGAATCCCAGTGATGTACTTCCTGCCCAGCAGGTGGTACATCACTGAACAGGGGGTGGTGCTATGAATATGTCCCTGATGGTGCACTCTGCCACAGGGTCACATGATTGTTGTTTTTTGCATTGCGGTTGTATGCCGCAGGAGCATCACATCGCATCGCAATGCAAATAAACAAGTGTGAAACCAGCCTAAAGCACACCTGAACTGACCTAAAAAATGGAAACTAAAAGTGATTGTGTGTTTTATAGAGTTCTGATACTTAAAGGACCCTTTGTGGCATATGTGTAATGCCGCCACCGCTTTAGTTGGGAGCCAGGTGATGCCACTACAGACTAACCTGGCCCCAATTCTCACATAAACCTTCTCCTCCTAGTGCCTAACACTAACCTCTCCTTCCTAGTGCCTAACACTAACCACCCCTTCCTAGTGCCTAACACTAACCAACCCTTCCTAGTGCCTAGCACTAACCTCTCCTTCCTAGTGCCTAGCACTAACCTCCCCTTCCTAGGGCCTAACACTAACCTCTCCCTCCTAGTGCCTAACACTAGCCTCCTCTCCTAGTGCCTAACACTAACCACCCCTTCCTAGTGCCTAACACTAACCACCCCCTCCTAGTGTCTAGCACTAACCTCCCCCTTGTTATACCCAACACTAACCTCCCCTTCCTAGTGCCTAACACTAACCACCCCTTCTGAGTGCCTAGCACTAACTTCCCCTTCCTAGTGTCTAACACTAACCACCCCTTCCTAGTGCCTAACACTAACCTCTCCTTCCTAGTGCCTAACACTAACCTCCCCTTCCTAGTGCCTAACACTAACCACCCTTTCCTAGTGCCTAGCACTAACCTCCCCTTCCTAGTGCCTAGTACTAACCTCCCCTTCCTAGTGCCTAACACTAACCACCCCTTCCTAGTGTCTAGCACTAACTTCCCCTTTCTAGTGCCTAGCACTAACCTCCCCTTCCTAGTGCCTAACACTAACCTCCCCTTCCTAGTGCCTAACACTAACCTCCCCTTCCTAGTGCCTAACACTAACCTCTCCTTCCTAGTGCCTAACACTAACCTCCCCTTCCTAGTGCCTAACACTAACTTCTTCTTCCTAGTGCCTAACACTAACTTCCCCTTCCTAGTGCCTAACACTAACCTCTCCCTCCTAGTGCCTATCACTAGCCTCCCCTGCTAGTGCCTAACACTAACCACCCCTTCCTAGTGCCTAACACTAACCACCCCCTCCTAGTGTCTAGCACTAACCTCCCCCTCGTTATACTCAACACTAACCTCCCCCTCCTAGTGCCTTACACTAACCTCCCCCTGCTAGTGTCTAACACTAATCTCCTCCTTCTAGTGTCTAATACTAACCTCCCCCTCCTAGTGCCTAACACTAGCCTACCCTCCTAGTGCTGAACACTAACCACTCCTTCCTAGTGCCTAACACTAACCTCCCAGGGCCGGCGCTACCATAGAGGCAAAGGAGGCAGCTGCCCCAGGGCCTCAGAGCTTGTAGGGGCCCCCAGTGGCTACAAGAGGAAATTTTTTTTTTCAAATCAGCCTTATAGTTTTTGAGAAAAAGAGACTAGCCTCCCCTCCTAGTGCCTAACACTAACCACCCCTTCCTAGTGCCTAACACTAACCACCCCCTCCTAGTGTCTAGCACTAACCTCCCCCTGCTAGTGTCTAACACTAATCTCCTCCTTCTAGTGTCTAATACTAACCTCCCCCTCCTAGTGCCTAACACTAGCCTACCCTCCTAGTGCCGAACACTCCACTCCTTCATAGTGCCTAACACTAACCTCCCAGGGCCGGCGCTACCATAGAGGCAAAGCAGGCAGCTGCCCCAGGGCCCCAGAGCTTGTGGGGCCCCCAGTGGCTACAAGAGAAAAACATTTTTTTTCAAATCGGCCTTATAGTTTTTGAGAAAAAGAGACTAGCCTCCCCTCCTAGTGCCTAACACTAACCACCCCTTCCTAGTGCCTAACACTAACCACCCCCTCCTAGTGCCTAACACTAACCACCCTTCCTAGTGCCTAACACTAACCTCTCCTTCCTAGTGCCTAACACTAACCTCCCCTTCCTAGTGCCTAATACTAACCTCCCCTTCCTAGTGCCTAACACTAACCTCCCCTTCCTAGTGCCTAACACTAACCACCCCTTCCTAGTGCCTAGCACTAACCTCCCCTTCCTAGTGCCTAACACTAACCACCCCTTCTTTGTGCCTAGCACTAACTTCCCTTTCCTAGTGCCTAACACTAACCACCCCTTCCTAGTGCCTAGCACTAACCTCTCCTTCCTAGTGCCTAACACTAACCTCCCCTTCCTAGTGCCTAACGCTAACCTCCCCTTCCTAGTGCCTAACACTAACCTCCCCTTCCTAGTGCCTAACACTAACCTCTCCTTACTAGTGCCTAACACTAACCTCCCCTTCCTAGTGCCTAACACTAACCTCTCCTTCCTAGTGCCTAACACTAACTTCCCCTTCCTAGTGCCTAACACTAACCTCTCCCTCCTAGTGCCTAACACTAGCCTCCTCTCCTAGTGCCTAACACTAACCACCCTTCCTAGTGCCTAACACTAACCACCCCCTCCTACTGCCTAGCACTAACCTCCCCCTCGTTATACCCAACACTAACCTCCCCCTCCTAGTGCCTTACACTAACCTCCCCCTGCTAGTGTCTAACACTAATCTCCTCCTTCTAGTGTCTAATACTAACCTCCCCCTCCTAGTGCCTAACACTAGCCTACCCTCCTAGTGCCGAACACTAACCACTCCTTCCTAGTGCCTAACACTAACCTCCCAGGGCCGGCGCTACCATAGAGGCAAAGGAGGCAGCTGCCCCAGGGCCCCAGAGCTTGTAGGGGCCCCCAGTGGCTACAAGAGGAAAACATTTTTTTTCAAATCGGCCTTATAGTTTTTGAGAAAATCGATTTTAAAGTTTCAAAGGAAAAAAAATACACATTTAAAAACCTGCCGACTTTAATGGTTAATAGCAAATTCACCTTAAATGCTAGAAACCCTAAATTTGCAGGATATGTTAAGGAGGTCATTAGGAATAAGAGGAAAAAACATTTTTTGAAAAAGACCTTATAGTTTTTGAGAAAATCGATTTTAAAGTTTCGAAGGGAAAAAGTATACTTTTAAACGGTAGTGTAATTTTACATGCATCAAATGAAAGCGCAATAAATTTCCTGACGGGGTTTCCAGGGCGTCTATACGCAGCCGCAGCGCTTTGGCCAGGGATCGCTATACAGCCGCAATATGGCTGTATGAAGATCCCTGGCATTTTTTCCTATTTTCCCAATTTTTTTTTTATGTTTAGAGTGTGGGAATTAAAAAAAAAAAAATTATGTGGGGTCCCCCCTCCTGAAACATTTGAACCCCTTGTCCCCCATGCAGGCTGGGATAGACAGAATGTGGAGCTCCGGCCGATTGGGGCTTCACACCCTGACTATACCAGCTGCAAAAAAGGTCCCCTAATGCCGATGTTTGTTCCGGGGTATATGTTGGGGGGGCCCCCCAGG